>NC_134703.1:146668843-146987058 GCF_043290135.1 Rhipicephalus microplus | reverse complement strand
CACGTTTATGGACATGTGTTCTTGAGGTTCACTTTATCTTCGAGCCGATTTCCGACCGGACAACTCGGTCCCGGCAAGAATGGTCCAATGCTGCGGTGACGCTAAGCATGGTTTTAGCTCTGCGGCTCCTGCCAGGGACCAAGCGACATCTTCCGGTATGCAGGAGAAGCGGGAAGTACACTTCTGACATAATAAAGGCACACGCATTTCTGCGGAACATTGTGCGATAGAGTGTCATATGATTAGAATCACCCCCTCCCTACTTTGTATTTTTTTTCAAGTTTGTATACGTATATACATACATACACGGACACAAACAAATGCACGCATAAGTGAACCCCCTCCATCCTCCCGAAACAGAATTGTAGCGACGCTAATAGTCACGCACTTCACCAAGTCGCACAGTATATTCAGTTCTGCTTGGATATCGTAAGATTCGAAAAGTCCACGCATACATTCTGAAAGTTTCGGTTTCACGCGTAAGACTAACGTTTTCTGCCGGCGAATTCCTCACAGTGCTCAACTGAGCACAGAGGCACCAGATAATTAACGGCTCTCAAATTAGGCCACAAAGATTGGAAGCAAGCGTATACGTCTCTGATTCCATGATTGCGCCCCCACCACTACCAACATAAGAGAAGGTATGATCGACTTCCTCGAGGTGTGCTGTCGGTAGTGAGGACTGCTGGTCGTTCAAAAAGCCTTACTAACCACGCAGACCGACAGAAAAATAAAATAAAATAATACAAGCGGAACAAACAAGTTCTCTAAAGTTCACAACGCGAACGAAGTCAAGAACATGAACGTACGTCGAGCGACACACACAAACATGCTCGCGCAACGCAGGAAAGATAAAATGACGCGCCGGAAAAGCGACATGCGGGGCCTTCGTTTAATTTCCTATGCACCGCGTTCTTTTTGGCACGCGTGCGCTCATTTCCTCGCGCGCAGTACGCCTAATCAGTTACCCTCTTTGAGCCGTATTTTCTTTAGCTCTCTGTATTTTTTCTTTCCTTAGCGCCGAAAATTTCTCCTCTGTTCTTTCAGCGAAAGCGAGGAGTTAAAAGACTATACCGAAGAAAGGCTCGCACCGCAGAGGGAGAACAGGCAGAAGCCACGGTGGAGCAACCCCGCGGGTTTGACATCTTCCGACGCGCGTGGCTGTAATCGCACTTTCAGCGTGACTTCGCATCGAGCTGTTCGGATTACTTCGGTAGTTCCTCGTCTTCTTCTTGCCTTCGGAAACTCTTTCTTTTCTCTACTGGCTCCATCTTTCTCTGTTTTATTCTGTCTGTTCTTTTTCTTCCTTTCCGAGTACCTGCTGAACATTCCGACTCGCGGCACTTTTCGATAGCCCAGCAGGTCTCTACCGGGCTTCTTCTTAATTCCACTGCGCGTTGCTCAGAACAAAGTAACATAAAAAAAAAACACCTTATTTTATTCGCCAGCAAGAATCAATTCCCGAGGCACGCGTTTTTTGCAACTAAAAGGTTTGTGGTTTGATTCTTCTAAGCCGAGCCAGATACCCTAGATTTGTATATCGACGTTTCTGCATGTGTGCGTCGGCATGCATATCACATTCTTTATTCTTCCTCCAAGCCTACCTGTTTCATAGCCTAAGCTGCAGTGTGTCTTGATTGATCGATACGTGGGGGTTTAACGTGCCAAAACCATTATGAGAGACGCCGTAGTGGTGGGCTCCGAAAATTTCGACCACCTGGGGTTCTTTAACGTACACCCAAAATGTGACGAGCACACGGGCCTACGGCATTTTCGCCTCCATCGAAAACGCAGGATTCGCCGCCAGCGAGATTCAATCCCGCGACCTGCGGGTTACCTTAGCCCCTAGACCAAGTGCCTTAGCCCCTAGACCACCGCGGTGGCGTCTAAGCTGTGTCTTCCAACGTAAGGTCCAATCGCAAGGCGACATCATGAGGGAAGGAGACACGCAGACAAAGAAAAAAAATTGCCCTAAATTACAGAAAGAGAATTCGCAAGAAATGAGAAGCGAAATAAACGCGGGGTAAACGCTAATAATAGAACTTATGGCGAAACACAGCGATCGCTGAGCCAGAAGGGGCGGAGAGAGCGTCAGTCCCTGGAGGAGAGTCTTTCCCGTACTGTTCGCTTCAGTAGAGCCCGGTACGGCCGCGGCATTCACCCCGGCGTGAACCTGCGTGATTGTGCGCCTCGCGAGCGCGTAGAGCACGCATTTGAGAGAGCGAACAGCATATATACGCCTTCGCTGTCGGGCGCGTGCGAGACTGTATAATGCGCGAAGGGGCACCTTCGTCACGCCACGCGATACAGCGGCGCTGACGGAGGATAATGAGAAAATTGCCGGTCGGCGCGTGAAATCAGAGATGCCGTGGAATTCGCGCCGCCTCGCGCAGTATAGGTACGCCGTGTGTGGATGGAAGCACTGTGCGGAAAACTCAGCGGCACAATCGCAAGCCATCTTCAATAGTTCCGAGAAAAAACCGGAAACGGAACCATTCCACACCTTTCCTATATATCTCTGCTGTCGTGAAGAGAAACTGGTATTGCCTCAGAAATTTCGTTGACGTTGTGTGACTGCAAGAAAAAAAATTGTCACTCACAAGTCTACATAAGTGCAGGCGTAGACAGACGAAGCCCTCGAAGTTGCGTCGGTCACATTTGTATAAGCCGCCCTCTCCCCACCTCCTCTCTCTTATGACTGATGCTGAGTCAATAATGAGCATGCCGGCAATAAGCCGTTTCCCGTAGGGTAATCTGATTTGCGCTATAGAGGAGGTGCCTTGCGGTTTCACACAGCGAGTATTGCCTGGGTATTAACAAGGGATCGTCGTCTTTGGCTGCACGCGGCAACTGAAGCACTGTTAAACACGCGTATGACGCTGGCATTTCCGGCATAGAGGACGGAAGCAGGAGGAAGCACTGCTCAATGTATCACAATGAAAGAAAAGTTGTGGGGAAGGCACACACGTTCGAGGCTTCCCCTGCCCCTTCCCATCATTTTCCCGATAAGGGAAGGGTTCCTAGTTTTAGAGGCGTAGCACTTTAGGCCACAGGCCGTATTTTGTACGCTGTGCGTCGACAGGCACAGCGCATGCAAGGTGCCCACTGTACGCCATGACAATGGCGATGAAGAATAAGCACTTTAGCACATGCAAAGCACGCGACGACGATGACGCTGCTGTATCACGGCACATAATATGCAAGAGGCCCAGTATACGCGATGATGATGTCGTTGAAGAATAAACGCGTTCCAGGCCACACATTCACATTCTGCCAAGGATAAAAACGACCGTGAAAGCACCCTCGCTTTTGAAAGGCAGAACTGCATCGTTGACAACAAGCTGCTAGTCCGGGGATTTTTCATCCACTATATACTCACGAAGGAATTGCGAAAAACTGGTCGCGTCTTTTTTAAGTGTGAATACACTTTATAAGCGACCCCGAACCATCCACCGCCGTCGGCGGCGTCCGCAGTCTTTTCTCTATCTTTAAAAGAAATAGGACTTCGCGGGCCGCAGCACGACGCTCTACCGAATAAGCCACGGACGCGACGCTGATATCAGTGTCAGCAGACTCTTGTGTCAGTAACGCGCCCTATACCCCCTCCCCCTTCGCTTGCTCCTCCGCTCTCCTCGCTCACTGCAGCTGCGCGCGCACCCCTCTCTCTCGCGCGCCCGCCTTCTCTCTCAGTCTCCCGTCGGGAGCGGGTCGTGCGTGAGGGGGAGTAAAGTTAAAACCCGTCGGCATTCGCCAGTGAGTTAACGTAAACTCCCCCGTGTGATCAAATTGCGATTCCCACGAACCATTACACCATAAAGGCACCATTGTGTGATTAATAAATATAATAGTGCGAATTAATAAATACCCCTCATAGCATCACCCCGTGTATTCACACTTAACCATGTTCACCCTCGGGGAAATGCTTGGGAGTTTTTTTGTTTCGCTGCATGAAACCAACAATTTTTCGAAAGCATAAACAATGTCGCCAGCTGTGTAGATCTCATTTCCCGCGTTCTTTGCGCAGAATTCATGAACATCGGGCGCTTCTCGGCTGTCGTGCACGCAAACACGCATGAACTTGTATACGTTCGCTGCTATCTACCGAGTCTATAGCGAAAGGCCCCGGATAAACACGTCCCGCTTACAAGCGGCCTTGTGCTTTGCGCGCGTGTGCACGCAACGTCACGATAAACATAGATCGCTATACAAAGCGAACAGCCAGTTTAAAGAGCTCGGGTGTGCACAGAAGTCGGTGCTGTTTAATGTTTGGGGAAAGGTAACGCGTCAGAGACGAGCTAAAATTTGCCCCGCGGGCACAAAAAAAAAAAAAAGACAAAGGGTTAGATGCCTGTTTGTTACTCTGGTGCATTCGATAATCCTTTTGATCTTTGACCGCGTTAACCCAAAGATTTCAATGTGCGAGCGGTGCGCGAAAATGGCACATGGCATGACGATTGATGGCGCGAAGCTCGCGGTAAACCCGAGAATAGGGAAAGTTGCGATGTGCTCAACAGAAGCACGATGCACTGGATGAAGTTCCAATATTCGCTTTCGTGTTCGCTCGCAGGAAGAGCAAGAAAACACAGGATGATTAGCTAAACAGCAACAAAACAGAAAAGTGCCGATACGTGGAAGGATAACACGAGTATACGCACCTCTGGCGATGGCACCTTGGAAGACGCCTCGTGAGCTCCTTTCAGCTCCGAAGCCTGCGAGCAAAACGGAAGTCGTTAGCGTCATGCGACCGGAAGTAAACGTAAACACGAACCACTGTGTGTGCCGCAATAATGGTGAAAAGAAGCCCGGACGCGCCATGAAAGAAATGTGTTTGGGTGCGTGGCTATACATATGGGAATAAGTTTGAACGAATTTCGTGGTAATGCCAAGGGATGAAACATATACAAAACATCATATGGTCTTTTTTATGTACGGAAAGACAGAGAACGAAAAGCATTTAGACAAGCTATGCTAGTTAAGTAATCAAAAGGGTGTATTTCTCATATATACTAAAGACCGTCATATGCATATTCGTTGTAGGCGAGCCGAATAACCAGCAATTACAAATAAAAACACGCTATTGATTAGATCTCACGCTTTATTTATCGAACGATAATAGCTTTCGAATCGCCTTTCATTTTACAATCTCTTCGATAGTGTTTCAGTGCGCAGCAATAAGAAGATGGTAATTGCATTAACTGTCGATTCAGCGAAAAAAAAGTTTTATTCATTTCATTGTATTGTTTTTTTTTGTCGAGTGGGTGGACACACTATATCTTACACTGATTGCTTTACAGAATGAGGAAACGGCGGCTAAGTCATTGCCACTGTGCTATAACCCAACCCGCAAGCAATTAAACACTTGGCGCGGTAAAACGGCAGAACTATACGACACACATGTGCATCGCGACCGACATATATTTGCATTGTTATATCCGTTTCTCTTTGAACGTTTCCCTTGCTGACCCGCAGGTCGCGGGTTCGATTCCCGGCTGCGGCGGCTGCATTTCCGATGGAGGCGGAAATGTTGTAGGCCCATGTACTCAGATTTGGGTGCACGTTAAAGAACCCCAGGTGGTCAAAATTTCCGGGGCACTCCACTACGGCGTCTCTCATAATCAAATGGTGGTTTTGGGACGTTAAACCCCACAAATCAATCAATTGAACGTTTCCCTTTGTGCCCTTCCCACAGAGGTCAGTGCACACCATCGCAATTTACCGCCATTTTTCACCCGCGCTGTTACGCGAAGCGGGAAGCATTTTGCAATAGACCAGCGAGCCAAAACCAACGTGCCATCACCGTTTAAGGTGCCCCTGCTCCAAGTGAGCATCGCGTGAAACTCATACCTAACCTAAATCCGCCCCCCTCCCCCCCCCCCCTTAATATTCAGAAAGCAAGCGAAAGGTAGAGGAGATACAGAGATGTTAACCAGAGAAAATATCTGGTAGGCTGCCCTGTACGTGAGGAAGGTAAAGCTAGGTGTGTGAGAGAATGAAACAGAAAATGAAGAGTCAGCGACTCCTCCACAAAATGATGTGAAAAGCAGTATTCAAAAACCACCCACCACCGTTAATGGCGAGTTGCTATGAGGGCGTTGTTGCGGTTTCTTTGAGAAACCGTACTGAGCCGAAAAACTGGGGCTACATTTTAAAAAAATGAGCGCACCCATTTATATCTTATCTCACAATGTTAAACAAGCTACGCTTCATAAACGATAAGGAAAAGTGAAGTAAACTATCACAGTTTTGTATAATAAAGTATCTCCAGTCCAGTCTGGGCAGTCTTCCTCTTTGGCTGCGGGAGCTATTTGTTGAGGCAAACGGGACGAAAGGAAATAACATATTGGACACAAACGTGAGATGAATTCCTTACGTGTGTGATAACACTAAAAATATTTTTATGAATTCAGCCAGCTCCACTTGGCGGACACTGAGAAGCGTCGAAGCTGGTGGCCTACAAAGAACCCTTCGCTTCGCCAATTATTTGAGCTGGTTGAATGGCGCGGGATTTCAATTCAGCTGGGATGAAAGAAGTGGGATTTGAATTTAGTGAGGTTGAATGAAGTGTGAATGAATGAGTGGGCGGGAGTAGTAGTCACCGTAGTGGTTCGTGAGTTGTGAGAATTGTGAGCAAGCAAGCGAGGCGGTAGGAGGGGCACCCATCTGTATTGTGGGGTAGGGGTATACCAACTTTTGTGGTGCATACTCATTCCCGGCTGCTAAAACACACACACACACACACACACACACACACACACACACACACACACACACACACACACACACACACACACACACACACACACACACACACACACACACACACGCACGCGCGCGCGCGCGCGCGACATAGCGCAGCTTACTATAAGGAAGGAAGGAGGAATAAATGAGGAAGGACAGGGAGGTTAGCCAGTTCTCAGACCGGCTGGCTACCCTGTACTGGGGAAGGGGGTAAGGGGGATAAAAGATGAGAGAAAAGCGACGTTGTAAAAAAGACGTTGTTTTTTTTACTATGAGGCCTTCGTCTAAAACAATGCTGGAAAAATGCTAATAAAATTTTAGATTTTTTTCAGCTCCAGTGAGTTCGAAAACGTAACTTGAGGAAACGCACCGAAAAACACTGTTATTATATTCAGGTAACAAAAGACGGTATGCCAACCTGATAACGCGTGTAAAACAAGGCCGAGAACACATTGAAAAGACCACGCTTCATTGCATTGTTCCTCGCAGCCAAAAAATAAAAAAAAAATTTGAGACTACCCAAGTCACCCACGCCATCGCAACGGGATTCGCAGAGAGAAAGGAAGCAGAACCTCCTGTTAAATATTCAATATTGAGACAAAAAATAAAAAAAAGAAGCAAAAAGGCGAACGCGGAAAAGAGCTGTACGTCGTAACGTTGCAAGTGAACCACAACACCTTCCTCCCAAAAGTGCCGCTTCTTTCATTCTCCTCGGCCTGCTTGTAAGAAGCAAGTACAAAAGTAAAACTAACTCACACCGCCGCTTCCACGGGGCAGACCACGAAGGATACAGCCGCGCCAGCGGAACGAGGGGGTTTGAGCACTCCTAACTTCACCCCCCCCCCCCCCCAGCCATCTCCACCCTCCGTCGTGTCTCCTCCTATCCCCGTTCTCCCACCCCTAAAGCCCCCAGCGGGTGCACCACAAATAACACGATACCACGAGCCGCTTCATGCGGTGTCACGTATGCCCCATGATTCTGGTCAGGCGCCGCCACGCGTCTAGTGCTGGCAGTGAAAAGAGAGGCAGAGGAGGGGTGTGGAAGCAAATGGATACTGCTGGGCCCAGCACGCGGAACCGCGGGTCATGACCAAACGCTCGCGCCCCCCTTTATAGTGCGTGCACGGTGGCAAAGAAGAGCGCCAAGGAGAAGAAGCTCGGTTCTTTTCCCGCGCTCGAACGGGCTCTTCTCTACGGAGTCGTCCACGCGACCATTGTCGGAAACATTTGTCGACGACGCCCTTCAACGCTGTCTCCCGCGATTCCACACCCATTCCCCCCGTCTCTTTTCTCTTCCGTATTCTTAATTTATTTCTGCTTTCATCAACCCTTCTTTCACGCCCAGCCCAGCTGGCCGTATACGTACAGAGGACAACGCGCCCTTTCGAGTCGTTGTCTCTGAGGCCTAATGGCGGGTTATTTAGGGGAGCTTCACTGCCGCAAACCTTTTCTCGCGTCCGTTTCGTTTTCCTCGTTATTCCGCTCATTTAACTTTTCTGTTTCAACAGCCACGGCGTCGGAACGTAGAGATGACTTGTTTGATGCGTTGCTTGCGAAGATTTATGCGAATGTGCGACAGCGTCAGTGTGTGCGTTCTCGCCATTCTCGCCGTTATGGCTTAGTTCACTGCCTTCGCATCGTTCGCTTCAAGACGTGTATACGCTTTTTCGCGCATGTTATCCTTTCTTTTTAGGCAGTGGCATTTCGGTAAAACTGAGAAGGGCGTGAACATGAATGCACCGATGTTGACGTGCCCGTGCGTCCTTATACGTCTTGGAAATAGTGCGCCATGGCACGCCTTGTGTAAGCGGCGATGCCCAAGCAATGACTAACCATGGCTACGAAGTGCAGAGCTTTCCGACGGTTTCAGCGAAGAAAAAAGAAAATTATCACGGCACGAATCTGAATGCATGTCAGGATACATACTGTGTACGCAATGTTTCATGAGTGGTGCTTCTTAGGCGCGTTTGCGGTAAACTCCACATATATTAGTACTCGATATGCTGTAAGTACAGGTTGCATACAAAATGGTGCATAAGTGGTATTTGTTAGGCACATAAACTCTAAGTATTAGCACAAGATTAGTTTTACAACGAGAGATACAAATATTCTTTGTTTTGGAAGGCAATTGCCGCAGTATGTAACAATAATGCATGATTGGTTGGAGTTTTACGTCCCATAACCATGATATGACTATGAGAGATGCCGTAGCGGATAGTTGAAAATTTCAACCATCTGGGGTTCTCTAACGCACCTGGAGTGTGTGAACCCAGACAAAAAGCAGTTGCTACGCTGCAAAGTATGTGATCTCATTAACTACCGTGACATCGCCACATAACAGGAACGTAGTCAAGAATGCTATTTATACGTTTCTGTGCACTATCGCAGTTATCCATAGCTTCTTTTTCATCTGTGGCTAGAAATGGGTCATATATTTCCGTCTTTATCCTCATTCTTCGGCATAGGCTGCTCTGTGAAGTATGGCCACCTCCTTCGTGGCCCATCGCTTGCCATCAACACAACGTCTTAATATTCACATTGTTTCATATCCGCCCCAGCTGTCGTCGTAATAAGAATGAAACAAAACGAAACGCCACCACCATTGCGCTATACGCGTTCCAGCTTGCTACTTTCTAACTAATGACAGTATTTCCCGATGATACGCTATTATGTAGCCGGAAAATTACCGTCGCTTCCAACCCGTTATACCCCATCAAAGTAAGTTCTTGCTGAGCGAGTCGATAAACGACTTGGGCTCCACCCGTAAACAGGGCATTATTATTTTCGCGCTATTATTGCGTCCAAGAGGACGCTTTATCAATAAAAATGCTCGTTGCAGTGCACGTGCATAGGTGTATTCATTATTTATGGCTTTCTTCAGCCGAGCACGGGGTCATAGAATCGAAACTCGGACTCGTACAATTGGACTTTCAAAGGCGGTGAAATGAAATGAACAAAAAAAAAACAGCATGCATTTTCTTGTTGTTGCCTACAACGCCATTTTAGACAGCTCCTCGACTCCCCACTCTAACTCGCCACTTCTACCGACTATAGCTGCGGTGCAGCTACTCGGTAGAAGGGGTCACTCCACTACATTCACACAGCCTAAGGCAACCTTAAGGAAGAATGTATTGCCATCACAGTAAAAAGATGAAGGGAAAGGGGGTTCACCTCACTCACTTGATTGACAAAAAATGTGCAGCAAATTTAACGCACCCTGTTGAAATCCTCACGATAGCAAAGCTCCGCCGCATGTTCATCTTTCCCGCAGTGCTCCGATACACAAGACGCGACGTGACTTTTTGGGATACCCACAACAGTAATCTAGTAATCTAGACGTTATGACAATTGTCTGCTAACCCGCAGGTCGCGGGATCGAGTCACGGCCGCTGCAGCCGCTTTTTCGATGGAAGTCGACATGCTTGAAGCCCGTTTAACGAGGACCATTTAGGTCCACGTTAATAAACGCCAAGTACTCGAAATTTCCGGAGTATCCACTAAGGCATTTCTCACAATATATCATGGTTTCGGGATCGTATACGTTAAGAATTATTATGACTTTTTTGGGCTATTTCTACACACTATTCTCCAATGAAATATAATGTTCAAGATAGTTTTTGTAGCCTCAGAGGCCTTTCGTAGCTTACCTGCTACCGGAAGTAGGGTGGAAAGTAAAATTAAGCATGAGAACGGAGGTAAGGTTTGTGATAGGATTCGTTGGCAATCCATCTTCAATAAACAGCGTAGAGTGGACAACGGACAAGCAAGACGGAGGTAAGTGCACCCGGAAGTAACTAGTCTGATTGTAAACGGCATAGCGGAAGGTAGACATGACGCACTGTGCCAAGGCCAGTGAAGCAAGGATGTTTGGAGCTTATTTAGCAAGTACGCGGTAGCATGCTTTCAAAAACTGGGAACGGTTCACAAGCAAAGGCTCCGTTTTAAGAACGTCCTTAATAAACCATCCGGAAGTAGATGAGGATGGTGCCTGTAGCAGCAATGGTCTCGGGAGAAATCAGCACATCCTAACGAACTGTGAAGCCACCACTGACAAAACTATTCCAGTCGAAGGTATTGCAAGATACAATCTCAACGACTGGGCTCATTCCCCAGCGCGAGAATTCACGCACTTCGCCAAAGCTAACCGGCCGGATCCATTGCAGGACTGCGTAATTAAGGGTCCTCTAACTACATATAACGAAATTACGTCTCGTTATACACTGAGTAGGAGGTAATTTCTTCCACCGAACCCCAATTTCAACCGAGTCGAATCCGTTACTCTCAGACTTTTGATGACACGCAGTTATCTTATTCCTTGAGCCTTCAATCGGTTCAATCCCAATTTGCCAAAGTCGTGTTCCAAATGTGGACACGAAACCTTGTCCTTCGACCATATGCTATGGCTGTGTCCATAAACGTGGGTTGCACTCTACATGATGCATCCAGCTGGGATGAGCGACCACGCACCTCAAACTTCACGTATCAACTCCAGGTCGTACAGAGGGCTCGTGTCGTCGCCCAGAGCCATCATTTCCCGGTGCCAACCAGAGGGGGGAGCCACCGACTTGGCTGGGGAGCTCTCTTGGCATCTTCTAATCTTGTCCCCCAGGACTCCAATAAAGTTATTTGTATGTACGTAGAGCCCCTGCTTTCAACTGTGTCAGAGATAGAACGGTTGGTTCCCATTTTTCCGAATACTCGTTCGCCATTTAAACTATAAGAAGGACTGTGAACATGAAACTTCAATTCTTAACATTACCATTGGAACGGAGACAGTTTAAGGTCCCTTTTTTGGTTAAGGTACATTTGCCGAGGTAGAGCAGTTTCGCATTGCTCATCAAAAGACGTGCTGAGCATGCCCAAGGAGCAGTGACGTCAGACGTCGCACAGCTGGAATGCCGGAGAAGGCCTGGAAGTTCCTGGAGTCACTAGTGGGCTGACGCTTAGCACAAGTGAGCTTGGCTCCATCTGTATGTCCGTCCTTCCGTAGCTCACGCTGTGTATATCCTAGCATAGGCGAGCTAAGCCACTGCTATTTTTTTTTAGGCTCTCAGACTGTTTCTGACTCTCAGACTGCTTCCTCGTCATGCACTGTACGGCATGACGGTTTAACCAAAACTTTGTTCAATGAACCACAGTGTACTTATACGTCAAGACCAGATGTCTACACTTTCACAGTGAAGCCCAATCGCGAGCCACTGCAGCTAACAGCACCATGACAAAGTTGTAACTCGACCATTAAATGCACGTTATCGATTATAGTTCTGCGGCAAAAAAGAAAAAGAAAGCCACATCTGCTAGAAACGTTTCGCGAAGAAATGCGCCTCGGTAAGCTTCTCGCTGCTCCAGGATTTTGCATAGCCTTGTACCTTGTGACGTAGACAAGCATCAAGAGAAGGCGGCGGAGGTTTGCATCGATTTCAGATACGCTAACTCAAGGAAAGCAGAGGCACATCGAAATAAAAACGGCGAGAGAAAAAAAAAAGCTAGAAAAATGAAAATTCGGCGAAAGAGAGAACACGCCAGTTCCCGTCCTACTTTGTGGAACGCTCGGAGGCCACACGAACATAAACCAATATTTCCTCCGAGCAGTACGATAATCTGTCTAACTACACTTCTACGCAAGCATGTGTTCATCCGTTTAATCGCCGTACCGGCGGAAGTCATTTCACACACCGGTGTACATTTATGAAGCCTACACATCGCGCCAATGATGGAAAGCAAGACCACTCTCTTCATTACCGTCTTCCTTACCTCTTTTTTATTTCAGTCTGAATACTACATGTGAATGAGACAGCAAGAGAGTGAAGGAGACTGCGAAAATGTAAGGCAAAATAAGTGCTGTCCTAAAAATAATTGCATAAATAGCAGCAGGGGCAGGGAATACGTAAAGATGAAGGAGCTTCCAAAATCGACACCGCTGAAACGATGAACGCCCTCCTCCTTTTCCCGGCCGGAGCCAAATTCAATCAGGTTAATGAACACGGTAGCGGCTACGCGGTGCGCCCAATGTGAATCGAGCGTTTGCTTTTCGCTAACTAGATTCCTGCCTTCCACTCGCGCAATTTACCCGACTCTCCGGAACGAAGTCCCCTTTTCCACGTCTGTCCTCTGCGATACGAGCTGCGCGCATTTCCAACACCACACTGCTGCTCGTTTTTTGCACCACTCGCGAGAACTCTGTGGGTACCCAGCTTTATGAGCGAGGGTATAAGCGAAAGCTCGCGGACGTGCCCAACTCTTGCGCATCTGTACCAGTGAATTTGTGACATTTGCATCTGCTTTTCTTTTTTTCCAGACCTTTCCACACACTCGATTCGTCGTGACCGTCAGTGGGCCGCTTGCTTGTGAACTGGATTCGTTTTGTGGGTCACTCACTTTTAGGAATGATACAGGCAATATCACATGTACTATAGCAAAGGTATGTCGGCTTGGCACTGTGAAGGAAGGGCACTACGAAAACCTGTCGGCGTGTCCTTTGATGGTAAATCAGAGAAACAGAGAGAGAGAGAGGGAGAAAAAAAAAGGCAGTTAGGTCAACCAGATGGTAAGTGGTGATTCGGGCAACTTCAAAAGGGACTACATTCTTGACAGTAAATGAAACAGATCGTATACCTTCACATTTATCGCCATTTTTGAGGGAGCCAAAAGTTGCACCCTTTAACGTAAAAGTTTGGCTTGACGTCGAAGCGTGCGCTTCCCCGACATACAAATTCCTGCCTATCTCTTCTCCCCCATGTCCTATTCTGTTCTACACAAAAACATTAAACTATTTTTTTCTGATTAAACAGAGTTTCGCTCAGAGTACCAATAACTAACACTCGTTGAACGATGGAAACAGCGAGCACAATAGTCGGTGATCTGACCTTACGCGAAAGTCGTATTTTATACGTGTGTGACAGAACTTTACAGCGTTATCGCGTATAATCGGGTTGATTCCAGAATTACCTTGGTTACACCCGTCGAGCCCGCAATCTTGCCAGAACAGTCAAAAACGTTCCAGAGAGTTCCCAAGAGTCCCATCTTAGGCGGTGCCGAGTGAAGTAATAATTGTAACATATCGTTTAGGTGAATCCCATTCGCATTCACATTCCATCCCATTCACATACAAGTGCGCACGTACACGCAAATAACACACATGCACACACACCCGCGCGTGCGCGCGGGTGTGTGTGTGTGCGCGGGTGTGTGTGTGTGTGTGTGTGTGTGTGTGTGTGTGTGTGTGTGTGTTTCACACACACCCGCGCGTGCGCGCGGGAGAATTTCAACTTTACTCACCTCGAAAAAAAGTTTCACAATACGGCCCCATGTTTAAACTCACGCAACCATCTGGCCATTCATGGTACAAATATTTTTCAGAAACTGCAGGGCGAACGAATCTGTCTTTGGTTTTATGTTATCTAAAGCCATTATGACGACATAGCAATGTTTTCTTGCTGAGGAATTGCTCCTTGTATTAACACTTGTCCTTCCCTTCTGGCCTCATAGAGCCGGCTCATTGTGAGATACTTGCAAGCAAACCAATGTTTAAAATATATTAAAGAAAAGCAATGATTGCTAAGAGGGACAAAGGAAGATCAGGACATTAACGCGTGAAAGAGAGAATAGACTGCACGCAATAACTATAACATTTTGTAAGGCTGAGCTGTCCCGTATTGCGTACAGACGACGTCGTTAGCTGTAACGAAGCGCGTGGACTACAAAAAATCCCGCAGCAAAAGTTGCTCTATTTAAACATCCCTCAAATGAAACCCATTTGCGAACGCACTCCCAATGACGCGTCTCTAACCGCGCAACACGAAACGAAATAGACTTCACAGAACTCTCCTCATTTCAAGGGCGCCAGAATTTGCTTGTTTTCTCTTTCACTTTCGTGCCGCGGTCCTGGCTAGCACTTTAGACAATGTCACGGACCAGCGATAAAGAGGAGCACACGCGGCCGTCATTTCAAAGGCGCCGCCACGGCCGATCCCGGCATGGTTGCCGACAGTCGACGCACGGGGGCGGGTGCGGCGCAGTCGGAACCGTAGGAAAAAACTGCGTTATATTAGATAATGCGCCATTAGTCATGCGACGGTGCAAGTAGGGGCAAGAGCAGTGGAGGAATGCATGCGCGT
This sequence comes from Rhipicephalus microplus, assembly GCF_043290135.1. Classification (NCBI taxonomy): domain Eukaryota; kingdom Metazoa; phylum Arthropoda; class Arachnida; order Ixodida; family Ixodidae; genus Rhipicephalus; species Rhipicephalus microplus. The sequence continues at coordinate 146,972,203 of NC_134703.1, read as the reverse complement.
GAAGTAGAGGAGAGAGGGAAATAGCAACTACGAGAGGAGGAGAACGGACAAAGTGAGGAAACACGACCGAGACGCCTGTGCGATAAAACCGAGGGACGAGGGGGGGACAGCGAGTTTCCTGGCTCGTCGCAAAAAGAGAGCGGCTTTATACCGGAAGCGCCGGAGACCGACGCTCCGGGCGCGGGTTCCCGCTGACATTCGTGGGTCATTTGTTGACTCCCGCCGCCGCCACCCTGCCCTTTCCCCCTTTCGTTAGCATCCCTTCCTCTCTTTTTTTCTTTTTCTCGTCACTATACTTTCGTTGCATTCAACAACAACGAGTGCTTAAACGATTCCAATACGAAAAGAGCCAAGCTTGCACCTCGTCTTCAGTATTCAGTCTCTCTTCTTTCCTAATTGCGGAATCGGAATAATAAAACAGAGAGAGGAAAATAAAGATTGAGTGACGGCTAAAATCAACGAATAGCAGAATAAAAAACACCGGGTGCGCGTGTAGACACTACGATCATAAGCGAGGCAGTCGCAAAAGACGGACCGGAGCGCGAAGTTGGCGCGGGCTCTAACCCGGGCCGCGACTCCGCAAAACACAACACGTCGCGGCTTTTCAGTCGGTCGGTCGGGGCTCGCGCGCCAGTGCGCTTGCGGCGAGCCGGCCAAGGCGTTCGGCCATAATTACGGGCCGATTAATGGCGCCCCGGCTGCCCGGCCGGGAATAAAATAAGCACTGGACTTAACGGGAAGGAAAGAGAAAAACAGAAGGCGGGGGAGGGCGAGCAAGATTAATGGTGAGCATTCATCAAGCTCGTGGTCCCTCCGTTTTTGACCCCCCCGCGGTCACTACGCGCGCACAATTATACAACGAACCCGCCAGCGATGTTTCTTGCTGCTTCTGTGCCGTATGTGTTTCTTTTTCACGTTTCGTTACGGTTCCACGACGCCTGCGTTGCCCTTTATACGGCCGTTTCGCTCGGAACCTTTTTTTTTCAGTGTAGTATGCATTTTTTTTTATTCGTCAGTTTTGTCGGGTGCTCCAGTTTCACTTCATCATTCTTTCCCCACCCTCCTTCTTTCCCTTACCCTTCTCGTATCATACAGAAACAACAATAAAGAAAAAAAAAACTAGAACAGCTCTGTGACGGCGCCGCTGACGTTTAACGCCGGTACGTTGTAGTGTTCGAGCACGAAGCGACAGCCGAACACGCGTAGACGTGGCGTGCATCGCCGCAGTTTGCGCGTTTATTATACGCTCGCCGAACTCGTGTTCGCACTCCGCGGCTGGAAGTGGAATAGATAGAAACAGGACCTCGCTCGGAGAAGCGTCTGATGGACAGCTCGGAATACAGCGCCAGAGCGTGCGCTATCGGCGATTCGAACGAACCGGTGCTTTCGGATCTCGATTGAGTTGGGGGACGAAGGTCGGGAACGTGAAGTCGATTAGGATTGGCCCAGATTGCTAGAAACGCAATGATCGATGAACGCGCTCAAGTTGGAAGCCACCATCGCGCAAAAACTTTTTTTTTTGACCTCACCCAGCGGTAATTTCGATAGCCTGTCTTTTCTTGAAAATGTTGTCTCTTCTGTGGGACAGCCCGGTTTGTACATATGAGGTCAGTTAGGTGTATATGTCGCTATCAACGGCTATATTGAACCATGCTAACGACTATTGATCTTTATGACGACTATGGTCATTTTATTTCTAGTATAAACGCCCTGTCGGGTTCTAGTTCTAAAAGCAAGAACAAAATATGTAAATAAAATGTGCCAGAAGGTGGTCACAAATAAAACAGCTAGGCTTGTACATACATGTATAGAAGAAAAAAAACTAAAATGAAATAAATACCTTACAAACGACTGACTTTAGTCTCACTTTTTCTCTGCGCTCCATGTCCAGGTTTCATGCTCGTAGGCTTTGTGAGGTTAAACGTCGCAAAAGCAAGGCAGTTGTGTATGGGAATCGAGGTAGCCAATGTATTCGTTAAGCACGTATGAACATCTTAGTAAGCGCTAGGAGACTGAATTTCATCAACCAAGAGAGCGCCGTAGTGTGCATTCAGTGCGCGTCTCCTGGGAGTGTTATACAGTGCCCCTGTCGGCCATTGCCACAGCTATGATGCGCAATGTCCTTAAGTGCCATGTACCCCTTAGTACGTAGACTTGGAAGATTAGTTTCACTCCTACCACTTAGCTAGTCACGCATGAAAGGTGTTGCCGCACTTTAACTGTCCACCAGTGGCGTACCAGGAGATGGCCCACGGAGACCATGCCCCCACCTTTCCTCCCTCCTATATTGTTTGCCATGGCACACAGCCAACAAAACGACAGTCGATCACATCTACCTGCCCGGTCAAATCAAAAAGGTGACCCCCCCCCCCCCTGTCTGGGAAAAAAAAAAGTTGCATCTGCAGCCCTGCCATGAAAAAGCCTCGCGTCATGACGTGTTAGCTATTCTCTTTTTCTTTAGTTTTCTCCTATTTTTTTTTTCAGCCAGCCATTTATAGAAAAGTCACTCAATTTTTACGCGGCCACGATAAGGGGTTCGTCTCTTTGCACCACTGTTTCTTTCCGAGGTTCGCAGTCGAAGGAGGTTGCAGTTCGGAAAGAAACAAACGAAATCTAGGACGGAAGCCGTGGCTGGAATAGTGGCGCATCTTTTCGAAGAGTGAATGTCGCCACGCGCGCATCTATATGCAGGCCCTCCGGGCAAGGTTTACCGGCGAGATAGCGTCAAAGGATGCACAGTCTGAACGCCGGGGTCGTGGCACGTTTTGCTGCGCGCCATCGTCGATCCTCGGCGCTCGGAGAACGCTGGCCGGGGATCAGGGCGGCGACTGCCCCTAAAACAACAGAAGCTGAGCCAGTTAAAAAAAATGCGTTCGAATAAAGCACAAGAAGCGGTGGAAGAAGCAGAGATGCCAATAGGGCTAAAACCTCGACGCTGCCTCGGGGAGACGAGAGAGTGTAAAAGATGCCCTGGAGAAAAAAAAACGGCATAGGGAGTAAAACAAAACGGGCGTTTTCTTTTTTGCCTGTTCCCACGCGACGTTGGCGCTGGAGCGACGGCATCAGCCGAGATTGGCTTCCGGCCAAAGAGCTCCCGAAGTGGCGAGCCAATCCCCGCAAATGCATCACGGCCCCGTCCACGCCGACGCGAGATTCCAGGAGCATCCATCACGAGACAGCGACGAGAACCGGGTCGTCGCCGCTCCAAAACTCAAAAGCGACGTCCAAGATGAACGAAACAAACAAACAAAAGAAGAGAAACGTCCGAAGCGACCCGGCACGAGCCGCGGCCTAAAGGGGACAGCCTAGAGACACAACATAAACTGCAGGGCAATACTTTCTTCTGCTGTCTTTCAGGCAGTTTCACCATATTTATTTCTTGTCTCTGGCGTTAGTGAAGCCAGCACGACCTGGATCTGCAGCTGCGCAGGAATCAAAGGGGACCGATCTTGAGAGAGGAGAATTGAGAAGAAAAAAAGGGAGAGAGCGGGTGTGTATTGCGAGTGAACGAGAGAAATGATTCGGTGCCTTCCTCCGGGGCTATTCTTCCGAGGGGACAACGACGCCTCACCTTTTCGATGCCGAGTTTTTCAGTGTGTATTGGGCATCATCACTATCTGCTCCCTTCGGGTTCAACTCGTGTTTACTTTGAGTTTTCTCCCTCTCTTGTTAATAATTTTTTTTCGAGCGTATCCCCCCGCCCCCCCCCCCCCCCCCCTCTGTTCTCGCTTATTCAAGCTCGAGGAAGAATTGCCAGGCCTCTATTTTGTCAGGTTTCCCAGTGCGTTTCTTGGCACCGTTGCACGCTGAAAAATATGACCGTCTGCGAAAGAAGAAAATCCGAAGAAGAGAAAATGAAGCCTAGGACCCGCGGAACAACTGCTTCGAGATGGACTCACGAAAAAAAAAAAAGGCCGGTGCGTTATACAGCTTAGCCGGGAAAACGAATGCCGAAGCAGCGCAGAAGCTGGGTTCTCAGCAGCGGACGACGAGCGTAGAGGGCAGCTTCGGAGCAGCCGCCACCAGCCTTCTCACTCAGACCCCCGAAAGGACCAACAGGACACTCAGCGTATCGCTCACTGCCTCCGAAAACTGACGTGTATGTATTTGTCTCGTGCACTGCTAGCGAAAGCTGGTGGGGGCAAGGAGGAGTATAAATGGAGGGGGTTGGGGTTTAGGAGGGATGGCGGAAGGCGCTACGCAATTTCCGTTTGTTTGTTCTACCCGGTTCGAACAGCACACCTGCCTCCTCGCGGGGCGCGTCGTTCTTGTCTTCACGACTTTATTTTTCTCCCTCTTTTCTGTAAATGGAAGAGACCCTAAAGCAGAGTCGCAGCCGGGCTGGCAAAAAACATTATAACACCGGCTGCGCCCGACGCCTCGTATTGCTTGCGAGAGTCGGCGTAAGAAACAGAGGAGAGGAGGCAGCAAAATATAAAATATGACAAAATAGTCACAGCTGCGAAGAAACAACACTTATACAAGGTAATACTACTGGCAGTGATGGAAAGCGGGGATATGTCCAGAAAAAGAAGAAAAAACGTTTCACCTCTTCCAAGAAAAAAGGACGAATGGGTTACGGGAAAGAACACGATAGAAGATACCAGGCAAAGTACACAAAGAATAACAAAAAATAGAAGAACATACACTGAAAGTGAAACTACACAGGGATATAGCAACATAGTACGAGAATGGAAGACGAAGGACTGATACAAACGTTTGCAGTCAGGGTGTGTGTTTTTGTGTGCGCGAATCTACAAGGCGCACGTATATACAGTGTTCATTGTGTATAGAAACACAAGACAACGCACACGTCGGTGTCTTGTGTAGCGCCTATACACAAGACGAGCGCACACAATTCGAACGTCACCGTTGAACACATCGAAATAAAGCGACGCCGAACTGGGAAAGAAAAGTGAGAGACGGAAAGGACGAAAGAGCTCCGAAAGACAAAGAAAGGCTGAGTACGTGAAACGCACATAGGCGAGGCTATAGGTACGAATAGTAAGGAATAGAAACGAAAAGTAAGATAATCCAATGAAAGAAAGTGTGCGAAAAAAAAAACACACTCGCCCGTGTCTAGCCCCAGAGATTGATATAAAAAATAAATTGTCGGGAAACAAACATAAATTACAGCGAAGGCAGTGGCTGGAAGGCAACAAAGGGAAGATGGATACGAGGCAAGGCTATACGGGATAACGGGATGGTCCGAGGAGGGATTGACGAAATGTGAACTTCTAAATCCCGGAACCTTCTTCCCCTCCTCGACCGTAGCACGTGCACCTTTAGCGCTGCCGGTCGGTAGCTCCTCCTCCCGGTCCTCCTTTTCGGTCCCGCCATTCGCACACCTGCCTCCCCCGCAGCCTTCTCGTCCTGCTCAGCTCACCTCCTCGGAAAGGTTTTAAAGGATGAGACCAGTCAGGCGGCTCTGTTACCGCTCCCCAGAATGAATCTTTCTTTCCTTTTTTCCCCCTGAAAAAAGGCTTGCCACGCAGGAAGCTGGGCGAGGGAATCGAAGAAGAAAAAAAGGGAAACGGATTGCGGGAAAAAAAAGATTACGCGCAAAGCGCTTTCTGCCAGTTTTGATTTTTACGGACCGCTAGGTGCCAGCACTGTAACTTTACAGTAACCTCGCGGAGGCGCACGCAAATCCAAGAAAAAAAAATGAATCGAGGGAAAGGATAGGAAATAAGGAGATCTAAGAAGAAGAGCTTAGGCTAATAAATCACCTCGCTTCGCTACAGACCCGCGCTGCAGAGTAGGAGGAGCCAAGGAAATGGAAAAGAAATATTATTGTGTGAATAAAACGTGGAAAAACAAAACAGTAAAGAGGGTAGGCAAAGTGAGATAGAGTTAGGCCTTAGACGTGCACGTTTAAATTTCAATGAATTCTTACTCTCTTTCCCTCAAGTGCGCGCGAAAGTTCTCATGGAGCGAATTAGGCATACAGCTGTGAAAAGCGAGCAACCCTGACAGCTGAACACTTAGGGGGAAAAAAGGCTGACACAAAAAGCGCACTGAGATTGCGTTTGAATGGACAGGTTGTACTGTAGATGAGCACACGAGAAGGCACAAAGCAGCAGTTTACGTTCTTAACGCGCCGCATAAGCACACGAATCACGCAGCGGCCTGAAACTGCGTCACACTGAGCTCTAACGAGAGCTATACACTGCCGCGAATATCTCCCGATTCAAGGACCACCAAACCCTTTCTACTTCTTTTATCCTTATGTACCCGATTAGACGCAAGGCAGGTGAACCGTCTGAAAAAAAGCATACGCCGCGCTCAATGGATTCTTCAGGAAGACTTAAATTTCATTGAGTCAACATTGGGGAACGCCTGTCCAAGCTAGCCGAACCACTGCGACGTGGAATTTATTTCCGTGGCTGAAATGATGACGTGCCGCGGGACGAGAACTAAGCACATTAAAGAATGCGCCACGACACTGGTCATGCTGTCACCGCGCATTAGCACCTGAAAGATCGTTGAAACTTGACCCGCTGCTAAAATAGGAAAAATCAATTAGGCCGCAGGTTTGTAACTCTTTCTGTGTAATTGAGTAATCTGCAAGTGACGCTGGCGTGTTCATCATTCGAATAAGCCATATTTTGCTTTGCGCGAAAAATTCTTCATTCAGTTGTATGATTACCATTAGTTTGAAAAAAAATATAGGTTAACAATTCCTATTTCAGGTCTTTTGCGCCAACGGTATGCCATATGGTATGCCTAAACCGCGTAAAAACTCCAGTCTATAGTAGTCAGCAACAAGTTACGAATACTGACGTAAACGCAACGCTGCCCGCCTACTCAATAGGAATATAAATATGTGAAACAATAAACTACAGTTTGTCCATTTTCTCCGTCATGGAGTTTCTTTCAACAACGGCGTTTCTTAGGAGTCATTATTTTTAGAGTTCAGGTTAACACAAGTGTAGTGACGTTTTGACTTCAGACCTTGCGCCGAGTCCTTAGTCTTTAGACCACGCGTGGTTGAGTAACTTCTCCTAATTCAAAAGCAACCTAAAAATGTCGGAAAACAAGTAAGTTTGTTGGTCGCTCGGCTACTCTTTTGGCTGCCACGCTTCCACACTGATGCCAAGGTCTGGCCCCTAGAATCGGAAATGTATAAACGGGACCGGTATGAAACGTAATCCCAACGTGTACATACGAGCTCCTGATCCTCTTAAGCTATCTTCTCCGAGACGAACAGGTGTACACACGGCTCCCTGCCGTGGCGTAGCCGGCGGTAAACAACTCGGGCAGATCGAACGGTGTTCATCGCCACCGACGAACGCCTCTTCTGCGCTGCTTGGTTGTTACATTCTCTCGTCATTTCTGGATTTTCTTTTTGTCTTCTCTTCGTCGTTTATAGACTAGGTCACCGATTTTCCCGAGCCACCTTAAGCGGGCGTCTAGAAGAAAGACCCCCAAAGCTTCCACGCTCTTCGAGAGCACTCACCGAGGGAACCGGTGAGCTTTCGTTTAAAAGCGGATCGCCGACAGCAGATGAAACGATACAAAAGGTGTACATTAAAAATAGCATGACAAGAACAGAGATAAAAGAAAGAAGCGAACTGGTCAGACCGAGGCGTAGGAGCGAACACGAAAGAGCGTTTACGGTGGAACAGGATTACTTGGAAAGTTCGTCTCACCATTTGGCCTGCGGAATAGAAAAAGAAAAAAAAAATAGAAAAGACTCTTCAAGCTCGGTACATCTCGTACCCAAAGAAAACAGGTACAGCGTTTATGCTCTCGCGACATGTTCGGTGTGTTATATACGTGCCACAGGTTGTTCTGTCGAAAGTTGCCACGACATGAGGTCGTAAACAACTTGCAGAGACGCTCGCCATTAGACGGGAAACCTATTTGCTGCGCAATCGCAGCGTCCACAGATACGTATCTTTTGAAAGATATCTCTGAGCTGAGGATTCATGTTGCGGCTCTTAAAATGTCGTTAGAGAGGGTGAGAGCGCCAGCTTATATAGGTAATATCAGCGCGATGACGTAATCAACACGAGTTGTAACCCCAACACCGGCATTATTCTAAATACGCAAGCTGCAGAAAAAAACGAGGAAGTTTGGTATATGCAATAAAAAATCATTATAGCGACAAATAGGACAACCGTCATAAAAGGAAAGAACACACTGCCACTACTGTCTGCGATAAAGAGAAATATGAATTTAAAATGAGAAAACTGTACTAAGCTGAAAATTAAAGATAGCAGGCTTGAGTTATACGGGGTAGTAAAAAGCTCTTTCGTTCACGACCATCCTTTTTGTATGGATACCTTGAATGAACAAGAACGGGAACCAACGAAAAAAGAAAGACAAGTGAAATTACGAGGAAAAGCGAGGAACACGCAGACCAGTAGGTGAAACGGATTGTCGTCTGATCTGCGACCGAATAACAGACGCGAGAGAGAGGAAGAGATAGAGAGAGAGAGAGGCCAGCGCTGCGCGCGAACAGGTCTGGCCACAGAAACAAACCCGAGGTTATTCTTAGCCCTGCACCGACACTGGTCAGTCAGTGTGTTCAGACTGAACGACTCCGTATGTCAAAAATTATCACGAAAAGCTAAAAGTACAGTACACACCCTCCTGCCTTCTCCACACGAGCCGCGCGCGTGCCAAAGCAGCCGCGCACGTAGCCGAAGCGCAAGTAGCCGCACGTCCCCCGGTGACGGCCCCGGGGATCATGAATCATACAGAGGCGCAACCCTTCGCGCACAACCCGCGTGTCACTCATGTCGCTCGTTTCTCGGAAGCGGCAGCCGATGCGACGGAAACCAGCCGACGAGCGTGTGAGTGGCACAGACAAAAAAGAAATGAAAAAGGACGAAGTATACGACGACGTGTGAACGACACAGCGCAACGAGCACACCGAGTTTCTGTCGCTCCGCGATTCACCAAGGGCAAGCGAGCTACGTTCTGTCGCGTCTCGCATCGCAGCGTCGTTCGAGCGGCATTGTGGACGCGCGCTCAGTTGTGTTACAGTATGGCCTAAAGCGTATTGTGCAAGTCGGGAGCTTTTACGGAGTAATTTGAACATTAAATTCTGATGTTTCACGCACATTGACCGCAATATATTCAGGAGGAGCGCTCTGGTGGGAGCCTTTTAATTCATTTTCATGCCTGACAATGCATGAAAAATAGCTACCTTAGAAGAGAGACTGAAAGAGGAGAGCATGTAAAGGAAATATTGGCAGAGGTTTGCACTGTCATCTTCAAATATCTTCGACTAGTCAAGTTATTCCAAATCAAAATTTATTACTTTGGACTTCTCCCTGATTGGACAGTATTGTATATTATAGTTCTACAGTTACATATTCCCTAGAAGACCAGTTATTTCATTTTCCTTCACTTAAATTTAAACTTTTTTCTTTTATATTAACGACCGCTTTAATGATCAATCACCCGCATTGGGTGCGAGCCACTTGTAAAGGTTTAAGCAAGCAGGCAAGACTGGCAGAGGCACCAACCAGACTCTCCTCTTTTTCTGCTATTGACACTTGGAGAGAAGGGATAAAAAAATGCCGCCATATCCACGAAGTGAATGATGATGAGTGGGCGAAGCTCCGGAGGTAAACCTGGTAAACCATGAATCCTCCATACATTTTGCCCACTCGATTTTATTGCAACGCTCCCTCTAGCGTACGTCGCCGCACTATATCGAACGATGACACGCGCCATATGTGGCATCATTCCTATTTTATAACACCTCGCATCTTTCATAATCAACTACACGTACCGCCGTCTAGTTTATAACATCTTGCATCTTTTGGACGGACGGACGGACGGACGGACGGACGGACGGACAGACGGACGGACGGATGAACGGACGGACGGACGAACGGACGGACGGACGGACGGACGGACGGACGGACGGATGGATGGATGGATGGATGGATGGATGGATGGATGGATGGATGGATGGATGGATGGATGGATGGACGGACGGACGGATGGACGGATGAATATGGCTGTACCCTTTAGATCGGGCGGTGGCTAGCGTAATACTTAGAACTGAACGAGAGGTGGCTACATACAGGGGACGCACAGCCCACGCCTTAAGGAGCTTCGCTCCTAAAAGAAAATAAAGTATAGAGGGAAGACAGTGCTATCAGAGTACAGTGCGCCAGCACACAACACGCGTACACAAGTGATCGCTTAACCCAGTCAGTGTTAAGAACTGCATCGATGTCAGCGTCACTTTCCTGGCCTGCGATACTCAGTGCCCCGGTCATCTATTCTTAAAACGGTTTGTTGTTCAGTTTGTTCAGTGGATTGAGTAGAAAGTGGCGTTCGGCCACAGGACATACTGCTTTCGTAATATTTCTTACACATTAGGCAGTATTAGTGCAGGGTTTGAAAAGCATTGCCTTATATAATTTGTCGCCATATTGCAAGCGCTATCCCTTTCCTTACGAACGTTTAGTTAGGAAACTCAGCATGTTACAAAATATCTCGGTCATTTGTAACCTGGCCCAGGTCCCATTAGGAACACGTTGCCAGAGCTAGCCAAACTGTCTGCACGAAAGTTTATTTCTTCTCAATAGAGAAGGCTATGAAACAAGAAACAAATGCGCATCATAATTGACACAAAAAGTTTCAAAAATTATCGTGAACTATTCTTATTAACATATAACTATCGTTTCTCAGCCTGTGATCTCTTAAATCACAAACAATGTGCACCACCGACCTGTGTTGGTAATGTTTCGTCGTTTTGAAAAAAAAAAAAAAACCCACCGGCGCGCAAGATGCTTAAGGTGTAAACTGTACGTTAACTCAGTGACACACCGACAGTCACCAACAGTCACCAGAAGACGAAACAGAAGCGCTCAGTTCGAACCTCTAACTTAGTTTCGAACCCACCCCGCTCCACACGAGCGCATTCTTGGCTGCTCGTTTCACTATACTTTCACACTCCACTTGAGTCAGCTAAGTAGGGGGGAAAAAACAGACACTGCCGCGGAAACAACGCGGCGAGAAAACAAAGATGCCGCTAGGTGGGGCTGATTGCATAATGAACTGTAAGGAGCCCCTCTCTTCCATTTTCTTCGTCTTTTTTTTTTTTTTGAATTTTTGTAAGCCTCTCGTTAGAGGGCGACGCAGAAGTTCCGTCCGCTTCCATCGCAGCTTGGGGAGGCTGAAACCATTTTATTCCCTTCGTATTTACAAGCGTAGCAGCGTAGCTGTCCCGAAGTTTGTTCCCGAGGGGAACCGGCTATACGCCTTTCCACTGCTTGCTCGCGCTGGCGTCGAGACTCGTGCATGCGCTGCTGAGACGCGCAGTCTCCAGGGTAAAAAAGACGTCACATGCGTCCGCACGTTCGCACTTTGCTTCACCCTCAAATGGTGCTTCTCACCCCACCTGTGCACCTGTGCGAATCGCAAATGTGTACGCTCTTTCTTTCTTTTTTACATACGCAAAAGGCTCCAAAGTTGCAAGGCTGCGCATGCATAGCTCCAATTGAACAGGCTGTCACGACTTCGACCGAGACGCCAGCTATGGTTTGTCGTATAACGACCTGGCGAAGAATCTCGAGCTAATTGAAGTGAAAACTGAGCTTAACTTATAACCCACTTTTCTGCATGGGCAACAGTAATAAGAGCATGAAATCACACAGTTTTCAGAGTGCCCTGAAAGTTTCACGCCGAAACACTAAGTACGTTGAACTGATACGGAAACGCATGAATTCCATTTTCAAATGCAGGAAGGAGCAAAATCAGCGCTCTTGCAATTTCTCCACTGTTTTTTTCTCTCTCTTGCTTTTATTCAACATTCCACGTCCTTTCTTTAAGTGCAACCTCCACCCGTTTTGTGGCTTGTATTTACTCGGGCTCACTTAAAACAAGAAAGAAATAAAAGCATATGCTTAGTCAACTCGAAACTATGTGACAAGGCAGTACCCTAAGAGCAAGATAGCTCAGCATTATGTTCATACAAGGTAAAACAACGCTCTTGAAATTATTAGGAAAGTAAATGCAGGTGAAAAAAAGCGGAAGAAGAAAATAAGGTGAAAAACAGTGAAGCCGAGAAAAAAGTATAGAAAGAAATACTACAACAGAAAAAAAACACCACGAAAGCGTGTTGGCGTCTTTGAAATCGGCAGATCAAGAACAGAGAGACGGCTCTTCGTTGCGCGGGAGGGTGGCACGGAGTCACATCGCGTCAAAGCGTAAGCATCGCCAGCCACAGGCCCTTAATACGAGCGTGTGCGAGACGAGCGTTGGGGGGGCGTGGAAGGGAGCCACAAAAGCAAACGGAGAGGGGATCAGAAGACGCCGCCGCCGCGGTCTTCGCCATTTGCAATATTAATCACGCCACCCGTATACTGGCGAAGAAACTGAACTTTCACCGCTCGAATAAAGGACCTAACGCACGCGGGTCGAAGCTGTATAGAGTCGAAGCCTTGCTAATGTGGACGCCGCATGACGGCAACGCCAGCTCTGGGCGCAGTAGAAAGAGGTATCTTGAGCGTTTCTGTCAAATGCGGCTGCTGTCTCCCGTCGCAGTGGTATCGCGGGGGCACTCTTCGACTTCCTACTCCCCTTCTTCTTCTTCTTCTTCTTCTTCTTCTTCTTCTTCTTCTTCTTCTTCTTCTTCTTCTTCTTCTTCTTCTTCTTCTTCTTCTTCTTCTTCTTCTTCTTCTTCTTCTTCTTCTTCTTCTTCTTCTTCTTCAGAAGCGGAAGAGCCGAAAATGTGCTGTCGAAAGAAAGCTCATCAGGCGCTTCCCTCTCCAACTGCCTAGATGCTGACGGAGTCGTTGCGGCCTGCACTTTGCTTGCCGTCCGTTACGACCCGTTCCCTTCTTTATCTTCTTCTTCCTTGATTTGGGGGGCTTTTGTACTTATTATTCTTGCTTCGCGCTATAACGCAACAAAACACAGCGCAGCAGCAGTCCTTCGATAGAAAAATCTTGGCCCGCACGTCTCCACCCCTTTTGATGGAAAGAGTGAAGAAGCCCTCGAACTTCAAAAGCAGGTGAAAAATGAATGCCTCCACTTGGAATCGGATGGCGTTGAAAAGCGACGTTTCTCGATTCCGTGCTTTGACGCCGGTGATTAAACAAGGCTGCACGAAAATTTTGTGCGATGCACTTCAGGGGCTTCTCGAATACTATGCTCTAGTGAGTAGTAGCCTGCAAGAGAAACCAAAAGATTTTTGTTTTGCAAGCGTTTTCTTCTTTCTGTACTGCGGAATCAAAACAAAAAGAAGAAGAGGGGAAAAAAGGCAGGTTTACCCGCAGTATCCATTCATCGGGCAATGCCACTGTGAATAAGCGCTGAAAGAGAAAACTAACTGCTGCCGCGATTCGGAACAGATGTGCCTTTGTCCGTGATTGAGCGCCGCCGCCACACTTAGTTCTCAGACACACTTTTTAATTTTTTTTTGTGCCATCACCGTAGTCGACCTCTCTAATGTGAAATTTTTAAAAGACCGCCTTACCCGGGTCCAACAAAAGAAGAAGCGTGCCCCGAGGAATCGATGTTTTCAAAGCCGTCACCTCATTTACTATCCCAGAAAGCGTGGCGCTAAATCTAGTCGCGCGTCTTCACGCTAGAGAAAAGGAAGAAAAAAAATAGTCGCGACAAAAAGAAGCGGAGGCGATAATGCGGATACCGCGATCGAGACGTCACCCAGTCGAAAACAAAGTTAGGCCTCCGGCTGAGCTTCACCGGCGCGGGCGTTTTATAGGAGCCAAACTCTCTCGGCGCTTCTCTAAATCACGCGAGCAAGGCGTCTGCTGTAAAGGAGAATCTTGAAAAATTGATGCGTAAAACTGTGCAGCTGACAAATAAACAAATACATAAATAAAACGATGAAATAAACAATATAACCGCATGCATAAATACGTACGTACGCGTTATGTATGTATGTATGTATGTATGTATGTATGTATGTATGTATGTATGTATGTATGTATGTATGTATGTATGTATGTATGTATGTATGTATGTATGTATGTATGTATGTATGTATGTATGTATGTATGTACGTACGTACGTACGTGTGTATGCATGTATGTGTGTATGTATGTATACGTACGTACGCATGTATGCATGTATGTATGTATGTATGTATGTATGTATGTATGTATGTATGTATGTATGTATGTATGTATGTATGTATGTATGTATGTATGTATGTATGTATGTATGTATGTATGTATGTATGTATGTATGTATGTATGTACGTGTGTATTTACACATTAGACCATGTCCTTACTTAATGTCCCCATACCATCAATTACTTCACTGTGCCAATCATTTATGAGCCCTTGGACGCAAAGCAAACTGCAAAGCCTGCAGGGCTCAGCTTTCGGACACAGGCTATGACATACAGTTATGTGCGTGGTCACTCTGCTAGGACTTGCTGTAAAGCATCGTTTCAGCATTGAACGAGTCACATTAAAACTTATTTTCGAAAGGGTAGACTTTTGCAAACCTATCTTACACGTTATTGTGAAAAAAAAAAAACCTAGGCTTACCAAGAATACTTTGAAATCAACAGATATATGCGACCACTTCTGGATTACGCGCCAACAATAACGCGTACGAATACTGCTCTCCTTTTCTGTCTTGTATCGTCTCTTTTTTGTTGTTTCGTTTTTCATTGCGGGGTAGCAAATCGAACGTGTCTCTGGTTTGCCACCTCTGTCTCTTTCCCTCTCTGCACCTTAGATATTATCTGTGGTGTAGTGAACGATATGGGTTGCATAATCCAACCACAGCGGAAGAACCATGAAAGGGGACGCTCCACTGGTCACCACTGATCGCCGCTTGCAGGACACCGAATGAAAAGAAGCTTCACGGAAGAATTGGTTGGGTGCAATGGGCAATGTCTTCTTTCCTCCCTCAAGCACGCAGCTGTCCGTCGCTTTCGATTAGGAGATGGTGCACAACAGCTTCCGCTGCACTGCACGCAACTAACAAATAAAAAATTCCAATTTTTTCTGAAAGTCGGCTTCGCCTTTAGTTGACTTTAGATGCGGCAAAGGCAGATCTACAGGACCAAACAAAACTGTTTTATGCAGTGAATAGCAGTGACGAGAATTCAATAGCCTTGTGGAAAATAAGCGATAGCTCTCAACCTTATCATGCACGATAATAGTAGTCACCAAGTGCGTGCTATATATTTCTACGCCGACCAGAATTCAGTTGCGCCGAGTCCTTTCAGGCTTCTCTGATTCACTTGCTCTGATCGAACGTCATTCTGTGAAATTATATAAATGATTCAGTTACGAAATGCCGATTGAATCACGCTGTCACGTTATTTTTGCCCATGCACATAATGTGTAGACGTGCGGTAGACAAATTTAATAAACTGAACTAAACACATTGCTAGAGAGAGAGCAAAAGGAAGCAAAGCAAGCGTTCACAAGGACGACCGCCATTCCGATCGGAAAACATGAGATTTTGCGATCACGAGAACCTGCACATTTCGCGAAAATGAGCGTAATTCTGTTTTTACTCGCCCCCCCCCCCCTCCAAATCCCCTTCCTTTTTTTCGCACTGAAGTACCCACAGAACGTGAGTGATTTTCCGTGGACTCTCCTCGAATAGAAAGTGGGAATTCGGCTGCGAGGTTATTACGAGCCTCACGGCGATCAATTTTGGACCATTCCATCCAAAAAATTGACATAAAATAATAAAAAAAAAACACACGGCCACTTTCAAATTCAGCCCAGGCGTTGCATCTCTCCTCCATTCACCACGAAAAAACCGGACGCGTTTTTCGCACACGAACGCCTCTTGTTGCTGTGTTATTGTTGCAGCTGTTCCGAACAGAAATTCGATAAATGCAACCGATTCAACTACGAACATTCGACCATCAAAAATAGATAACATTCCAGATATAACTAATTCATTCCGTCCCCAGTTGTTCGCGTGAACTCGTTTTTCTTCTTTTACTATCGTTTATAAGTCTGTATAAATTCAAAGTGAAACGCATAACTTGTCTTCTTCCCCCCCCCACCCCCCCCCACTTTTTTTATGTTTAACTCATCGTTGTTATAGCAGGTCGCGCAAGCACAAAGTGCACAATCGATCAGTAAACATATTCACTAGGATGGCCGCATAGCGCAACAGAGGCCAGCTTAGATGAAAACAGTGAATCAAAAAAAGAAAAAAGTGTGTGACTGCCACTTCCTAGGAGCATAGGCAGGAAGAAGCCTTGAGATTACTGGCCGGATGCCTGCTTCGATAAATTTGAAGTGAAACAGAACTTGGCGCAAATTTTTCTTTCTTTCTTTCTTTCTTTCTTTCTTTCTTTCTTTCTTTCTTTCTTTCTTTCTTTCTTTCTTTCTTTCTTTCTTTCTTTCTTTCTTTCTTTTTTTCTTTCTTTCTTTCTTTTTTTCTTTTCTTTCTTTCTTTCTTTGTTTCTTTCTTTGTCTTTCTTTCTTTCTTTTTTTAGACTAAGGTGTCCTGCGAAACAAAACCGGGACAAAATTCCACATATACGATTACACTCGAAAGGTGAATTACAAAATATTCAGCCAGTCTGCAACAACCCCTTACTCTGCACGTTCTTTCTCTGTAAGCAGAAAACCGCGACGCAACCAGATTTTTGGAGCAGAGAAACGTCAGCGGAGAAAGCAAAGAAAGATGACTTCAAAATTTCGACTGGAATTGAACGCACTGGAATTGAACGGCGACGCGAGACACTCGTCCTGTCATCTCGACCCCGAACGTCAGCAAGAAATGTCCACTTTTTAAATGCGGAGCGTTCCATAGTCGCACTTACTCGCAAATCCAGCTACGGTGGTGTCGTCGACACCCCCACTGCGCCTGCTCGCACCTCGTGCCAACTGTCGGAACCCCCCCCCCCCCTCTCTCTCTTGCCTCGCACCACCGACGCAGGCAGCATCTGCTATAGCAAAAACAAACTGCTCACGCTGGACAACCGTTCACTGGCACTGGATCACGCGTTTGAAATTCAGACAAAGGCGTCTTTGCTTGCCTCTCGCTTGACTCGACGCTCTGCTTTACTCGAGTAGATGCGATGGAAGCAACAGTACCTTCAACCAGTAGTAGTGGGGCACAACCCAAATCAACGTCCCACCACTCGTTGAAGGCAGCACTTCTCCATCATTCAACAAAAAATAGACAAAATAACAATTAAGCATTCTCAAACCATACCCAATTACGCTACATTCGCGCAACACCCCCCCCCCCCTCCCCTCACTGCGACGCATTGTTTACTTGATTCCGCCGTGGGAAGTTGCCGGCAGATTTTTTTATTTTTATATCCCACTCAAAGCTTTCGATTTGGTTTTAAGACGTTAAACCCGCCATATTAATCAAAAGTCTTGCTTTCGTTTTTTCAAAAAAAAAAAATCCCTCCCATTCATTCCCTCCTAGTGCGGATGAGCAAGACTGTGGTGATGTTGCATCACTGCAGGGCAATGACGTCAGCAATGGCCTCGCAACAACGAAGTTCCATGGTATATAGTTTTGATTTATATTTCATAAGTAAGCACTTTATCAGCAGCAATGCTCAAGTAAATGTTGCTGTGCACCTGATTACAATTTTATGACCACATAAGCTCATTACACATTCTTTATATGCAATGCACATTTGCACACCCCTTAGCACGCAATTCTTTAGAACACATCAAGGTGAACTTACGGCAATTTTGCGGAGTAAGTTTCAAGAAAGCATATCTTTAATTATAACAGCTTGATGACTGCGCTGTAAACTACCTAGTCATCAATTATGTACAACAAAACGCTTGCGGTTACATAATAGATTACATCCTGAATTTTTACGTGAAAACAATAGGATAACGAGGCATGCCGCACTGGAGGACTGCGTATAAATTTTGACCTCCATGGGTTCTTCAACACGTGCCTAAATGTAACCACGCACGTGTTTTCGAATTCCACCCTTACAAGAAAATTTTATCACCGTGGGCGTTACTCAAGCCACAAGTCATCGAGCTTAGAGGCGCGAATTATTTTTTTTTTCGCTAATGCCTACCAGGGCGAGAGTCGCTAACCCTTAACGACCTCGCAATGAGTACATGCTAATGAATAAGCCCCGTTCCACTCCCGGTGATAGCCCAGCCACGTCTATTACGTCGGCTTGTGCTCGAGTAGCCCTGAAAGAATTCGTATAATGAAGTGCGAAGGAATGTAGGGAAACGTTGGTTCGAGCACGGTTTTAAATAATCCGAACGCATTAGGACGGAGTCACGAAGTAAATTCACTTGACTCGGATTGCGCGTTGGCCGAACGCCTTTTCTTCTTCTGTCGGAAATACAGAGGCCAAGAATAATTGTAACGTAACCGGGCTTTTATCCGAAAAAGGAACACCGGAGCACTTTGACCGCATCGTATGGTCTTTGTCACACGGTGAAGGCATTAGCAATGGCGCATGCGTAGTACGAAGAATGAATGGATAATCTGTCGCTTGATGTCTGCATCGTGATGACGACAAGAAACGAGAGTGAAAAAAATGACCCTCTTAAGGAAAGAAAACGACGCCGTTAAAAAAGATGTAACAAAACGAAGACTCATTCGTTGTCGTTCAATACTCAATTTATACAGGAATCCTGGCTTGTTCTTTTCTTCGCTCTAATTAGAGGAACCTTGACCAAGCGACAAAAAACAATCTTGTTTCACGGTGAATTACAAGTAGTCCAACCATTATTTTTTCGTTCCTTTTTCGTTCTGGCTTACAGAGAGACATGGAAGCTGCCGGTTCTAATTACGAGATTAATCTCAGCCCACATATTACGCACTCAGTAGGAACCACGATTAAGGGGGGACCATAAAGGCACTGAAGTCTCGGGAAAATGAGCTCTGCACCGGCAACGGAAGCCAACGTCACAGTAGCCTTGATGCTTCGCGAAGCGCGTTCAAATGTGCTTGCGCAATTGATCAGCTCGAAGCGAGCGCTTTCGTACGTTCTTAAATTTATTTCGAGTAGAGTTGTAAGAAGACGGGCCCTCTGTCTTAGACGGAAGAAGGCCGAACTTATGCTTACTGCGTGATGTAGACGCCCTCAAGATACTCGCGAGTTCCTGCAGCAATTGTTTAAAATTATTGAAAATTATGTTTTTCCGAACTGAATTACACTATGCTGCCAAAAGTTCTTGACAGACAAAACAATCTGCATGAAGGTCAGAAGAGTGAAAGTTCATTACATCTATCTATCTATCTATCTATCTATCTATCTATCTATCTATCTATCTATCTATCTATCTATCTATCTATCTATCTATCTATCTATCTATCTATCTATCTATCTATCTATCTATCTATCTATCTATCTATCTATCTATCTATCTATCTATCTATCTATCTATCTATCTATCTATCTATCTATCTATCTATCTATCTATCTATCTATCTATCTATCTATCTATCTATCTATCTATCTATCTATCTATCTATCTATCTATCTATCTATCTATCTATCTATCTATCTATCTATCTATCTATCTATCTATCTATCTATCTATTTATCTATCTATCTATCTATCTTGCCTGCCTGCCTGCCTGTCTGTCTGTCTGTCTGTCTGTCTGTCTGTCTGTCTGCCCATTCGTCCGTGCGTCCGTCTGCCTGTGTCTGTCTATCTGTCCATCTAAATAATCTTCCAGCTGATACCTAGACACAATGATAGCTGCAACGCACCAAATATGCGCCCAAATCACCAAGCTGGTGTTGACGATGAAGTTTAACGAAACCTGAGCGCTCCCAATGACGTCTGTAACACTAAAGAAAAACACGGACATCAAGCTCCTTCCCGGTATAATAAATTGCATGACTACTCTTAAGACAAACCTACAGACCACTCACTATTCTTAAACCTGTCTCCAATAAAAAGAAAAATCCCCTCGGCTGTTTCAAAACAGAACAGCATTCGCGCGAGGAGTCTATCGAAGCGGGGTAATACTAAACCTTTCTTCAACAAACAGTCCCAGCAAGGGGGAACCCGGAGGCTTAAGAGAAGAGCGCGCGAGACGTCTCCCACGGTGGAACGGCGGAAGCCGTCAAAATGCGACGCGCGGCAAGCTCGCTTCGGCGGAAAAATGCGTAAAGCGCTTCAACGGCCCGAAGCTCGCGTTTGGTTCGTCGCGCGCGCAAATGCAGCGCGCCGCACAGCCTCAACAACGCGTCGTGCCACGGTGAGCGAGCGGCTTGGCGGCCGGAAATGCATTACTCCTTTTTTCTCCTTCGATGCCAGCGTTTTCTGGCGTCGCCTCAAGTCGTGCGCCGACGTTTCTCCGTGCAAAGAAGGATTTGCTGCCATTCCGACGTGGGCCTGTTTACTTGGCGAGCTTTTTTAACGCGGGAAGCCCTTTAGGTGACTTCCGCAAATCGTTACGACAAACGGTTTCGAAAATGGAGAGCCGTATTATGCTTCTGGAGGCAGAAAAATAAAGTTGTAACGAAAAAAAAAGGAGACAGGAAAGAATGAAAGACAGGCCGTCGCAAAATTTCGGCTCCAAAAAGGGGGACACACGCGAATTATGTAGCAAATTTTAGAGCGAGCGAGCGACCGAGAGCCGTTGCAAGTGAATTCTCCACGACGTTTCCATCTGTCGAGACAGGACGCTCGTTTGTTCCGTGAGCTGCTTGAGCAACGAGGGGCAGCGAGGTCTTTCGAGAGTCAGTGTTTCAGAAAAGTTGACATCTTGAGAGTAGAGTCCTCGAGTCGGACAAAACGCGCGACTGAAAGTGTTTGAAAAGCAGCAGCGGGCTGCGGAAACATGCTTGTAAATGGGGTGTTATATGTATGGCAGTTGCCTGCAAGAACGTCGGGGGGTGACCGAGGGGGCTGTGTCGCGAGCCCAGCGATAACTGTCGAGCACATTTAATTCTATAAAGTTTTAAAATGAAGGAACGAAAGAAATTTTTCGTGTCATCAGATCTTCTACGCCACATCAAATGAAATTAATTACCGAAATTCAGGGCTTGTATCGAGAGGTCAGCCGGCCAAAGCCTGCCTAAGGAAATGTCTTCGGAGCCTGGCCTAACAGCTCATCAGCCCAAGAGGGCACACAAACCCTACTGCAGTTTTTAAGGGCAAAGGAATTGCGATATCACCTGTGATACGCTCCAGTGTGCGTGTGTGTTGTGAAATGTGTGTATTGATGCTTTTCTTTATGTATTCTGTCCATCGTGTAGGCAGCAAACTGCACAGTCTAGATTACCTCCCAGTTTTTTCTGTGTTCTCGATCTCTCTCATTCTCCATGTTTATTTGACGGAGTCAGATGACAATATTTCATGGCAAGTGACATACCAGATTTTCGTTCTTAAATTGGCATTGTTGTTCTTGAGTACCCAATGGCATCTTGCTATTTTGCAATCACGAAGTTATTCAGCTTGAGCGACAATATCAGCCCTCGGCTAAAGGAAGCACTGGAACGACCTAAACTTTATCAACCTATATACATGACAACTTGACTGACACGTGCAATCATTTTAGAGCATTACAGCGAACACCAAACGTCGCTGATAACAAAAGTGAACCTCATTTGTTTATATCGTGCCCGTCTCATTGAAGAGCAGTGGTGGCGCTGCAATCAGCATTATGTTAAAAAGCATTAATGCGTGCTCTCTCTCTCTTTCTCTCTCTGCACCATACAAGTACACAACGATAAGCCCACGCGACACGTTCAGCTCCACGATATACGCTCGGGAGGAGATTAACAGGGTCAATTTTACTCAGCGCGCCACATTCCAGAGTTGAGGTGAAATGTCCATCGCAGAGACCGCCTATACTGACTAAATGAGCAGCGTTTGCTTCTTCGAGACCATTTACAAGGAGCAAAACACAAGTTGGTCCCTTCTCAGGACTTACGGTGCTAAGTGAACCCGCAAATAGCGACAGCTTCTGTTACTAAGCATTTATTAAAACTTCTATGGCATTCAAATCCTAACAGAAGGAGTGGTTGTGACAGTTTCAGACGCTGCGCTACGTCGGCGAGCCTTAAATGCCGACGCGTCCATGGCGTCACCGGTTGACACCATCATTATACCCGGAAAGTTTCGTCACGGTTGCCGCTTGTTTAAGTTAGGTGAGTATGACTCGAGTAGTTTGTGTGTTCTTCTGCGTCCCCATCGCCACGCAATATCCTACGCTGAACTTCTCGACCAGGTTTCCTTCTCGAGAGGGGGACGGCGGGGCGCTATTCATTGGCTACAAGCAAGCACACCCCCTCCCTCTTTCTCTTTCCCTTAAGTGAACGAACTTTTCGCTTGGATGTCCCATAGAAGAAACATACTCACGCTGGACAGGCTTTTTGCCGCTTTCCGGTCACTTCCGGCTTCCCTCGGTCTACGGGAGGAAGTAGGAAGCTTCCGTTCGACACGACCCTCGATTCCCACTGATCGTATCATTTTATTCCTCTTATTACGTTTTTCTTTTTTTTATGGCCTCGGGCATTCCTGTTTTCTGACCTCGGCGCTAACTGACTGCCTTCTGTGCAGACCTGCAGTCTTCATTCACAGGCGATGTTAGTTGTCTTCTTGCACTTTTTTACACTTAAAAAAAAAAATCGTGGCGACATCGAGAGGAAACATAAAGAATCACAAAAGAATTAGAGAGCGGTAGATACCGGTATGGTATTGTTCCTTCGTTTTACTGTCGCGAAGGGAGTCCAGAGTAGCAAGAAAGAAAAAAGATAGCTGTGAAAGAGAACAGACAGAGAGAAAAACAAAGTGTGGACACGAAACAACAACAGCAACAAAGATAAGAGCGACGACAACGAGACCAGAAGCCACGGACCGCTGCCACAACGTCGCAACGTCCTGCCTGGCAGGCGCACGCCTTAAGGAACGCCAAATGCAGCTCCAGAGGGTTCCCATTAAAAGCACTGCCACTTCCGATGCGAGTGCCAAAAACAGGGACTCCCTTCGCTTCCCTGTATCTCACCGCAACAAATGACGCCAGGGGGAAGTGTGCAGCGATGTTAGAGCTTCACGGAGCGGGGATATCCTTTTGTCGTTAAAAATGGCTAGCCCACGACGGCAGTTTGGAGAGACAAGAGTTTAGAGAGTGACCATCGGAGCCCTCAATTGTTACGTCCGACCAACCGTTCCACCCATTACAACGGGACAGGACAGCCCCAAGCGCGTCAGAATCGTTACGAATTTCTCTGAGGCTATCCGGGTCACCTGCTTCGGCCGTATTGCGGCGCTCTGTGAGGTTGCAATAGGACCAACGGAAGAGTGTTTATACTTGTCTCGGCTGTCGTCTGCGCCAGCAACTTCAAACCTACGCTCAACGTCGCAAACTGACACTAAAGCATGCAGGAACATTGAGTTGACCTTTATTCTGAAAAGAAGGTGCGTCAATCTTGAAAGCTATATTTGAGTAGTTTTGAGAAAAAAATTGGTCGGCACGTGACGTTGAAATACACGCGTCACATTATCTTGACGTCACAGGTTCTGAGAGCACGTGCTCCGTCTTATCTTATTAATAATAAAAAAAATCTAGGTGAAGGATACATCCTAAAGAACGAAGAAGTTAAGCGCAGCGACATTTCTTTTTCATTTTTCATTAGCGTGGCCAGTCTTAAACAACGCCATACATTTCGCATTATTAACGTCCGACCCTTCCCACTAACACTGTAGCCGCCGGAGATGTCTACTGAAACGAACCACGTCGGTCGACACGAGCATCGCCTCCGAAGCTAATAGTCCGAGACGGAGCCTTTATTCACGAAGAAAGAAACATCCACGCTCACTTGGGTCACGCAATGTTCTGCATAAATGTTATTCTCCCCTGTCTCCCCAGGTACGTTCGTGTGTGTACGCACATTCACATTTACGAAATGAGTTATGCCTGGAGAAGGAAACATTAGAAACAAACGTCGCACTCACCACAAGGAGCGATAGCCACTGTCCGTAGCAACAACAGTGAATCTGGAAACGAATAAATATAAAAGCCAAAATCAATCAATCAATCAATCAATCAATCAATCAATCAACCAATCATCGTATCTATCTATCTATCTATCTATCTATCTATCTATCTATCTATCTATCTATCTATCTATCTATCTATCTATCTATCTATCTATCTATCTATCTATCTATCTATCTATCTATCTATCTATCTATCTATCTCTACCAACCGTCACCGAAGACCGACCAAAGCGTCGTGAGACACGTTGGATGGCTGCAAGCATGGCAGCTCTGGGATGCTGAAGATGATCATCTACTTCATTGTGTTCTAATTAAAAGTAAGACAGTAAAGTGATGAGAGGAAGAAGCGGCAACACTACAACGCAATAAAGTCTCCAGGATGAGGCGCGCCGTATACTGCCAGCCTTCCGAGTCCAACCACGTTGCGCATGCTCCGCCGCGGCCATCCGAACGCGCTCGGCGGAGCGCACCGTCTTTATGGATGCGCATGAAACGACGAACGAAGTCGTGCGAGTGTCGGCCGCAGCCCGAGCACGCAGGAAGGGGAGGACGGCTGCTGAAACAACCGAACCGTGGTTCGTGACACGCAATCTCAGCGCAGAAAGGGACAGATTCCAAAAACGCCACGGACCTTCCTTCCCTACCTCTCTCAACGTCCCGAAAGACAAAGCGGAAAAAAATTCGCCCTTACTTCTCCCTATACCCACCCTCTCACTTCTATTCTCCGTCATAAATCAGAAAACGATGACGCGCGGTCGAAGGAACTGCCGCTCTGGTTCCTCGAGCTGCCTCGGGCAACACTCCTATAGCCCGTTTTACCAGCTTTTTCGTTTCTGTCACTCCCGAATACTTCTTACTTTGTTTTATTTATCTTTTTGCTCGAAAGTAGGCGAACTTATTCGGCAGTGGCAGTGGTGGCGCGGACGACCAATCCTCTCTATATGGAAACAACCTTTCCGCCAGCTGGACACACCCGAAGCGACCGAAGATTGAGAAAGAATGGCGTGCACCACGAAGAAAGGACCTAAAACAAGGATGTACATATTAAAACAAAAAAAAAAGAACTTTGGGTGCTCGCGGGGCCTGTGGGTGAATCGCATTTTCCTCGACGCAAGGTGTTGCGAGCGACCAAAAAGGACGATGCACGTTTTCTCCCGACCGCAGGCCATTATAGTTCGATGCCGTGACTACGTAGGTGGGTAGGTCCCTGCATTTCTATTGTTTCTTCTGTTTCGATCTCATATGGAGATAGCTCGACTAGCATGGTGCCGTATGTGGCTGCAAGAACTCGGTATAATCTTTGAACTCGTGACGCTCATGCATCCTTTGGCATTGCTAGACATTGTATGATTTAGATTACTGGCGTTGACGATATGTAATAAGTAAAGAATCGGTTACCTTATTTGAGTTCATAACAGATTTACTTTTACAGCATCTACGAGTAATGTAAGGTGCCATAAATCAGCATAAAAAGATGCTTTGTGAAAGGTTCAAAACCTCCAAGTCTCATAGTCACGGGGTCTTCAAATGTAGTTAGTCTATAGCCCTATTCATCACACGTTCTTTGTCGGCACGTTCCTTATGTGATTCGTCGTCAAACGTGGGTGCTGGCCAATCACGACGTCGGGCAATTCATTAGTGAAGCTGAGGAGCAACGAGTCTCTAATGGCGCTTAAATTCCATTCAGTTCTATTTTGAGACCACACCAACATGTGACAGCCAAGGAACGCCCCCGTAAAATATATCTGTTGATAGCTTGACAACATGTCTTTTGATTCAAGACCGTGTTCACCTTGTTATAGTGAACAGCTGCTGCACTGGTTGTCTTCGAACGTATTCAGACTTAGCCTTTCGGATCCTGCGAAATAAGGAGGTACAACAACACACAATCGCCTGGTTCCCAGCTCACGTGGGACAGATCGAGGGTGCTCCGTCCAACCTAAATGAGAAGGCCCACAGAGCTGCGCGAGGAGTCGTCGACCCCGTAGCTATACTGAACGGCGTGACGACAAGGTTCGGGAGAACAAAGATGCTCCAGCGACATATAATGAACTTAGCAAGAACTTTTATCTGAGCAGCCGAAAGTACCCGCCACCGCACAGTAAACTGAACAGGCCTCAGGCATTCACGCTGAGATTCCTGCAGGTCGGGGCATACCCCAGTCCCACACTCTCGCACAAAATTTACCCCGGAATTCAGACGTCAAACACTTGCGCGCTTTGCACAGACTTTGCCAGCTTAGATCAGATGCTCTGGCAGTGTCCTGCGTTACGAGTTGAAAACGTTACATCATCAAACTGGGACGCTGCGCTACGCAGTATGGATTTAAAGACGCAGCTATGAGCTGTCCAGTCCAACGGGCCCACGACGTGGCGGACAGGTTAGGCATATCTGTCCCGACGTGGCAGCGGCCAGTTACGTGCTAGTTCACGCCTCGATGGACCTAAATAAAGTTTTTCCATGCCATATCACATTTTCTTTGCAAACACAACGTCACACTAGGACGTCCTTACCTCCCAACGTTCAGTCGTGTGCGGCGCGTTCAGTTTTTGTGAAGTACCTCGCGCAGAGTCAACATCACCGATCCCGAATCAGAGCAGAACAGTGCGTGAGGGATTCCGCGATCTCTGTGGCCTCAGTTCTTCATGACTGCCGCTCTTTTTTCGTCAAACCTTGCGCCCGTTTGTCTTCCTTTCTGTGTCCCCGTGTGCTTAAGCAAAAATTTCAAGATGCACATAATGGTCGCAAACTTTGCTGGTCGCATTCAGCACTGAAGAGAAAAGACCAGTACACCTCCCTCTCCCCGAAGCCGCGCAAACGGATATGCGTGTCGACCATATAGAGTGCCTGAAGGAAGGACCTCGCATCTTCAGGCACATAATTAATGACGGCAGTTTTCAGAAACCAAGGCGCACCAAATTCATGGCGGAAAACAACCACCCCTTCTCTCCCACAACCTCTGTTTTTTCATCTGCTTTTTTCTTCTTTTTTTAATCGCAGTGCAACTAGCTCTCAGTAGAGAACCATTGCATGCTGCTGGAGATGATGCGAAGTCCGGCGTAAAAAAAAAAGAAAAAAGGAGGAGGCTGTGAGAGCCGAACCGCAAGGAGCGCGGGCAATGAAAACGAGCACTACCCGTGCGCGGAAATGTCCGTCATAATGACCGCTGTCCGAATGAATAAATAAGCGCGGCAAGGACGTGTTGAGTACACAGACGGGGGCATGAGCGGCGAAACGCACCGCCCGAGTGTGCTCCACGGACTTAAAGGTAGAAACGGAAGCAAGTCGACCAGACGGCGCCGGAGTCCAGGTGATTTCGCTGCCAGTTTCGCGTCGAGCTCATCGCCGCCTCGCCGTAACGTTAACGCCCGCCGGAGTAATTAAAAACAAGAAATGACGCGTCCGCGAGTCGTTTGGAGCCGCCGCTAAACTCGATTTTCTCTTCCTGAACGCTGCGCATACGACTTGGCCACAAACTACATTAACTTGGTGCAATGAAATAAGGAGAATGCTCTAAAACGAGACGAAACCGTGAGTTGCCAGAACTCGTGGCCGCTTAAAATATTCGCGTAATGTAGACAGGACGGAAATCAGCCCTGGCTTCTAGCTAACCACTCTATTGTTACAGCCTACGGATTAAACGTTCAAGGTAAATAAATGATAAGACCATACAATGAAAACTGAGAGATAACACGCACGCACATACGTGGTAGCGATGTTATGAAAGACTATTTCTCTGGCGTGCCTCCGGCTTTCGCAATAGTCAACTGTTGCGGAAGGCATGACCAAAACAGCGAAATGCCACGCGCCATGGTTATCTCCTCCGCATAAACCATCAGGCACTTGCGTCATCCACCTACGCATAAACTAGCGATGCACATCGCTGCTAGTTTATCACATATCCGGTGGCCGCCATTACGCCACCGGGTAAGTGATGACGTGTCATGCACGTTCGAAGCGTGAGTTCTGAGAGTAATATTTAATAGGGGTGTCATCACTGGCGCTGTAAACACACAACGGTTACTGAGTGCGAGAATCTCCGCCGGTCTCTTTTCCACGTTTTTTTTTTTTGGAGTAAGATAGCATATACCACTCATTTTCAACTGGTTAGGTTTGCTCTTCTGTTTTCTTTTGTTGCTTTTCTTGCTTTCTTCTATTTTTTTCGTCCACTTCAGTGATCTATCGATAACGATACTCGGGTGTCCACCGAAGTTCACTGGTTTGATCAGGATGGCGACGGTCGCGATTCGACGGAGGTCCATGTACTCTGCGATGTAAGTGCACGTCAAATAACACCAGGTGGCCGAAATTTCCGGACACCGCAACTACAGCATGAGTAATAATCATAAAGTGATTTTGGTGCGTGAAACCCCAGATAAGACTATAGATATTGCACATTTTATTCCTAAATAATTTAATCTCTATAGTTCGCTACGCCACGCTGCTATTCAAAAGGGCCTCAAACAAACAAACAAACAAACAAACAAAACAAGAAAGCGGTCGTATCCCAACTTTTCTCATACCGCCCTTTCCTCGAAAAAGGCGCTAGACAAAACCAAGACGCTAAATCTGTCAGCTCCTCGAGGCGTTAAAGTGGCTGGATTGTTATTGGGTTAGCGGCGCAAAAAACGCGCATTAATATGCGCTCCGGGCCTCTCGTTGCATGCCGAGCCAACGGTGCACGCCTTTGCCGCCGTTTTCCCTGCCTGTCTTCATTGAGAAGCCGTAATTAAATTATTTAACCCAACCTGAGCCTCGCCTTTGCTACGAAGCAAACCGTACGGCGCGGTACAAAGACCTCGGCGCTATTCCGCAGCAACAAAATTAATAATTTTGCCATCACCGTCCGTCCGAGTGACGCGACGCTTCGCATGCTTTTCCTCCTCTATACCTTGCTACCAAGGTAATGTAAGGCGATGCATAATTAAACGCGCACGGGCCAAGCATAGCTTTGCCGGCATTACGCGGCAGAGAAGCGTCCCTGATGTCTTGCACATAGCGCACAGGAGAAGATTTTTAATGGGAGTGAGCTACGCGATACACAGAAGAATGGCGAGGCAGAGATTCGCATGGGCATGCCTGCCTGTCTGCCTGCAAGCGTATAGTGTCGTATATAAATGCGCTAGAGGGAACTCTGGCGCTATAGTGTCCATGGGAGCTCCAATGCTCGTTTCTTCAGCCGGCATTGGAATGATGGGTGTACAGTACACAAATTTCGCTAATCTTCATACTTCCGGCTCCATTTTGCTCCCTGTGACATAAATCTGCTTTACACACAAAACAAACTTCAGCAAAGTATTAGCAGCTAGGCTTCACCACCTTTTCCGGCTCACCATCACAAACAGGTTCACGAAGTGCACAAGGAACCATTGTTTTACGCGACACGAAACCAAAACGCACCAATAAACAATGCCACAAGTGCGATTGAAGCCAGCAAGCAGTATACGACTAGGCAAATCCGTGTACTACACGTCATTCTCGTGGTGGCCGGCCGATCGCAGCGCCAGAGATCGCTCTAGCGACGTTTAGGTAACTCTGCGCCTGCACGAGCACCCATGGTCACATAAATAACATAACTCGACGGAACACGCGGCGCCACTGAAAATATGCGAATGCACGAGAGGGGCGATATAAGAAAGTGGTATTTTAGTGGGAACATGCCCGGAAACACGAAAAACGAACAAGAAGGAAACGGCTTCTGTGTGCATGTGGATAGATCATGATGCCGCTGATAATTCGGAGGATGCGGGTTTGATTGCCGGCCATAATTCGGGCGAAAAGTGGTACGTGAACACGCACGTTTCCGTTTTTGTTTGTTTTAAAGTGCTTGTTAAGGAATCCTGTGCGGTCAGAGTCAATTTTGAGTTCCCGATTACAGCATGCCTTGCGATCGTATCCTGCTTTTTGGCACGTAGAATCCCAGAAGCCGGTTTAATCCCGAATGCTTGTGAGTATGTGTGTGAATTGTTTCACTACTCGCATACAAAACCGTGCTACTAAACTGTAAGGTACTACTTGCAGCTAAGTGAACTAACTTGGTCAACACGATGACAAAAAATGGCATTCATGGGCAACCATTCATTTATCAGTGCATCTTAAAGACAATCACTACTTGCCTCCACTTCAGTCACCGTCTGTAAAAGGGTATAACGAATAATTCTGTACTTATCAAACTATTATGTCTAACTGCATACTTAGAGCACTGATATAACACTAAAAATCATCTCGTGCTGGTTGAGTTATAACTAACCACAGCTGGACATGGTTAACTTCGGGCAAACATTGGCTATCTCTACAGAATAATGTCTAGCACATGCGTAATAAATGCAAAAGTTTGATATGATTGATCATTCTCTGTTATAACGGTGGTACTGACTGAATTAAATCCAGACCTTACAAGCGAGGTGCCTAACAATATTTTTTCTATTTTGGTACAACTTCTCCCATACATACTATTGCTTCTTAAAAAGAGGGATACGGAATACTGTATGCATACCTGCGTAGTATCTTCGGTACAAACGGCGCAACACTAAATTAAAAGAAATTATAGATGTATACTGCGAAACGACGGACATATCAGGGCCGTCGGTGTACAGCTCGAGGCAATCTTCGCGTGCTCCAACATACATGCGTATACGCTATCTAAGGAAATTAAAAACAATAAAAGGATAATATGGATCGCGAAAAGCGGCGTCCTGAATCTTTAGTCCCAGGAAGTCCGAGAAAATGGATCAGGTTAAGTTTTAGTGGTTACGCTCACGACCAAGTGCGGCAGTGAGTGATCGTGCTGTCAAAACATCTAGCGGAGATATTACGGCTTAATCTATCCGACATGTAAGGGACCCTCAAAGCCGCAAGGCTTTTCCCAGAAGATCATAATCTCATTACTGGACTTCTTTAGTAATTCTTACTCCAGTTTGAATTCGATTGATATGAGCTGATTTCAAACAGCATCCAACCTAAAGACTCTTCATTCAGAGACAAAGAAAAAATGCACTTGTTACGACTGATAATAAAGATCTACCAACGCATAACAGATAACAAGGATATCTTGTAAGCAACAGAAAGGACGTCGTGGGTGATCTCCTGTCAGAATATTCAACCAAGGAGAAGTATTGAAAGGTTTGTGATAGCACTGCGTAGACAAGTGAAAGAACCCCGAGCTCAAAAATACCGCAAAATAAAAGGAAAAAAAAAGGACTGCATAGTAACAATCGCAAATGTCATGCACCACGTCTTGATAGCACTTCTATATATTCATAGGACACGAACAATAGACTAAAGCTGATTGTGCGGCTGGTCGTTGGGATAAAGTAAACGACAAAAACTCACCAGATAATAATGAAAATCTTTCAGCGCTCAGTGGAAGTATAAATTAAAGCAAGTTTTGGAATAAAGCAAGCTCGTCTTCTTAATAAAATCTGGCGTTTTAAGCACCAGAACCTCGCTACGAATATGAGGTACGCTTTAGTGGAGGGCTCCGAACATTTTTACCACACGAGTTTTTTTTAATGTGCACTGACATGGTACCACCCATGGCCCTTTAAAGTTTTGTCTCTGTTTCAATGCGACCACCGCGGGAAGCTATCGAACCCGCGACCTTCCGTTCAACAGCTAAGCACCATCACCCCGCGGTGGACGACACTTTCGTCAGCTTGTCGTCCGCTGTCTTCGCATGCGCTGTAGTCATGTTTGCAAAAGAGCAAACATAAATGCATTGTCCAATCACGCGCGACGAAGAAAAAGCAAAAAAATGAATAAGAGAAAAAAAAATCATACCGTTAGGCACGGGTAATTGTGGTCCCAATGAAGAGCGCGGTTATTGAGTTATATGAATTCTAATATGCAGTTCCTTGCACGAATCCAAGCAGGACAGGCGAATCAAAGCAGGGCAGTAAATATAGAATGAAGAAACAAAGGGGCGAGTTAACCATGTCGTGATGGTTAAATGTCACGTTCACTGAATTCGCTGTAAATGTATTCGGCATTACAAAGCAATCCAGTTTCCTATCTTTTTTTTTTCTGTCCACTTTGACGTTCCCATAAATCTCTTTCCTGGCGGCGGTGCCAAAGAAAGAAGTTCGGCACCCTAAACGCTTTCAGCAGGTGTCATGCCTTCTCTGAAGGCGATGCCATATTGAGTTTTTTTTTTTTTTTACCTGCGTCCGACACTATCCGCTTTTGAATTGAAGAACGTGAATAGGTACGTGTATGAAAAAAAAAGCGAAATAAAGCATTGGTTGCGATCTTCGCCACCGGCGGCGTTTTTCCCCGTTCCTCCAGCGAGGTGGCACCCTTTTCAGGTCGCACATAAATACTTGCCTCCATTCGCCACTACATTCATTTCTCCATTGCTGACAGCCACGGCGCGTCTCACCTTTTGCGTCTATACTCCGAGGGCTGTCCTGTCGTCTTCGGAGAACAAAAGGCAATGACAGCCCTTTGTCTATTTCTTTTTGTCTTTCATTGGCGCCGCGCACGAGGTGTCACACTCTGCTCCCCCTTTTTACAATTCAAATCGTTGTCTTTAGCGGCGAGCTTGTCTAAAAAAATGAGGAGCAGAAGAAGCCGACGAGACGGTGGCATCGCCTCCTTCGATTTCGCAAGACCGTTTTAAGGCGGTTAAATCTAAGGAAGAAAACAAACAAAACAAAAGAAAGAATAAATTTAAGAACTGCTCCTAACTCCCCCCCCCCCCCTTCCTCAGTGCCCATCTGTTCAAAGCGAATTCCTTTTCATCTTGCTCGGACATCGGAGATTATATTTTATTAGCTTCGCCACCGCGGGCATAGCTTTTCTCTTCTGCTCAACACGACAGTCGCGCATTCATTGTCGACCGATTCCCGGTTTCAGATTGTTCTTCTTCGTGCTCGCTCGAGCGATTCTCGCGGATCTATCTTTTGAGTCAGATAAATACTTCAATGCAGTTGTCGCGCACTCTCAACACGTCGAAGAAGGACTTCATCACCTTTCGCTGTCTCTGCGCGCGTATATATATATATATATATATATATATATATATATATATATATATATATATATATATATATATATATATATATATATATATATATATATATATATATATATATATATATATACTGAAGAAGCTTTTTCACTCACGACCTTCAGATTATGAGACTGAAGCGCTGTATATATATAATGAGATCTAACATACAATAATGCCAAGAAAAGTATAGGGGAAGCTATTAGACCAAATTGTAATGCCCCGCCGCGGTGATCTAGTGGCTAAGGTACTTTGCTGCTGACCCGCAACTCGCCGAATCGAATCATCGAATCCCGGCTGCAGCGGCTGCATTTCCGATGGAGGCGAAAATGCTGTAGGCCCATGTGCTCAGATTTGGGTGCACGTTAAAGAACCCCAGGTGGTCGGAATTTCCGGAGCCCTCCACTACGGCGTCTCTCATAATCATATGGGGGTTTTGGGACGTTAAACCCCGCAAATCAATCAATCAGTCGAATTGTAATGCAATTGTGAAGAAATAAAACTGGGTGAAAACATAAATTTCCGCGGGCAGGAACCGAACCTGCGACCTTCGATTGCATTAAAAGCATTACATTTCGGTCTAATAACTTTCCCTATACTTTCCTTAGCATTATTGTCCGTCAGATCTTATTAATTATATATATATATATATATATATATATATATATATATATATATATATATATATATATATATATATATATATATATATATATATATATATATATATATATATATATAGTGTGTGTGTGTGTGTGTGTTGGAAACGCTAAAGAGATCAAGTTAACTTTCACAGGTAACCACATATTTGAGAACGTTGAACGGAGCAACAACAAACGCTAAGATATCTAGGTGCGGGAAATAAAACAATATAGGATTATTATTCCACGTTACAAGAAACCACGGCAATCGTACACTTGCACGTTCAAAACAAAAAGTCGTGTCAGGTTCACCGGGGCCGGAACTCATTCCTGTATTGCCCGCTTTCTCAGCGCCCACGTCTGCCTAATTTCCCGTTTCTTTTCTTTGGGTCAGCTCACGTTTTAAATTCACGTTTTTCCTTTTTCCTCGAGTGAAGCCACTGTTCATCGCTTCTTTGTTCAGAGCGAAACTCGAACTCGCAAAAGAATGGAGAGAGAAAAAAAAGTTAGATGAAGCACGAACGCACTGCACTCAAGATCTTCATAGACTACACGCCTTGTTCAATCAACGTCACGTTCGTGAACGTGTTCGAAACACTTTCGAGCAGCGGCGGCAGGCTGCCCCAGAAGCTGCGTGCTTCCTCGCCTTCTTTTGACTTCATTTACATTTACTTTTAGGCACTAATGCAAGGAGTTTGACACACTTCGATGGGCCGCCGCTGTTGGCCTTTGATCTTTTCTTTTGTGTGTGGTGCCTCAGGAGGTAGGAGTATACCACATACACAAAATGATGAAAGATAGAAGAGAATAGCGTAACGGACCAACGAAAATTCTGAATAGACGTGACGCACCGTAGAAGAAATTGAAGATCCCTGTACTTTCTCACCAAGCTTATGTTTATATTGGATTCGTTTCTTCCCCCGGCGTTTCCCTCCTCGCCCATTTCAAGGTGAAGAGACAGTATAAACCCATTAACGGAAGCGCCCGGAGTGAAGAAACACCAGACGCCCGAGAAAGCTGGGGAAAGTTTTGGATAAAATGCAGAAAATCGGCAGAAAGAGGGCAGGGAGCAGCCGAGGAGCTTTCTCGTTGCAAGGAGGGTGGGGAGGGAGAGGTGTTTTGGATATAACTCGGCGGCATGCACGAGTTCGCGCGCGGGGGCTCGTCGGCGAAAGAGGTGAAGTGCAGGCTTGGCGTGTTCTCTCTTCATTTTGGGCAGGCCTCGGGCGGACATGACGTGAGGGAATTCCTGACAGAGTGCAGGCTCTTCGATTACCCCTTTCCGCTTAGGCGAAGCTCTCGCATGCTCAGACGCGGCGACCTCTAAGCGAGCGCCGATACCAGCCGTCCACCAAAGCGATGTCAGTGAGGAAATCGACAAAACAAAGTAAACAAGAAGTCACCTTCTTTCTTTCCGCGCCACCGAACAGCCTCGCACGTGCGGCTACCGATCGCGAAACCGCGGAGGGGGAGTCGACCCTTGGGGCTTAACACCTCGTTCTAACTGCACTCAATCCGTGGCCCCACTGCATGGTTTGCAGACTCCGGAACTATACCCACTGCAACCCAAGCGAATGAGCGCTATTTGGTTTTGTTTTTCTTTGTTTTGTTTGGTTTAGGATGCCTACTCGATACCCAAGCTCTCCGCTAGCGTCGTGCACGTAGGCTAGAAGATGTAAGATGGCGAGGAGTTTTACGAAGAGACGGCCTGCAAATCCCAGAGTTCCGCGCGTTGTCACGGCTATTCGGTTTCGCCAGCGGAATTAGCGCGGTCCTCTGTAATAAACGAGCTCACCCAACAGCGACGCGCGCTAGGACCCTATCTCCAGCACGATGAGCCTGCGGAGCAGTCACGCGAGACGAAGAGTCATAGCACGCCGCGGGGCGCGGGAGGAAGAAAAAAATAAATGTGTGAAAGAATGCAAGACACCCCGCAGCTAGTTCATGGTTGTCGACTCGGTTGTTTCGGATACCTCCGCGCATCCCTGGAACTGCGGGGTTTATGAAGCAAGAACGAACGCGGAGGCATGCGGGTGTCTCATGTCAGAATCAGACGCGTTAGATTACTCCAGTCGCATTGCAGCGTCACACGTTTTCTGGTAACCCTTATTAATAAGTACACCGTAGTTGTCCTTTCGCTTGGTTCAATTGACGTCGCTTTGTTTTTTCCACAGGTGACGAATACCAAAGCATTGGAGGACTCTGACGATACTGAAGTTGCGAACCACTTTCTGTGTATACAAGTGGATCGAGAGCTATAGGTAAAAGAAAAGTTGGGAATAGATGACATCGGTCTTCGTTATGACACCACATCTGCAGCACATCGGGGAACACTGCAGAACACCGCAGGGTATACGGGGTAAAAAAAAAAAGCAAGAAATGAAATACGGAGATCTGAACCAGCGTGTAGAGCACATTTTCACATGAACGCGATTTTCATCGACTAAGCGACGAAAGCCACGAAGGTAACGAGAGCTCACCCATAGTTGGAGTTTCGTCTGCAGTATTTCTGACTTAGCTTGTTTCACCTCACGTGCAGTAAACTATAGTGCATTATTTAGTGGTTACCCCCCCCCCCCCTTCGTTTGACTTTCGCTTCATTGTTCTTAGTTACCTGCGAACTTAGTGTATTCGTTCGAAGACCGTTAGCGTAACACGTGCCTACGTCATGCATAATTAGGCAAAGTGCTGCGCGGAAGTTATTCTAAGTGTTTGCGCACTGGTTCCGGTAATTACGTAAAAGGGTTACATTGTGCAATACACCCATCGATAAAAAAAAACGAGGATTGAGGAAAAAGACAAACAAAACGTAAGTCGCGGTTATCGAACAGCAGCTACTCGACGTATCCACGTTATGGGACAACTATGGCACAAGCTTCGTAAGGCCTTGGTTAGAGCCTTGGTTATACAAAGACAGTCAAAGCGTAGGGTGGTTTATTTAGGCACGCAATGAAGTTAATGGAATTATGCACGAAAAGGACTTCGAATTTTGGGCACAGGTTTATACAACGAACCTTTGGAACATTTCTTTATGTTTTCTGAAATTTAGTGTGATCCTTCACCTGTCTACCAGCGGGTTCTAAGGAGCGACGACTTGATAAGCTGAACGAGAGCTGATGATAATATTTTTTTTGTGAAGTGCTCGCATAGAAAGAAAAAGCACAATAACATACAAATCCAGGCGATTAATCAGTCACTCCATAGCAAAATTTATAGATGGCGGTATTTAAAAAGATGCTGTCAATACAGCCTGCAAAACTTATAAAATTCCTATGAAATTTCGTACATAGTGGCACGGAGATAGAAAGAAAGAAAAAAATGGATGACAGAAAACAATATAACAAAATACAAAAAACAAGTCAGAAAAAATAAAATGAAGAATGAAAGACAGAAAGGGAAAGAAGAACAGAAGGAAATTTATACACGGTACTTCAATAACAGCGAAAAAGGCGAACCAGGGAACAGACTAGACGTAATGAATGAATGAATGAATGAATGAATGAATGAATGAATGAATGAATGAATGAATGAATGAATGAATGAATGAATGAATGAACGAACGAGTGAATGAATAAATGAATGAATTCAGCATTCACCCAGCCAGCCCTCACTGAAGCTTGTCTGGAAACAGGGTTACGACTTATCTGCTCAGTGTTGGAGTTCCGGGAAACACCGCCATCATTCAAACAATAACCGCGGAAGCCATGTGACGCAGTTGCTGCACACAATTCTAGCTGATGCTGTTTTTCTCGCTTAAACCATATGAGCTGACAACGTTTTTTTTTTTTCGTAGGGAACTCATAAAAATGCATAAAGGTAACGGCTGGTATACACAGAAAAGCAAATAAAAAACGGTATTCGCGACAGGACAAAAGTAGGAAGACAGGCGTCATTCAGCTGACCCGAAATGCTCGGCTTACCCGCTTCGAGTGAGAGCGGGTCATGCTGAAACTTACCAGCATATACTAAAATTGTGAGAGGGACCGCTTTGTAAATCTATATATTTTAAAGGGCCACTCACCACCCCGCATTTGAAGATGAGGGGGTGATTTTCTCCTCTTTTTCATACACACGATGCATCCTCCTCGCCCCGTAGTTCTTGAATGCACGTGAACAACGTCAGCACTAAGCGCTAGTGTCTATCAGGATTTCGCGCTTCTCGGATGCACGCTGTTATCGCGGCTTTCGCCGTTGTAAACACACAAAAACAAGTGTGATGGGTTGAGCGTGCACGACGTTCACGCGAGACAAACGGATGGGCGGCTGCATGGCAAAGCAGTGCAGGAGACAAATCACACGTGATATTTTGCGTGTATAAACCAATCGAGAGCATGTACGATGTAGACGTCACCGGAACTACTGTCTACGTCACAGTAGTGCGCCATGAACGACGAGAAATATCAGGAAAGAATATAGCGCTATTCTGTTTTGTATTTTGGTAGCCTGGTGAGTGGCCCTTTAAGAAAAAGGCAGAGAACGGAAAGCGAGGGAACGAGTCGCAACGCAAAACCCTCGCACCGACAGCGGTTGACGTATATCCGGTAGGTACGCGCTAAACAGCATCGTCATTTTTTTTCACACTTCCCACAGTGACATCGGCACGTAAAGAATAAAATATCCAAAGAGATGTTCCTTCTTTCTCACTTTTTCACGCCCGTAGTAAGACCTCGTATCAGTGTAAGAGCAGTCGTGGTTGCCTTCAGCGTACTCAGCCATTATGTTAGTGAATGCTGCGTTAGTGGATACATTTTCGTTTTAAGCGCGCAGCCCTTCACGGGGCGGGGCTGTCGCATGCTGTCGTATTCTCGTCACTTGGCGAAACACGGGCAATACCACACGTAGCACATTCACCTGTAGCACACCGAACACGCGCTCATGCGAAAGAGAAGTCTCCTTTCCCTTCTTCTTCGCGAGCCTTTATGATTATCGTGAGTGTGCAGGTTACTGCTATGACTATTGAAACTATGGTACACAAACCACGTATAAATATTGAAAGAGGAAGCAGGCGATAAAAACAAGTAGGTAGAAAGGGGGGAAAATAGGATGAGCAATATAAAGAAATAATAACATCTCGGAGGCCATAAAGAGTCTCACAATGCCTCACAGATAGCAGCACATTATCTAGCGTTTGCAGTTTGCTTGATCAACGCCTCTGGAAAGGCATGGTAAGTTTTCCGCTAGATGGACATAGTTGTCCATTTTTAGAGCTGTTTGAAAGTTCTTGTGTGTTTTTAGCGGCGATGGCTACACTATTCCGGCCTTCTTCGACGTATACCTTCAGACTTCCCGAATGCGCCCACAAATCACCGAACGGGCTCGTTGCCGTCGTGACACCTGTCGAGCAAAACGCGTTAAAGGTGCCCTGAAATACTTTTTCAAGTAATCATGGAATGAATTCACTAGAAGAGCTTATTGCCACACGAATTCAACGCCGCAAAAATACAAGAATTGGTCCAGTGCGAGTGGAGTTACAAAGTTTTGTCGCATGCTGCAATTGCACTATCTCTTTCGTCCCGACGAAAGTGCTGGGAGGTAAGCAGGGAGTGGTGGCAGTGGAAGAGAAACTACCGCGCCTCGTGACCTTGAGCACTTTTTTTTCTTCGAATGCGCGGTTTTTTTCAGTGTGATCACGTGCGAACGCGTGGGCAAGTAGCGGCCTCCCGCGGCAATATATGTAACTTGCTTTTTTGCTAACAGACGCACAACCGATTTTTCACTCACAACCAACGGGGCCGAAGCTGACGGCGGGATTTCTGCGACACGAGCTCTCTAACGCTATCACGTTAACAAATGAAACAGAACAAGAAATACTGAGAGGAAGAAAGAAGGAGAAAACCAAAAAGAAAACTGAGAAGGCTGCCCAGCTCAGCCCCGCACTTCTTTCAGACTTGGGGCCATCTGTGGTGAATCGAATGGAATGAAGAAAAAAAAAACTTTTTTAGTCCTGACGGCTTGATTTTGTATCCGGACAGCTTAGGGATCTTAATAATTGGTGTACACTGCGTTAGTGAATACGAAAGGCAAGAAGGACCGCCGTGCACAACTCTCGGACGGGGCACTAACGCGTGCTCTGGCACCGAAAGTAGAAGAACAGCTCCACGTAACAATCGAGAGTCTTGATATCCACTCATCGCGTGCATTACAACAATGAGAGGTTGCCACGACAACAGCTGGCGACAGCGGTACGTGCCAAAAAAATAAAGGACAAAGCAGTACATTGAATATAGGCTCAAAAAGGGGACGCCATTGCAGGACGCTACGTGAATAACCAAGCCTATCGCGATGACGAGACGCCACTGACCCCTCACGCAGCAGCAGCCGTCGTGCGCAGCAGCCGCCGCCGTGCGATGGGTCCACAGACGGGATACGGAGAGAGCAGCTCCGAATGTGATGCTCGTAGTGGAAACGGAGGGGCGACGCAGTAAAGCTGATCGAACCAGCGGCTAAGCTCATTCAGACGAGCGACAGACGACATAGATCGAGGAGCTTCTCTGCTTGACCGGGGCCGTGTTGTATTACACCGAGCGAGCCTGCTTAGCGCCCGATGCACGGCACTGCACTCGTGTAGGCCTCCTCCTGCTAGGTCCCCCCACCACCACCACCACACCACGAGCACTGCGCCTGTCGTACGGCTTATCGCAAACAAGGCGGCTGAAAACACGGTCCATGTATACAGCCTGCTCGCTCCTGCGGGTGCGAGGCCAAGGGCTCGCGCTGGAATGGACCAGCCGCCTGGATACACCAGGCCTTTACTCTTTTTTCTTCTTATGCTCTCGTGCACTTTAGGGAGCGTGTTTGGCCAACGGTGCGAAGCGTCCGCGTTTGAAGAAGGACTGCAGAGGCAGAGCGAAAAAGTTAGGCGAGTGGTAGGCGGCTCTTATCGGGTCTGGAGTCTGTACACTCACATAAAAGGGTAGAAGCACACGGCGCATTCAGGAGATAAATTTTACATTTTAAACAATAAACCGGTACCAATACCACTCGTCCCCTGAACGCCATCCAATTACACGAATGATCAGTCAATGTTTTGCGTTCATGATACTTTTTTTCTTTACAAAATATAGGGTATTGACTGATTGGATGACATTTATACGTATAATTTCAGTCTTCAAACCAGCCCATGCCTCTCTCCAGTGTTGGCTGGCATACCAGTCAATATAGAACGTCCTGATCGGATAACCACAGAAAGAAGACACGAGCAAGCTCGGTACTAGCTCGTAACTTCCTCTAACTTTTAAACTTAGGAATGGTTTGTGGCGTTGAACTTCGCAAGGGCTGAGTCTGGTTAAGCAAAAGCGCCTTTCGACCCAGGTGATCTTTGAATCGCAGGTGATAAAGAGCAACACTGAGAAGGAGCCCATTTTATGCGTTTGCAGGATGTGATCTCCAGCCTCTTAAATTGACAGAACGCAGAACTGCCGTCATGCAAAACTACAGTCGTTTATTTTAAGCGAGTGAAACAATAAAGCATTTAAAAACGGTCTAAAGACAAAGAAAGTGCGCTCACAAGAACGACATCGCACCGCCACTAATATAAAAGATAAATTAGGTTTTCACAGATTCTTTTTTTTTTAGAAGATGACACGCGAAGTTACATTTCTTAGATATAGGAGACAAGTACAACGCCTCGGACTCCTTCAACCTCGTCCCAATCCTTCTATTTCTCACTATTTACTTCTCACTCTATCCTTTTGATCCCCCTTTATCCGCTTGCTTCGTGAGCTACTGCTGAGGTGCCGCACTTAGTTTCAGACAGTTGCGGGGCTCACCTTTCGTTTCTTTTCTCCTATTTAAGAATCACTTACCCCCTGGTACCCGTTCAACTAAGACAATGTCGTCTTTGTTTGTTCCAAAAAACTTAAAACGGTACAGGAACATGAAAAGAGGCCAATGTTACGCGTCAGCGCGGTCGCAACACAACCGCCGAAAACAAAACATGGCAGACACTATCATAATACACACCTTTCGTGGCGGCACAGAGAACATGGTGAAATGAATCGCTTTCATCGTGTTGTAATGCGTAGGAAAAAACGACGATAGAGAGAAGGACGAGCCACAGCGCACTCCGTGAGCGTTGTTCTGTTTCGTCTTATGACCTCCCCATAGTGCAATAAAACGCCAGCCCACATTTTCACCATAACAATTACTTCCAAGTAACTTGTTACGCATAGCAGGTTCAGCGGCGCGCCATGTTACGTGAGTGCGCATAGACAGCATACTGGAAGTGGACGCATGCCGAAGCGAGGTTTCGTTTTGGCACATTACGTACGCTGAAAATACTCTATCGCTGTTGTAACAGTATTATTAACCTACTTTGCCTCAGAACACATAGACTAATATGTGCAGATATAAAAAATGCACAAAAAGGACAGCCACACCATTAAGGTGGTCAAGGTTTTTTTCAGCGTCTACGCATAATTTATTAATGGAAATTAACTGCACAATAGCAGTTGCGTGCGATTATCTGTGCTGTCATCGAGCAAACTTGGACCGCCAGAAAAAGACAGGTTAATAAGTTATTCTCTATACGGTGTAGATAAGCTGCTATTATGACTATAAATAAATTATATCGAACACGCGTAAGGAGAATCGTTGAATAACATTCACCGTGATTTGAATGACACGGTCTTTGTTATATACAGAGTGAATACGTTATCACATTATTCAAATTCTGGCGACGAGTACACTCGCAGAAATGCGCAAAGAAAATTAACTGCAGTATGCCTCAACAAGGAAGTGCTATAGGTTCGGTTACCTACCAACTGTAACGGTACAGAGAACGCTACAATAGCGTACAGTTTAAAAACGAAATGAAGATGCCACTCGACAAAGGTTCGGTAACGGGTCTAGATAGTTGGGCTAACAAAAACAATACTTGTTCAATATGTGACAAAAAAAATAGACTCGAAACATCCGCTGAATAAAGCGTTACTGACTCGAATGCGCGTATAACCGAGGTTTCCCCGACGACGACTGAACACGCCCCGCCGTGGTGGTCTAGTGGCTAAGGTACTCGGCTGCTGACCCGCTGGTTGCGGGTTCGGATCCCGGCTGCGGCGGCTGCATTTCCGATGGAGGCGGAAATGATGTAGGCCCGTGTGCTCAGATTTTGGCGTACGTTAAAGAACCCCAAGTGGTCGAAATTTCCTGAGCCCTCCACTACGACGTCTCTCATAATCATATGGTGGTTTTGGGACGTTAAACCCCGCATCTCAATCAAATCAACGATTGAACACACGAATCTCGAAGGCGAATAGATAACCACGATACGGTTGCGCAAGAGCCACTCTAAAACGCTTCCGTGGCACTGAAATGCCTCACTCTATCCAGATAAAGGTGCAGAAGGAGAGGAAAGAGGAGGGGGGGGGGGGGCAAGGTGTATCGATTACGCATCTCGATTGATTTTGTTACCCCGACGAAGAAGCGTGTGGTAATTTTTCATCGCGCAGTCGGCAGAGAAGCGCCGTATCTTCAGGAGGGGTGCGTCGAGAATACCTCGGCGCGCAATTTGGGTTGGCGTCTCACGGTGTTGCGTGTGTGTGCTAATAAAGAAGAGAGGGGAGAGAGAGTTGCAAGATGGGAGATGAGGATCGAAGGGTATACTTCGGAAATAAAGAGGGCGAGGGCTGGCCAGCTTCGCGATTAGCATCCGGCCATCCTAATTGCTTTCTAATCGCTCCAACGGAAGCCGACGAGTGAGCCCGGAGCGGAGCTATGGGCCCTCGATAAATTATTCATCGCTTCGCGGACTCCCCGTCTGCCACAGAATCGCACTCTAGTGAGATTCCTTCACGCGCCATTACTCCCGTGTAGAAACAAGCGCTCGCTACTTCGTCCCCCCCCTCTCCGCCAATGTCGCTTCGGTTTCCTTCTGCTTCAACTCGAGTCTCTAATTATTCTCGAGTTATTTTTCTACTTTCAACGCGATTCATTTAGCAGTGACTCTCGAGCGCGCATGGTTTGAAAAAAGAAAAAAAAACGAAACATAAAAAAAGTAAAGAGAAAAAACAGACCACTTCGATCGCTGAACAACAAAGTACCCCATCCCCATGCTGAAGCTGAGAAAAGCAACTTCGTTCGAGGTCTTTTTTCGTCGATGAGCCGCCGCAATGAACGCTTCTTGCATTTTCGGTCGTCGTACTTGGAGGAGAGGGTCGCTAAAGATACTCCGTCCGGTGTTGCCAACAACGCAGAGAATAGCGGCATGCTTGGGGCAAAACAAAGGGGATCATTAATCAAATCGCGCAATGGTTGGTGATAGAGCGGTCGGACTGCTTCATTAAGGCTTACGTCTTCAGCAAGCAACTTCGGTTGCAACACAGACAGGTGATGCGCGGCGGCTGCATGGAATCCATTATTAAGAGACGGGCCAGAAGACGCCTTTTCTGTTCTTTCAATACAGCGGCACCAACAAGAATAATGCAAGGAGTAACGTTCCACTTCTCGATGAAGACGTGGCTACCTTATTGTGAAACACAACTTTCTTTAGACGGTATCGCAGATAATGCCTGGCAGAGAAAAATAAGCCCGGTTCGATTAAAGAAATACCCAGCGCGGCTAAAGCTGTCCTGCTTGGAGCCGCACTGTCTTCGGAAAATATGCCCCGTTTTGAAGCGACACGCATTTTGGCTGCTCCCGTCCCACGCCGTGACCCAATATCGCATAAGTAATTCCTGAATACATTATTACCTCGGCGCCTCGCAAAAACTCCGGCACAGAAGGCACACACAGCACATTGGCTATCAAAGCTACCTACGCAGCTCCGTATCTAAAATATCATCCCAAACGCTATCAGAATCCATTCAGTTGCGACACGGCGTTGCGACACAGGTTAAAGACACCGAGAATGTCTTCATCCCCATTTTTCTTAATACAAAAAAAAGTTGTGCCATGGCAAACCATATCGCGCATCTATTGCGAAGGCAATGCACCCAATCGAAGACACACAAACCAGAGATGACTATATGGCATTTCCTTTCGAAACAACGCTAGGAGAATATCAGATATCGCTATTCATCTGCACTCCACAGCTCCGCGATAGCGCAGGAAAGGACGTGAAACCGAGACCGCAAGCGCATGGAATACAATGGACGAGCTTGGTATCGGCGCGGCGAAAGGTGCAGCCGCGTTAAGTATACATACAAGCAAGGGCACGCGTCTAGCTGCCGATGCGGTGGCAGCACCGAGGAAATAGAAGCT
Source organism: Rhipicephalus microplus (assembly GCF_043290135.1). Taxonomy (NCBI): domain Eukaryota; kingdom Metazoa; phylum Arthropoda; class Arachnida; order Ixodida; family Ixodidae; genus Rhipicephalus; species Rhipicephalus microplus. Next base: position 146,927,471 of record NC_134703.1, on the reverse strand, counting down.
CGCAGAGCGCTGGTAACCAGACTTTCCAAGGCCGGGGTTACCGAGAAGAGTATAGAGAGGCGAGGACAGCCAGATGAGAGGCCAGACGCAGCAGGCACGCGCGCAGAAGACGGCAACAAGAGCAGCAGCTTCCACCGCTGGAATACACGCGCACGCAGCAGCTGGAGGGAGGGAGAAGCGAGCCCAAGGAGAACCACGGTGGAAGAAGACGCGGGGACGCATCGTTGAGGCGGCAGATCTCTTTCACATGCAAATAAGGACAACCCCTTCGCGTGCATACATCTTTGTTCGCGCGCATACAAATCGGTTTTTCATCTGAAAGCGAAAGAGGGCGGTTGGAAGGAAGAGAACGCCGGCAGCATCCAAGTATGTGCGCGCGAAATCGCTCCCTCGCATCCGTGCTCTCAGCCTCTTCCAACTACTCCGCCATACTCCGCATACGCTCGTGAGGGATCTCTCTCCCTACTCCTGCAGCATGCGGTCTGTCGCACGTCTTCTAGTGTGCACTGTGGCTGTGGCTCCGGCGAGACATGTACATACACATGTGTAGGGACGACACCTCCTCCCCACATCCTTTCTACGCACCGTATCCTCACTCTTTTTTTATCCAGGTGAACACGGAGTTCTGGGACCACGCCCCTCTCCTTTACGCGCGTCTACCGTACCGAGAAGCAAGAGGTGGCGTACGAGCCACTTTCGTCACCCCGGCTCCTAATCCCGACCCTGGCACTTTCTTCTTTATTCGCTTCTTTTCTTTTTCTTCCTTTTCTTCTTCTCGCGCGTGCTACAAGCGCGTCCGCCAAATCAAACACACAAAAAAAGCTTTGTCGGGGAGCCGAATTCGTAATATTGGCTCATCCTTTTTTCAAAACTCGTCGTCACCTAACAGTGTTGTCCACTTCTTCACATATAATAATAAATTTTTGCTGAGGTTTGTAATTTTTCTCCTTACTTTTTTTCCCTGTTCTTGTCTTTTTTTCACGAGAGAGAGAGAAAGAAAGAAAAGTGAGTTGAATTCACTGGGCGGAGGAATAAGTGAGTACATCGTGACGCCGAACGGTGGACGGGTTCATCTGCTCACTCCGGCGCAACTTGTAGAATCACCCACAGGTACTTGAATAGAGAATAGCTGAACAGAATGGCCGAGTCCTAAAGGGCGAGGGAAAATTAGCGTTACTTCGTGTCGTATCTACTTGAAATGATTTTTGAAGAGTGCGACTGCCTACTCTTACCATCTGCCAGCTGAAGCGGACACTTGGAGTGATGTGGAGGGCTTACAGAGTTCGATTGCTGAAAAGAAGGGGTCGCACAGGGCTGACAACCAATTTATGCCTGTTCGCAACAGCTACGGTTGAATACAAAACCAAGAATGCTGTCTGTTGTGTCGAGGATTCGATCCCAGCAAGTGTCATCAGCTGCCCTATCCTTGCTTGGATGACCCGAAATGGTTGCGTGATTATGTCGCCCGCATGAACTGTACGTGAGTCGGGATTCCCGAAGCTTAGAGTTACTATCGACTGGCCATTACGAAGTATCTTTCCGCGTTATCACACAAAATATGCTCCATTACGTGCCGGTTTCAGAAAGCCGCGGCTCCATACGACAAGGAGTTGACGCACGAAAGAGCAGTCTTGATAAGTCAACAAGAGCACTCTTAAAAGTAGCCTTGCTAAACAGTGGACAAGACTCCCGCTATGAACCCATGAAAGCTCGACAAAATATGCCCCGAAAGAATTATGCAGCTCGTTGCAATGGGAGCCTCTTCGCTTGCACAGAAGAACGCTGAAAACATAAGCCCCTTGTAACAAGGCGCCGGATATTATAATGACAAAGGTGCCTCACATGGGCGAACCCATTATCCTCGGTTAGGACGCAGTGTTTTAGAAAGAAATGAACAATGTAGACCTATCCAGAGAGATCGTTCTTCTTCTTCTTCTTCTTCTTCTTCTTCTTCTTCTTCTTCTTCTTCTTCTTCTTCTTCTTCTTCTTCTTCTTCTTCTTCTTCTTCTTCTTCTTCTTGTCGTCGTCGTCGTCGTCGTCGTCGTCGTCGTTGTTGTTGTTGTTGTTGTTGTTGTTGTTGTTGTTGTTGTTGTTGTTGTATACAATATAGCTCCTGCATAGCTGACAAGAAACAACGCAGTAATGCACGTGCACTTCAGCAGTCTCGGTCGGTGGAGTGCTCCTAGGCGTCATTTGAGGATGGGGTGAGGGGGTGTCTTCCTTTTACAAACCATCGTGACTGGGCTCATCCACCGTGCATCACAACGTCAACACCTTCTCACCTTTCCCGTCGGGTTTAAAAATGAAAAAAAAAAAGAACAGTACGCGTCGAACCTCGTTTCGTTTGCTTGTTTCGTTTTTTTTCTTCTTCTTCAGCTTCTTTTACTTCGTTGCACACCGCGAAGTCATTGCCGAGCGTCAGTCATCGTTTGCGTTCACTTTCGCGCTGCCAACATCATTCGAGGCTTCGCGGGCTACGCCATCTTGCGTATGTTTTTCGTTAAGCCACTCTTCGCCTGTTCTTTGACGAAAAACTGGACCGAAAAGGCTACGCGAGACAGGAAACCTGTTTTCGCCGCCGCGAGAAAAGAAAGCACACGCTTTATTTTTTTTTTCTATTCTTCGAGCCAATCGTAGAAGACCCGTGACGCTGAATGCCTACTCCAAATAGCCCTGAGGACAGGAAAGAAGTGAAGCGTAAGGATGAAAGAAAGAACGGAGACAGTCACGAAGGGCCGAAGCTGTCCGCCCAGCAGTTGCGGGGAAACCATTCTTTCAGGGGAAAAAAAAAAAAAAAAAGGGACCGGTGGCACAAAGATTGGGCGGACGGCAGCACGCGCCAGCGGCATCGAAACGGTCCTCTTTGAAAAGACGAACATGTCGTTCAGTTCAATTTAGCGCCAGCGCGTTCACTGATAAAAACAAAACAAAACGGAAGCAGGGTAGTATAGGGAATGCCGAGCGCACGTCTTTAACCTTCCTCAGAAAGGAAAAAATACTGGGAGGGCGAAGGGGCAGTAAAGGTAAAGAAACGATCGACGGGACAAGGAACGAGAGAAATTCGTAGGGCTGCGGGGTTGGTAGCGCCAAGAAGACGAGGGAAAGAAGGTGAGATGAGAAGGTGAAACGACTTGTCTTTTGGACAAACAGAGGGCCAAGTATTTTGTGGGCCCAGTTGCGGCGAAACGGCGTCACACAGAAACGCGCTTTCAGAGACACAAAGGCGAGCCACTTAGGTCGCAGTAACGGGTGTATATTATGTGACCCCCCCCCCTTTTTTTTTTTTTTTGATTGGTGTCACCAAGTCGAGCTATAGTTCTCGGTCGTACAGAGCACCACGCTCCCATAGCAGAAACAAGGCACACGCCTCGCATGACTTCATTAGCTCGCCGTTGGCCCCGAAGACGCTGGAAGCGCGCACTCCCTCACTCTCTTTTTAATTCGACCATATCGGAAAACGGAACTAAGCTCGGCAAGCGGGGTGTCGACACAAAGCACTAAATGCGAGTCGAACGCCGCTCGTCGCTGGTTGGAGCCGAGTGCGTGATCCGCGGTGGACCGTGAAAAAAAAAAAAAAAAAAGGGAGGGACTATATGGGCGAGCTCGTAAACTGGGACTTTCTCGGTCCTCCGGAGCTTCGAAATGAAACGGAAGGCTGAACCACGTTGTTCGCCGCCGTTCCATTCAGTTCCATTCCTAGGTCTTATGGTCTCTTTTTCGCTTTCTGCTTGGACGTGACAAGCCCGTGTACGCTCGGGTGCCTTTCTATTGCGGGAGGTTTGTCCGAAACAGTCGTAACTGGCGTTTCGATCTCCTGAAAGGTGAGTGTTAGACCTGAGGCTAACAGGCAGACTCGCACTTGTATCTTTTCTATACCGCCACGGAAATGAAGGAACGAGAGAATGGAGGACAGAAGTCCGCCCGTTTGTTAGCTCCCGCGCCATCACCCTTTCCTAGGTTTACGTTTTTATTCGGCGGATCAAAACAGCCTAGCATAAGCCAAGGCGACCGCGTACAACGTACACCAGCATCAGAGGGCGCTCTTGAAGTCTATTACGAAGGCCTGTACACGGAAACATTAGTAACGCGGATAAAGTCACGTGCCCGGAGTTCGTTTCGCCTGGGGCACCTATAGAACTGTAATTGTGTGGCAGTGGAAGGCTATAACTAATAATTGTAGAGCTTTTACGTCCCGGAAACACAATATATAGTGATCAGAGATGCCGTAGTGAAAGACTTCGCAGATTCTCACCATCTGGTGTTATTTAACCTCTACCCAATTGATAGTAGAAGAATGTTAACTCGGTAGAGAGCTATGTACGCATCACCCGCCTCTCAGCACTAAGTACAGCACTGGTAGACAGTGATAACGGGCGAGTTGATCCTGACAGTTACACAGGTTATTAAACAACGTGATCGAGCGCCACTTTTTTCTTCCGCATTATCTGTATATCCATAGAGGTATGTGTAATATTTCCAATGTGCACGGTACCGAGCCAAAACTACACCTATGGTTAGCCTCTTCGCCTATTTAAGCATTATTTACCTGTCCCTCTATGGGTCCAACATAGTGGAATACTGGTGCTGGTGCCTATGGCCGATTTTGCCGTGAGTGCCATATCTCCAGTCTCCCTCCCTCTCCCCCCCCCCCCCCCGCACACACCCTGTTCTTGATTTTATTGCGGTCACCGTCAGTCATCTACCAGCAGTCTCTGAATAATTTTTGCGGGCTAACGCACGACGCATAAAATTGAGTCTTGGCTTATCTTGCACTGCTGAACTCCGGCCCCAAAATATGGGAAGTCATATTTCGCAAAAGAAAAATATAGAGTGATGCAAAATAGCCACCATATGCCTGCTATAAAATGTCGCTGATAAAAAGAAGTGTTGGCGCGGGGGTTGAAATTTCAAGAACTGATGTCACTATACATCGTAAGAGCGCGACACGTGCTCTCCCGTATCCCTAAAAAAGAGGTCAGCGCAGCCGCGAGCGACAGCGACGCAATAATGCGTCCGCAGTGGCCCAGTGACAAGAGCGGGAGAGAGTGCAGTGGCGTCGGTCGAACAGGGTGAAGGAGTGATCGCTCCTCTTTCAGCGACGCACCACTTCATATTTCTCCACACGACAGGCAGTTCTCGTATTTGCACATTTATGAGAGGACCGCGGAGGCACGCGACCTCGGGACACACTTAGAGAGGGCGATCAAAAGCTGCGTGACGAGCGAAGAAGAAGCGCCGCATATGCAGAGACGACCGTTGTCGGCCGTCCTGAAACAACGCATAATGCATGCGAGAACATAAGGAGCTCCGCGCTAGTGTCGGGTCGCGAGCGCCGCGTCACATACGCGAGCGTAAGCCGCGGAGGGCTGTGGACGGGACGAAAAAAAAAAAATCGCGAGTGCTCGGGGTGATCTACTGTATTCTCAATTTCATGCATAGCGTGCGACGCAAGGCAGACTTGCGATACTTCCTCCGGTGGCCGAGTTCGAAACACGTGCACACACAAGTAAAAAAAAAAAGTGTTAACGCTGCTTCACACTAAAGGTGCCGCGCATGAAGGAAGTGCGGAGCTGGGCAACCTTCTTTGCTTCCTCTTCGTTTTTTTTTCTTGCCTCTTCTCCTTATTTTTTTCTCCTTTGTCGTTTTCTTGTTCCCTCTTTCACTCAACATTTGTATTTACTTCTTCCTCTCTCTTTATCCATTTCTTTTTCTGTCTTGCTTTTTCTACATTGCTTCCTATTTTCCTCTTTCTCTCGCTTTTATTTCATACTTGCTTGCTGTTCCATTTGCTGCTCCACTTGCTGTTCAATTTCGATACGCTATTTTCATTCCCTTACGCCACGCCCACTAGTTTTTTTTTTTTTTTTTGCTGATGGTGACAAGTGGTCATCATCAAGGCACCCGAAGAACAAGGCTTCTCCTAGGCGCGAGCGCGCGCTCAATATGCGGCTGCTGATACGGCGTTGCGCCAAGCAACAACGACGGCTGGGCCCCGTAAAGCGCTGCGCACTTGAAGCATAAGGTGACGTCCAAATCTCTCTTGACACGGGTGTCTAATAGCACCACTCCCATCTCGGTGTTCGTTCGTTCGTTCACGTGTACTCCTCGGGTCAACTTCGTGTTTCGTCACGCTGTCTGGTTTACGTTTGAAACCGCGATAGGCACCTTAATGAAGGGCTCCGGAAATTGAGACCTACTGGAGCGCGTTGACGTGCACCCAAATCGAAGCACGCGGGCGTGGAGAATTTTCGCTTCCATCGAAAACGCGGCTGGCATTCGCTTCCGCGACCCGCATCAGCGGTCGAGCACCAGCGTATGATTGAGATCTGTTCTTCCATGTAGCCCAATGGTCCCATGAACGAGGCAAATCTATTGGGTCCTTCGGAACGCGCTTCAGCACGTTGCTGCAGTAATAATAATAATAATAATAATAATAATAATAATAATAATAATAATAATAATAATAATAATAATAATAATAATAATAATAATAATAATAATAATAATAATAATAATAATAATAATAATAATAATAATAATAATATAATAATAATAATAATAAAAGCCTGATCAAGCAAGGTTTCATCCCTGTAATATTTCAAGCCAGATTGACAGGTTCTACTTTCGTAGCCGCTAGCTAGCTGCTCTTTCACTACTCAGCTAACTCCCTTGCTATTCGTTGTGCAATGCAATGCCTCTCTTATTTCCACTAACTGGACACATGTAATTGCTTTTCCGTTTGCTTATCAACTACGACCAAGTTTCTGAAGTTATCTTGTTATCGCCCTTTAGATTATTCGCTTCTCGTGGCCTCATCGGGATGTGGCTTCAGATTAGCACAAGATTCTCCTCATCGCCCACATTCCTCCCTCCCCCCTATTTTCTTTTCGTTTGTCGAGAAGGCCCTGCTTTCTTACACAACTCTGCTGTCAGACACAGGTGCCCATACATCAGGAGTTCATTAAGAAGACTGCCCGAAGCACGTAGGGGCACGAGGCCAGCGAGACAGAGTAAACGCGTGCAAACCCCCGAGGTACAGGTGACGCAATAAAGGCGCCACTGATTGATTTATGGAATCATTGAACTGGACTACACGGGGTACAACAAAGAAAAAAAGCAAACAAAAAGAAAACAAAACATCAACAGAAACGTAACACGGGTACTTTCATCTTTTTATCTGAGGCAATCACGGCGTGAAATCACTCCCCAAGGCCACAGTCTCTGTTTAATCAGCGTGGCACCAGCAGCAAACGAATAATAATAACATCGAAAAGAAAGCCGCCAACAAGGTCAAACTAAACAAACATGAAACCAATGAGAAACGCAGTGCATGCTGGGAAGTTATCAACGAAGGTGACTTCGAGTTTACTAAGAATGCAAGCAACCCAAAAAAACTGCCCTATACTCATTCAGCCGATTGCTTTTTGGATTTCGCTACAGTGGAACCAATGCGCCCGTCTTTAGCTGGCTTCCATGATTAAACCAGACTTCGCCTAATTTTCAGCAGTACTTGATGCGGTAGGTTGCGCACAATTATGGAGATGCCGAGCTTGCGTTCTGACGTTTGCGACGGCTAACAGCAAACCGGATATCATCACAGCGCCAGGCATAAAAGTACTCTTTCACTGACTTATATCCCATAATCTTTATTAACATCTAAATGCCCATTTGTCTTTTACACAGCAATAATCAATAGTAACCGCATTCGGTTTTGACAGTGCACTAAGCCGCGAGATGTTTCTGCAAAATGCACTTCCCCTTTAGTGTTTGTTTCCTAAGCAAGCACGTTTGTGTGTCTCTCTAAACGGTTCCTTTGAAATGAGCTTCTTCTATTCATCCCGACAAAAGCGAGCCCCTAATTCAACTGCGTTCGACAACTGCAAAGAATTTCAAGCCCGCAACTTTTCCCACAATTTAGCAAAAAGCTAGTGAAAAAGGTGGGTAAAACTACGAAGAAACGGTTCAATTCTAAAGTAAAACAAACGTACGGCTGCATTTCAGACGCACCTATATTCTTTTTTAGGGAAAAGGGGGGGGGGGGAGAAAGCAGCAACTTCGGAGGTTTTATTTCTCCTATGTGTGATTGGTAATGCACGCCCAATTAGGACTATCTGCCATGCAACCATGGTACGAAGGTTCAGGTCTGTGCTCCTGTAAATAACTGCTTCAAGACGAATGCCTGGAGGAAAATCACCGTAACTTCTCCTCCGTGTATTTGCATACACCAATAAAAGAAGAAAGAGTGCAGCGGCGACGAAGAGTTGATATGAGAAGAAGGGCGCAGGTGTGTTTGAAGCTTGTCAGCCGCGCGAAGACACGGCACCGTACAGAAAGGGTATCGAAGTAGGCAGCGACTTGCCGGGGTTCATTAAGCACGTCGTCTATCAGTCTTGCGCTGCCGCAGAAACACTTGACCGACGCACCAGATCGAACACCACCCGTCCAAGGCCCCAACGGCACGGCCCCGCACCTAGTTCTCTCGAGCTCTCAGAACTCGGATTGGATTGGATTGGATAAACTTTTATTTCAAAACTCGGAAACACCGCCAGATATGAGCAGTTGGAGGAGGACGAGGATGAAGAGGCTGAGAAGCGAGGGCAAATCGTGGCAACAAGGCCAGCGTAAACATGAAGCGGCGGCCATTACCGAGCCGTAATGGCCGCTCACAACGGCCGTTCCCCCGCTGCGTACAGTTTATCCATCGCCTCTGTGTAGAGATGGCGACGCCTCGCTGTTCTTGGGAGCGAAGAAAACATGAAACAGCCGCGGCACCGGCTGCACAGTTTGTATACGCTCCGACAGAGCGAGCGTGCATGCTACGCTCGGCTCTTTCCACTCCGCGTAACGTTCTCGCTTTTTCCACCTCACTGCTTCGCTGTTAGTTAAGTCGGAAAACAGAAGTGACGAGCTTCAAACTTTATCGGGTCTTTGCGTGCACTATAGACACAATTTCTCGTTTGTTTGTTTTTTGCCTAAATTTTAATGACTTGGCTAGCTGTTTCTAAACCTCTCGACGTTGACAGAGCCCGCTCCACGTTGAAAGAAAATGAAAAAGCCTGCCTAGCACCCATAACGGCAATCATCATCATCATCATCATCATCATCATCATCGTCGTCGTCGTCGTCGTCGTTAGTTACCGGTGTTGGTGTGGCCTCGAATTCTATGGCAACAGTTTAAAAGCTCCCAATATGACGCCGAAACTTTAAATAAAAGGGTCAAGAAAGGATCAGTGCTTTTAATTTCCACTTTTGAACAAAAACTTTACGAAAAAAAAAGAGCTGGTGAAGCGCGAAGACAAAGCAAAAGCAAGAAAAGCAACGTAAATACGGCAACTGACGGCATAGGTCGGTGGGTTCGATTCTCGGTCCATTTTCGGGGCACCCCACCACAGCGATTCACCTATGTGGCGCGTCACCTCGAAGTGTTCATAAATGGAAGCAAGTGAACAAATGAAGTGCGAAGACAATACTCAAAAGGGTGCGAGAAAAAGAGATAACGAAAAAGCAAATCGAAATTCACAGCGTATTGCTTAACATGTGTATTCAGGGTGATTTACTTGCAAAATGAAAGAAAGAAATGGGAAGGGGAGGAGGGGTTAGGGCAGGGCGGGCAGGTAAAGAAGACGAGGAATGCCAAATCTACGTTTCCATTAACCTCACATCAAGCTTTTCCACATCGCAACACGTTTGTCAGAGCTCACTAGTGCGCCGTGTGCCTGTGCAAATACTTATGCTCTACCATTTATCTCCCTCTTGGACGTCGATACTTTCCTCATTCATGCACTGTCAGCTGCCCGAGCTAGGCAGTTGCAGTGCGGCCATCCGTACTATAGGACTTCAACGTCCCTCTTTCTGTAAACATATGCTTACTCGAATAAACAGCCACTTACACAGTGTCAATTCACCTTTACCAAAATGAATGAATGGCAATCACGACAACCAGTTCTACATTGTTTATTGCTTGTCTTATGCGTATGAAGCCAGAAGTTAATTATGGTTTTGTTATATGTAGAAGATCTCTTAAGATTTTCAATTTCATTTCATTTCATACGACTCTTTCCTATTCTCGAGTTTATTTAGCAAACTACGCAGCCTACAGGCAGTAAGTAGTCAGCTTGAAATGAAATCTATGTCTCCGCAAGAATAAATGCTCCCAGTACTTCCACAATACTCTAAACAAACAATCAAAAAGCAACACAGGAACCAGACTGGACAGCGCAGTTTTGTTCTCGAAAAAAGCACCACATTTTCTTTTTTTCCATCTAAAACCGGGAGCCTCGCCAAGAAAAGGCCCAAGCGAATACAACAATAGGTAACTGCTAAAGGTGGAAGAATCAGCACTTTAACCGTGCAGCCCGGGCTTGAACCCTAGCGCATTCAGTAGAGACCATCTCTCCGGCTCGCAATTTAAGGTATACCTCTTCGAACTTCTTTAGTCTCATTCCTATGGTGCAGTAAATCGAGTGGCGTAGTGTTTCGCCGATTTTATTGTATCAATACTTTTTTTTCACTCTTTTAGCGATTAATTTTCTTTGTGTTTTCGCACCCAGCAATCTGCAACGTCAGTGACAAAGGAGGAAGAAGAGGTGGCAGCTATCGGCGGATAAAAAAAAGAAAGAGAGAGAAACCGCGAGAATTCTCTTTACAGGTGAGCAGAGAGGGAGAGACAGCCATCGCCTGAGTGGATTCCTATCGGCGCTGAAAACAAAGTGCACGGAAGCGAAGGCACTTTGACAAAGAAAGGGTCCAGACAGTTGCAGCGTCAATAGCGAAAAAATAATATATATACAAGAGAAAGTGTAGAGGAAGCTGTCATGGCAAGACCCCGTCTGTCTGTGAAGCCAATGAGACGCGTGAACGACCGGCCAGCTCGGACACAGCAGCCACCACCACGGCTGAGCCATTTCAATTAGATTCTCAGGTAGAGCGCGCCCGCTTGTCTTTGGCACTGATTAACGATGCCGGCCCGATTGGACTGGCGAGCCCGGCGCGGGCCATGGGCGCTGTACCAATTGATGGCGCTCCCGAGCCTCCACATCCGTTTTCCCGCGCATGGGAGGCGTTCCTTCCCACCTCCTCATCCACTATCGCCCTCCCCCCCCCCCCCTTTTTTTTTATCGTCTCCTACGTTGCTCAAACTGTAACAATGTGTTATTTGCGAACTGTTTCCGGTTAGTAGGCCGGCTGATCAATACTGCGGCATCTTTCGCGTCCAGTGTACGTTAGTTACACCGTTCCATATCGCATCACCGTCGAGCATAATTCGCATGTCTTTCCGCAGATTTCTGAAGCCTATTACCATCCATACTTTATCGTACCAACCTATTTCGATGCTTTGTGTAGTCATGTGAGATTGTGAATACACCAGAGGTTCCGTGACAAAGTCGATCTTGTCAACCTACTGATGCGACTAGAAAGTGAGGACTTCTATTACATTAGTTCAATCCTCCAGTGCCAGTTTGGTGCGACTCACTAATAAACAAAGTTTTCCGGCTTCCCGAGATGTGGATTTTCTCCGTAGCGTTCATACGGTAAGTTTCACAAAATCTAATCGTACACATAGTTAACGTGACAGTTCCGCCTAATGTGCCCCGCCGCGGTGGTCTAGCGGCTAAGGTACTCGGCTGCTGACCTGCACGTCGCGGGTTCGAATCCCGGCTGCGGCGGCTGCATTTCCGATGGAGGCAGAAATGTTGTAGGCCCGTGTGCTCAGATTTGGGTGCACGTTAAGGAACCCCAAGTGGTCGAAATTTGCGGAGCCCTCCATTATATACGGCGTCTCTCATAATCATATGGTGGTTTTGGGACGTTAAACCCCACATATCAATCAATCAGTTCCGCCTAATGTGGCAGTAGAGGACGCCTTAAAGACGAGGCGCTCTCAAGAACTTAAGCGTTAATTAACGTATCTCCCTAACTATTTGAGCGCGCAGAGCAATAAAATATTTCCGCGCCCTTTGTCTTCCTTTGCAACCCGCCCCGTCTTTATGTTTATCAAGCACAGCGTTCTTTTTTCTAGCTGGTGAAACCACTGAAATGACTTTGAATGCACATTTGAGTTACTGCTATTGCACGAGATAATTTAGTCACCAACTTGAGTCACTAGAATTGCACGAGATAAGGATCGTTAGCGCACACGCAGCGAAAAGCGCAACAGTCTTTTCAATATAGCGGCAAAGTATTAATCCCCCTTGACAAGGAACGCTCACACGACCAAATGCAAACAGTGGCGAGTTTTAATGATAAGCTTACACAAGTGTCTCCACCTTAACGCCATTAGTTTTGTTTATATATTTGGCAAAGTTATGAGCACTGCTATTTGGAGGTGGGTGAGCAGTAAACGTGAGTGAACACCACTGAGTCGTAGTAAGATACCTCGCAAGCAAACAGGGCTCGTGAGTAAAAAAAAAAAAAAAAAAAAACGCCTGAATAGCTATTAAGCACCAGGGTGCCACTTAGATGCGCATAAAAGATCATTGCCCATAACTCCTGGAACCCATGAGTACCCATATCTGCTGGAGGAAACAAGCTTCTCAAGCAGTTTTTAATCGGCTCACCCATTTACACAAAACTTCATACGCGCCCCTTCACATATTTGTTTACTTGTGCACAAATATACGTGTTTTATCATGCATATATCCTCACACTAGAGGGCGTGTATCACGCGTAGTGCAACCCATATATAAGCGCTAAGGTCCTGGCTCACCCATGAAGAACTAGAAGAACGTGGTCCACTCACAGCCTATTAAACATGTAATAACTTAAACGTAGTTACGAGAATTGAGCTCTCGCGTTATGGAAACACTACAATAAGGACGTTTAACCCACGTTCATTGAAATATTTCAAAACATAGACGTGCGGATGCCACCGTTACCGGAGTTCCGGTTAACAAGACAAAGAAAAACTGCCTTGAAATTTCCGCGTAATTAGATGCTTCACTATCCTCGCGACACCATGTGGTACGGAGATAACTCCTTCGGGACTCGCCATTACCATTCATACAACAGCGCTAAAAGGATATCGAAATGCCGCTTAAATTACCAAGGCTGAAATCAGAGAACTTTTTTTTTGTGCCGCGAAAACGGGCTACATAAGCACTAAAGTAATCTTGAAATTCGCGACGTTAAAAGCTATAGCGCAGCGGTGCTACTGTGCAGCCAGGCTGTCTAGTCAGTGCTCTGATTTGTGACTGACATTGGGTTTTCTAACAATTCTACTTATATACTTCTTTGTTTTGCTTCACGTCGTTTTTGCAAAAAAAAAGGTAGAAAACAAATGCAGTAACTAAATTACAGCGCTAAGCGCGGCCTAAAGAAAACGAAGACAACTGTAAACAACTGTTATCCGCCCAAGCACAAGAGATTCACGCAACGAACGTGTCAAAGCGCGACGGCATTCAGTTGCTGAGCACAATTGGCTTCAAAAAGGCGCCCTGTTTTGAAGAAATTGCGCGCCAACTTGTAAAAATCCGTCGTTACGGTCGCTCAAATCTGCTTTCCGGGGAAAGCTTGTTACACCTTCTTTCGGCACTAAACTGCTTCGTTTGTGTAACCCGAAGCTGTTTCTGCCACTTGAAATCCCCGCAGCAGCAGCCGAATAAGAGCAACCCACTAAAGTGGGTCCGCTCCCCAAGCTCTTTGAAAAGGGAAGCAATGGAAAGAGTCAAGCTTCTTTTCTCCCAACCATCTTAGCAGCTCTCCACAGGGGGCGCTGGACTTTGGATTGACTTTTTATATCAACTGGCTCCGTTCGACTTGCACCTTGCATCGTCTATTTCTCCCATGGCGGAGCTTATCCCGGAGAGGTAAAGGCTGTCACATCTCCGAGGCTTTTGCGGGAGGAGCGAAGCGCGGGAGGAAAAAGGGGGTACGAATTTGCGCAGGGAGGAGGAGGCGGAAGAAAGGAAAGAGAGGAAAAGCGCCTTTAATCCTCAACTAATGATCCACTGCTGCCTCTAAGCATCATCTGTCCAGTAGATTCGGTCCGCGGTGGTAGCACACTGTTCGCGCAGAAGACCCTTTCACAGCGCGCTACCCCCGCTGTGGCACCAATGGACTCGTCGACCGGTTGTCCAGCCGTCAGACTGCCGTTGGTGCGACCCGAATGGCTTCTCTCTCTTTTTTTTTTTTATCTCCAGCCTGCGGACCTTCCCCGTTCCCTAGCGTTCCCCCCATCCACCCCCACGACGCCCTAGCTTGTCACCCTCTCGACTCGCAACTGAAGGAGCACTAACGAAGCGGACATCAGCCGTACAAGCCACGAGCCCAATCAACTTAGTTGTTCCTGTCCTAACATAAAAGTTTAATTAGGTGTCCTCTTCCAACGTGGAACCAATGGTGAGCCGTGTAATTGAACGCGCACCGGACAAGGAAGAAATAGAGAGGTATACGGCGCCTTTCCATTGCCCGAAAGCTTCTTCTCCGGAAAGCTTCCTTTTTTCAGATGGCAATTGTGCGCCTCGTGGCTCGCGAATCCGGCAAGACACCTGTGTATATATATATATATATATATATATATATATATATATATATATATATATATATATATATATATATATATATATATATATATATATATATATATATATATATATATATATATATACTTAACGTACGCGTCAGTCTCAGTAACAACAATCGGTCCTGCCCGTCAGTAGCAGAACTCGTTCATTGTCTGAAGAAAGTTCGTAATTTGACACAGCTTTCGACGAAGTATACATGGTTCATTTCGGGGCTAATAAGCGTGATTACTGTGCGACTGAAGTGCATCGCACAAACTAAGAAAAGGGCCTAGGGTAATGTTTTTTCTGTTGTATATTGGGTTTCTAGGCACCTGTGTCACTTAGTTAAGTGCACTGAGTTTAGCTTATACAAATATACAAGTGACAGCTTTCCTCATTGCATGCAATGCACATGTGGGAGGTTCGGGGGTAAACGTTCGCAGGCCACTATCCCGTGTATTTCTATGGAAACGTGTCCTGCGAACTTTCGACCAGCGCTGTACGGCAGCCAAATCCATTCGTGGTTTTCTGCACAGCCTAAATTTATGTGAGGCTTCATTGAATAGCCCTCTGTCACTGCAGACTGCCAAACGACACCACAACAGTGTTTTCGCAGGACGATGAGTAAGTGTCGCGACGGCGTATTTCCATTGGCTTTTCCATGATGCTAAGCGAAGATGACACGATCGCCTCCACGTGCTAGCTCTGACGGTGTCAACGCGACTTCAGCCCCGTTTACGCCAACTCGATGCTAGTGGTTCAGGCCTGACAAGTTTAGCAAAAACACTCTCCGCTAGACCATTCAGTCACCTCTTAGTTTGTTCGCCAAGATGATTGTCAGCTCGAACGGGTCGTACTCTGTCATCCTAAGTTATGACCCTATGTGCTCGTGTCGAATCGAAACAAACGAAGCTACAACGCTAACGGACCTCGCTGACATATGGCGCCGCTAAAAGTGTTGTGGTCATCAATGCTGTCAAAATGATCACCATTATCACCGTGAGATAATCAGTCCAATTATCATTATACCCAAGCGTTCGCTGCTCAAAAGTCTTCACTGAATGAGCCGGTGAAGGTCCCCGCAGAGGCAGACATTGGCCTAAATTCTACGATGCGTGTAAAGATATAAGCGTCTGCCTTGACGCTCGTCCAAATGAAAGAGAAAAGAATACTAGCCTCATGAAGACCATGGTACATTAAAGACTCTTATCCCTGTAATGCGGTACAGCTTACTTGCTGTCACTTTCGCACTGTTCCTTAAGGCTTTTACGAGCGGAGAAATGGTGAACGTTTATGGCGGTGGCTCTTGATCCCATACAAAGCCCGCCGTTTTATGTTTCCTATATTCTTTATTCTTCATTACCAAAGGCAAGAGCTCCTAAATAGATTTCAATAAACCCCCAGCGCCCGTTCAACATGTTGCAAGTAGAAAGAATAAGTTCATATCGGAGGTGTTTTAAAGGAATGCTGCACAATTTTATGGCTGCCAAGATTTTCAGCCAGAATGAGACTGGGTGCTGAAAATCGATAGACACAACCTTGATTTAAGGCAGAAAACAGATGAAGATGACGAATTTAATGCCCTTTTTCAACAACTGCCGTGACTGGCGGCCGCACCGTTGACTAGAGAAGATGACGTTTGTGAACGTCTCGCGGGTGACGTCACCCGCGTCTCTCAACCTGGTCAGCCCCGCCTACAAGTTCTCAGAATCACCATGCGCCAGATGCAAACAATATTGACTGCTGGTTACAGTGTGGGGCAAAGCACCAGCGCCCTTGTGGAACAGCGAGAGCGT
Organism: Rhipicephalus microplus; assembly: GCF_043290135.1. Taxonomy (NCBI): domain Eukaryota; kingdom Metazoa; phylum Arthropoda; class Arachnida; order Ixodida; family Ixodidae; genus Rhipicephalus; species Rhipicephalus microplus. The sequence continues at coordinate 146,911,174 of NC_134703.1, read as the reverse complement.
GGTGAAAGGAGGAGTGGAAGAAAGGAAGAGGAGGACATGAATACGTGCACTCTGAAAGCGCCTTGGACAGCATGACGTTACGGCCAACGCACGCTGGTAGCTCACCAAAAATATAGCCAAGTGTTCAGAAATACGAGAAATAAACTGTTTATCGGAACTGTGGCGTTTTTACAGTAGAACTTCAATGTCTCAGTCAGTTTTTCCCATTCTTGCTCACTGTCCATTTAATGTTATTGTTTACAAGTTTTTGGCTAACATAAGTTTGCGGCTTCAGTTCGTTTTATTGCAGGCTTTTTCTTCTGATGCGAACACACAAACACACATCTCAGTCTTTCTATTACTTTGAGAAACACAACGATCGAACAAAAAGGAAAATAAATTATGAAAGCAATACACAAGTGCAGAACAGTGCCTTCCTTGTGCACTGAGTGAGAATCTGCGTTGCAGACATCGCGTAGCAGACGCCAGGAGTATACACCAGGAGCATGAATTCAGAAAGTATACTGCAACAGGCAAGCAGTACGAAAATAGCTTCAACGAAGACTAAATATTCGATTGCGTGCACTCCTCTACCGCATTTATTTCGAAGAAGACAGTTGGAAGGTCGCTGCCGCAGGAGACCCGACTGGAGTTGCTTCTAAGCCGCCAACAGACTTCTTTCACCACACCACTCAGGCCTGAGCTAAGCCAGCGAACACTTGAAAGGGTTCACAACTGGCGGGGCAAGGCGCCGAGGGACGACAAGCGTTGAGGGTTTAGCATAGAGTAGAGGGGGCGGGAGGCACAGGTACGCTGAGAAGAGACTGAGAGGAGAGAGCTGCGAAAGTGCGAGCTGAAAGCTTGATGGGCGACGCCAAGCCGAGGTCTCTCGGAATACTTGGGTAAATTCTGCAACTTTTAATTAACTCGGACAAACCCCCCTTCATGATAGCGCCGGCGCGTGCGCGAAGAAGGGTAGTGCGGGATGCAAGACAGGCGCAGCCAAGCCAAGCAATGCCAGGCCACATTGTTCAGACGAAGGCTGGCAGGAGGGAGGTGGAAGGCAGGCTGCCGAGGGAGGGGGCAAAGCCCCAGTGCGAGGCCCCTTCCTTATCGGCACCTACGCAGTGTCGTCGGCCAGCGTTCTCGAGGCGGTGCGCTCGAATAGGCGGCCTAATCTACGCCGTATCGCGACGACGTGTTTAATGAGCGCTTCCGAGTTGCGGTGCAGGCGACGACCCCTCCCACCCTTGCTCCACGCTGCTGTGCGTCGAGCAACACGGCATTATGGCGCGATAACGCCGCCTCCGCAGCCGACTCTTTATTACGCGAGATGGCGCCCCTCACCAACCCACAGGCCCGGCCTTCTTATGCTCCCTATCCCCCTCCCCTCCCCAAATCGCCAAGAGTTGCCGCGTTGCGCAATGTGGGGCACAAGCAACCAGCACGTGCTACGCCCCCAGCAGCAAAACAGGCACACTTATCTGGCGCAGTTTTCACTCGGCTCGGCAAGTCTCTCTTCTTGGTCTTCTATTTCATATATCCTGAGAACACGTTGAAGGTAAGGCGATCCCCCCGGAGACTGCAATATACTTCCCGGTAAAGACGGTACCGCTAAGACAGGGAGGGAGTTAAAACAATCCAGGGGTGCTTACTTTGAGCGCACTTTAGATCGCAGATTGCGCGGCAGAAATGTAATCGAGTTCTGGTACCACGTTCCGTGTGTAATGAGTGGAAGTTTGTCTGCGTTATGAACTCTATGCAAATTACGCTATCACACTCATTTGGCTGCACGAGGCAGATCTCTGAAATAAGCGTGTCGTACATGCCTGCGCGATGAACTAGAATAAACTTTCCACGCTGCAAGCTAACTCGAGGGCCGGTTACGTGCAATGCTGGTTAGTCAGTGGCCCAAGTTCTCTCGGACGATAACTGAGTGTTTTTTTCCTGTTTATTTTTTCAAACAGCTATCGGATTCGGTATTTCGCGTGAACTTTTGCCATAAAGATTATATCATAGAACTCTGTGTACCGTAACCAATACGTGGCTGGAAATAGTCAGGCATGATGCGGTTAACGCACAACGAAAAACATACCGATAATTGGCAACCTACCCGGACTTCATATGTAGTAAGAAGCCGTAGTTATTGATAAAGCTATTTTGTCTTCGGCTGCTTTACGGTTGAAATACGCATTGAGCTGTCCTTAGATATAAAATCGATATTATACGCCAAGATTTGTGTGGCCTAGATAAGGTTAACCCATGCCACTTATCAAACAAACAAACAGAAAAGTGAGAAAAAAAATATTCCGCCGAACGGTGCACATTGCAAAATGTCTCGATAAAGGTCAGGCAGTGCGATGCACTCGGACTTTCTTGCAAACGCTTTAAGCAGAGCCGGACACTATCTACACCTGTGAGCAATTCCCTTCCTGTTCGCTCCGCTGTCTCTAAAACAAACAGTGCTTCTAAATTAATCGACTTTTTTTTTCGGCAAAGAAACACGCAACAGGGCGTCTAAGTGAGACGCTGGTACCAAGCCGCCTTCCCTCATCGCCATTGAGCAAGTTTCCGCCATGCACCTGAGGAAGCGATAAGGAGGCATCGGCGTTTTCGAAAGCCCTAATGCTAGGGCGGGTCTGGAAAGTTACGTCAGTAAAATAGCTGCCCCCTTATCTATACAGTCTGGGACATGAGGCTTTTTATCACTCGCCGCCGTGTTTTACACGCTCTACAGCCCGAGCATGCTCAGGAGGCGGCTTGATTGAAATTTCGAAACGACATCGAAAGCTTCCCCCATCCCCTCCTGAACACACACACGGCCAGTTCACACAACGACTCCACCCATCGGTTCATTTCGATACACACAGTCGAAGCACATAAACAGAGATTCGTGCTTAACATCAACACGGAGCTCATCCATCGTCTCTTATCTCTTCGCGAGACATCTTTGCCTCCTCCGTGCGTTCCCCTCACCTTTTTTCAATCTTTTTGTCTTCATTATTCCTCTGAACCGTGAGTTGCGCTAGCTAATTGAAACGTTCTGCATCCTTCAAATGAAAGAAAAGTTTACTTTCTGAAGCACGCCACGTTAAGGACATTTGTCGACGCTCAGGGGCGTTGCGATAGCACTGCTCGTTGAATGCTTCATTTGGAATACGGTATAGACAGCAGTTGTTCTTTCTGGGGGGATTCGTTTATACAATGAACGAGGAATTACTCGCCGGGTCGTCATTCACTGTGCGCTGGTCACGGATGATCAACGAAGACAACGAATGCAGCAGACCACCACTGCGAAGTACTCGCAGAAGCGGTCATTGATGTACGGTAAATTTGTACGTCCGCGTCAGAAGTGCCTAACCTGAAGGCGTGCGCTGTCGCTATGTGTTTCAGTTCAGTACTGATTTAATCGGTCGGTTCGCTAGAATTACACAAGGTACAGGCGCAATGCTAACAATGCAGTGGTGCATTTGCAACCGGCAGTACGACGGCTCATATTAGCGTTTTCAACACGCTAAAATTATATCAAGCTTTTTGTACGAGCAGCATATGTTTAACAAGCGTTAGACATTTGTTTTTTTTTTCAGTGCAGGAGAATGACGCAAGAAGCCGTTCTGTATTGAAGGCGGAGAGACCGGCACAGCTATTATCACATTGACCCCCCTCCTCCCACATACACACACACAAATGAAGCTATTTTTCCTTAAACATAGGCAATAAAATGCGATTGTTTCGGTGAGTTAATCTTAGAAAGCATAAAAGTATAACAAGCCAAATCGTAAACTTACTAAATGAATTGGTCCAGTGATTGCCCTCTTGCAGGCTGCAAAGAAAGAAGAAGAAAAGAAAAGCATGTTTTAAACATCAGTACCATTAATCCAATGACACAAGAATCGCGCCAGTAATTAGACGGTTGCGACACAATCGCTGCTCAGGAAAGCAGCAGACAGCTTCGCAAACGACTTTTACAGCCACACAGAGAAAACATTTTATACGCTGCGCCTGTTTTCACAATGAAAGAAAAGGGTGTTTGTGCCGCTTTCGTTACCGCTAACTTACCTCGCGCAAACATGGTTACGAAATATGGCAACGTGAAGCGAATTCGATTTGGAGGAAATCAGGACGTACTAACGATAAAATAATTATTTGTACGATGCGACTATAGGAGCTACCTCTGTATCGATAATTTTGCCACTCTATATTTCGGCGGTAACAAAAAGAAGTTCAAGAACACTATAATGAGTACCAAACAAAGGCAATGCGACCAGTCGACGCGAGCGAACACACACACGTGATGCTTTCTTGGAAACATGACGTGAATGAGTTTAAATTCTTCGCGTGTTCAATCAAACGTTCTAACGCGTGCCGATTAACCAGCACGATTGGTTTATAACAACCTTAACCTCACTCGAGACCATGCTTCGTTGTTTTTTCCGGCGTCTGCGCACAACGCTATATGTAATCAGCGGAATCTCTGCTACTATAGGCTACCTGAACAACGACTCCTGTTAAACAGGTTTCTCAGCCCGATACAGCACTTTAACAGCGTGCAAATCGTCGATGCCGAGGTATATACAAGACGATACGCTGCGATACGGAACGCTTTTCACGTAGAAATCGATCAAATTCGAGCACGTTGATTATGACTTCTACACAGTTGCATTTCGACTAGAGTCGATTACACAATCTAATGTAATAAGCATATAAACTCTGGTAGCTGCGCTTCTTCGTTCGGGCGAAAGTAACACGCCGGTAATCGATGAGCGTGGGCGAGGCTGATTCTTTGAAACTATTCCTGCCTCTATCTTAAATTGCGACCGCTTTCTTTGAGGCCCAATGGAGGGTACATTATTATTATTATTATTATTATTATTATTATTATTATTATTATTATTATTATTATTATTATTATTATTGACGCACAGCACTTCAGGTGGCTAGGCTGTCGTATGTTGTCGTATTCTGTCATCAATTGGCGTAATGCAGGCAGAACCGCGTATAAGAGAGAGAGAAAGAGAAAGAGAAAGCAAGCAAGAACTGGAAAGAGAAAGTGAAAAAGGTAGCAAGAAAATAGGAAATAAATAGTAATAAATAGAAATAGATAAAGAGAAAGACAGAAAAACTGTAAAAAAAAGAAAAAGAAAGAAAGTAAGGAGGAATGAAAAGAAAACCGAAGAGAAACAACGAAAGCTGCCCATCCGCGCACATCCGTCGGCTTGGCACAACGAGTGCAAAGCCCCCTTAATTTTATTTTTAATTTTGGTTAAGCTTTTTGTTTGTTTGTGTTATTCGTCTACCGCTTTTACACATTACCTGTGTAATGATTCGCCTTTGGCCATGTGCGCTGTTGCACGAATATGCAATTTACGTGTATAACGTGCGTGAAAGACTGAGCAGCCATTATGATAGCCAACGTTTTCACGTCAGAACTCGGAAATGTACTCCGTGCAAGAACCTATATCTCAGCAGCTACAGGTTCGTAACAACTGTATGCCTAAGCCATTAACTCGAACGATCATGCGCAAAAAGAAAACAAAAAAAAAACACCAGGCTTTATTCCTGTTTTTTTTTTGTATTGATGGCTACATCTAGCTTCATCTCTTTTTATTCACTTAAACTCAACAATAATACCACACACGCAACAACCGTTTCATTTCTTTACCTTCCTATACATTATTTTTTTATATATTGCAGCTCTCCGCGTATGGTACCACAATAATATGCCTCTCAAGCCAGCACATGACATACAACCGTCGATGAACAACATGACAAAAAGCACACTAAGGCATGCGGATAACCTTTTTTTATTTCTAAGACTCATATAGACGCACGTGACACAGGAGCAAATGCGCGCGCTGCGAAACACACAAAATGTTTTACTCAAGTCCCCAGTATCTGCGATGCAGGGAAAGAGCAACGTCGGTAGAGACAAAGCGTGGTTCTCACACTGCCGGTCGAGGCATGCCCCAACCAAATCACTTTTCAATCATTCCTCCAATGCCGGTTTAGGTCGACAGAAGCATTCCGGCGAGGAACAAATATCGGTGCTACGGGGAGCAGCATAAAGAGAGCAATGCTTAGAGAAGAAAAAAAAATAAGCGGAACAACGAGATCTCGCGCCTACACGGAATCGCCGTCACTGTACTTTGAAAGTATTTACTCCAACATTGAACCGAAAAGGGAGGGCAGTGCCACGGTGGGCGTGCATAGGAGAAATGAAAGATGTAGAAATTGCTAGAGCGATCTTATACGCTCTCTCCTCCTCCTATTCCTCCTCATCACTTACTCAGAAAACAGCGGCAGATATAGAGCCACCTCAACTCTTTTGGTGCCAGCACAAGTTGAATACAAAGTAAGTCATCGGTGCGAAATGGGGAAGGCTGCTCAAACAAGAAAGACAGAAAGAAGGATAGATAGATAGATAGATAGATAGATAGATAGATAGATAGATAGATAGATAGATAGATAGATAGATGGATAGATAGATAGATAGATAGATAGATAGATAGATAGATAGATAGACAGATAGATAGATAGATAGATAGATAGATAGATAGATAGATAGATAGATAGATAGATAGATAGATAGATAGATAGATAGAAAAAGAGAAAGAAAGAGTCTTCGCGGAGGCGAATAGAAGTGGAGGTGCTGAGCTCAAAAGGAAAGAAAGGTGCGCGTGTGTGTCTCAATTCACGGCCACCTTTAGGCGTATGAAAAAAATAAAAAGATGTTGGTGGGAAAGCACGCGTGGAGAGGTAGGGGAGTCGCCGCACAATATGTGTGCGTAGCCTCGCTGCTTTCACGGGAGCGCTTTATACTTACTAAGACGCTGCTGTAGAGGCTAGGAAGCGGCGGCGGTGATGGAGGAATCAGCGTAGCCGTGTGAAAGCTGAATGTCGTTAAGTTCAAGACGCCCACCGGAGAAACCTAGCCTTTCCCTTACCCCATCTTCCCCCTCCCTCAATCCAACAGGCACACCCTTTCCACTGCATTCTAAAGTTCTTGAAGAAGTCTTAAAACTACTGGCTGCTTTCTCTGCTGTCGTTATTTTAATTCTCAGTTCACCTCTTAGTGAAACAAAACAACGGAGAATGGAAGTAAAGAATGAAAGATACGCGGGTTTGGGAATCCCCGGAACTTCACGCTTCTTGCTCTCAATCTTTTCTTCAGAAGGTTTGTGATCGTCCAAGACATTCACGCATTCACAGTGACAAGTCTCAATGGCTGTTTGTGCTGCGTCCGAAAAATTCGATTGAATCACTCTCCCTTAAGCCCATTCGTTCTAGCTCGAGACACGCTTTAGCTATATCGCTGGAACTCTGCTCTTCGGATTCTCTTTTTGAACCACTTTCAACGTCTGCGCCGTCGGCACCCCGAACACTCGAAGCACAGTCTCCGACGGTGGACCGAAAAGGGAGCGCACACTAGCTGCACCACCGTGGTCTTGAGAAGTCTCATTTTCACGGATCACTGGTCTCAGTTAATTGGGAGCTTCGCTCGTGCGTCTACGACTGCGCTCATCCATTTGTCTCACAACAAGTGAGCACTGTACGTGGCTGGCTAGAATTTTCTCATAGCCAACAGCGAAGAGAGCAAAAACTCGGAACTGATGACTTAATGAGCGTGGAAAAACTTGCACAGCAAGAAACAAATTGTTTTCATTCTCATAGTCTATGACGCAGCGTGCTGACAAACGAAAAAGAGAAGGGTGTACAATAAACAGAAAGAGAGATAACAGAGTTGATCAAAGAGAGAGCGGTAATAGCTGATATACTTGTCGACATTACCCGAATAGGACGTGGACGTGAGTTGACCACATAGTACGTAATGAGGATAACCGATGGTCAGGCATAACGACAGATTGGATACCAAGGAATGGAAAAACACAGTCGAAGCCGGTATATACTAGTTATGTGAAGGTTTGAATTGAATAAATTTGATAACAAAAGGCAAAACGCATGCACAGGACAAAGTAAGTTAGAAGTCATTGGGAGAAGCCTTCATCCTCTCTTGAGCACTGCGAGGCCGTGTTGACCCGCTCAGACCCAATCATCCAGACAAGGGTCGTGGAGTGGGCCACACAGGTAGCCGTCAACCTAGGGTTGATGGCCATGTAACACGGAATAGTCCACAGTTGCTTTCTGACGAAATAAAGTTTTACCATCCATCCATCCATTTATCCTGAAATAAACATAGGCCAGCATGATGATGATGATAATGATGATGATGATTATGGTATATCTCAGAGCGCCTTTGTCATCTCGAAATCTCATGGCAACACCTGCTTTCCACGCCCTTCCATCACGCCCGCTTTTCACCCGACTGCAACACTATAGGGCGCTTCATTCGCCATCCCTAAAACATATACCGCATAGTATTCACACTTTATATGAATTGTCACATGGTTTCAAAACATCAATAGACTCCCTCCTCTACCCTTCTGAAAGGCAATGTTCGCGAAAAAAAGCGATAATCAGTGCAAGCCATCAGAAATATAACGGTTTAGAACTTCACACTTGTTTACGGCTTTAAGCTTACAAGTGTACTTTAGACATACAACATATTCACGTGCTCCGTCCTGACCCCTTTGAAAGCACCAGAAATTTATGTACAAGTCAAGCTAAGCATCAGTACTCGCTTAGGCGACCTCTATTAACGACAATCAAGCCCAATCACTTATATCTTTCATAAGTGTTTTTTCATCATCATCATCATCAGCCTGACTACGTCCACTGCAGGACAAAGGCCTCTCCCATGTTCCGCCAGTTAACCCGGTCCTGTACTTGCTGCTGCCAATTTATAGCCGCAAACTTCTAAATCTCATCTTCCCATCTAACCTTCTGTCTCCCCCTAACCCGCTTGCCTTCTCTGGGAATCCAGTTAGTTACCCTTAACGACCAGCGGTTATCCTGTCTACGCGCTACATGCCCGGCCCATGTCCATTTCTTCTTCTTGATTTCAGCTATGATATCCTTGACCCCCGTTTGTTCCCTAATCCACTCTGCTCTCTTTTTGTCTCTTAAGGTTACACCTACCAGTTTTCTTTCCATTGCTCACTGCGTCGTCCTCAATTTAAGCTGAACCCTCTTTGTAAGTCTCCAGGTTTCTGCTCCGTAGCTAAGTACCGGCAAGATACAGCTGATACAGCTGTGTTTTTTACACAGTTATAAAACTATATTTGCAATTATTTGCGTAATTCTTGAGAGAGCACCCTCAAATGACCAGTCGAATGTACAATACACGAGATGTTTGTAATCATTGCGTTTGCTGCATTCTTTGGTGTAGCAAGGCAGAACGCGCTTTCAAAGCTTACTCATTTTGACAGAACGACGAGTCAGCACCATCGCCAGAAGGAAGAGTTTCTGCATTCGACACTAGCTAAATATATGAAGTTTTTTTGTAATTATACCTAATGGTGTTATTAATAGTTTCTCGTAAAATTAGGTTACAAAAAATTTTAAAAACCCACGGGATGTTGTGAAGGTGGCTTCTCCTTCACTAGAGTCTTTAGGTGAAAAAGCCAAGTTAAACGAATTTATTATGCGTTTGCGTAAGACTTAACTTTCCTTTAAGATTTCTTACGAGTAAATGTGATGTGAACGAATGGCAAGCTATGCCAATAGAACTGCTTTTTTTTCTTTTCATCTCCCAATCCCTCTAGATTGTTATCTCAGCAAGACTAAAAAGCGTGCACTGACGAGCCTTCACATGAGTCACTTTTTGAGTCGAAGAAAAAAAAAAAGTCTTTGCTTAAAGTGGCAATCTGGGCTAACGAAAAAAGAAGGCGTTAAACACCCTAATAACTGTAGCTTACTCCAGCACGTTTTCATCACTAACGACACAATCAAGTTTACCGAGACTTCTTTTTTTTTTTTTCTCGGCGACATGCCGCCACTGGAGAAAGTGGCAGAAGATTTGTTCGGAGTCGCAGCTGCCAATAAGGCCCCAATGACGCGGGAAAACAGTTTGGCAAGCCCCGAAAGCCATCGGCGGTGGAAGCGTTCATTTCTCTTCTGACGACTTCAAGTAAGGAGCAGCCAGTGTCAAGTTAGCGGTCGCGACCCCCTTTTAACTTCGCGCGCAAAACGAAACGTTAGGGCGAAACGGAAAGTAAGAAAAAAAAAGGAGAAAACGCGGTTCGGGCCCACTGGTGTCTGTAATGAGATACAATCCAACTGCGCGAGCATTAAAGGAAACGGAAAAATCCGCGACGCGACAAAGACGCCGGGTTTACGAAGCGAGGCGGGCGAAGGCGACGAGAGATAATCGCCTCGAACAACTCGCGAGAACAGCAATATGGGAAATGAAAAAAAAAATAAGTGACGAAAAATGGTGATGATGATCGCGAAGGAAATACGAAGACAGGAGCGAATGGTGCAGGGAAAAGCGCTCGACATTACATGCTCCGCGGTAACTGGAGATTGCGGCCGTAAGCCATTTCATCCCGGCGTTCATCTCTCGGGAAGCCCAGGATGTGTAGAGGAAAAATGAGTGCAAGTACCCCTCCTGCCCCTTTCCCTCACCTACCCAGAAAAAAGTTCACATAAAGAAAAGTAACGAGAACGCGCGTTACTAGATGGAAAGGGGGCCACGCAGCTTCACAAATGGGAGGACGCAAAGTGAGGGGCGCGGTTGAGTCAAAAGAAACAAAAATACAGAGAGGAGCGGGTAAAGCTGGCGCTTTGAGGGGAAGCCCGCACTGTCCGACAAGCTGGCGGCTACGGTCTGGGCCCGTGGTTTAGTCACTGGGGTTCTCTGCTCCTGCAGTGCCGAGCAAAGTCACGGAAGATGGAGCGGATATCCTTACCCAGTCGGGGGAAGCGGGGGTGGTCGAGCAAAAATCGCGCATCTTTCGCGCAAGCGAAAGCCTGCAATAAAATGGAGGTAAGTCATCCACCAAACGCTAACTCCCCCCTCCCCCCCCCCCCCCAAAAAAAAAGAATTGATACAGCAGGCAGATGGACACAAAGGCGCGCTGGCTATCGCTTTTTTTTCATCCAGGCTTCTATTGTGCTCACGTGGCATTCTCCATTAGCCAAACAATGATTCATCTGTTACGCTCTTCCTGCTTTCCCTCGATACGTTCTTCCTCCCCCAGTGCTCTCCCTTCCTCGCCAGGATACCCGACTTATGACCTCTCAGAGGACCGCTCACATCGGGGTTTTGGCCCCGCAGTACATCATGGCGGACGCGTTACCAGACAGCGTCCCCGTAAGCTCCCACGCACGGCAGCCTAACTTCCGACACTTTTCTCTATATTTCTAACCTCGTGTTCCTCACCGTACCATGGCTACCTTGAGGATCCCCGCGAACGCTAACGCCGTCACCACCAGCACCACCACTGCTGCGGCCGAGGCACAGCGCCGCGGCTTATCTGAGCTTTCACGGTCGGTCTTCTTCGGTTCAAACGATCTCCGCCTGCCGTTTCTCCACCCGTGTCGAATTTAGTGTGGACAGTGGTGCACCTTGAAGGCCGTAGCGCGAGATGACACAAGGAGTCCGCAGTATGGCCGGCACGCGGTGGTCGCTCTCCTCGTCATGGCTGGCCCACCGGCGATGGGAGTGAGAGGGCGAGGCATCTCGTTTCTCTCCGGAGACCACGTGCCCTGTGGTGATACTGCGCGGGAAGCCGGGAAGGAAGTTCTGTGTCTCCCCGATAAGCTTCAACGGGGCCGCCGTAGATTTATAGCCGCGTCCAGATGTTGGCCGAGGGCCTTTCTCTTTTGGACAGTTGCTTCTCGTGCTTCCACCGCCACCGCCAGCGTCTTTCGGGGCCTTAGTTAATCATCAACGATGGCCAAGAAGTGACAGAAATGGAACGTACCAAGGTCCCCCTCCCCCCCTACCCCAAAAAGCTGCCCGTTAGTGGTGCGCGAATGTGGCCCGTTATACTCAATTCTTCTCGGATGGCAACTGTGGAGGACGTTTCATTGTCTGCCTTCTACCAGCTCTGCTTACCGAGCTTTTCTGCCTGTTTTTGTTTACCATATGGGAGAGACGGCACGGCTGGTACGCGGCGGCCGTACAAACACGATTGTGGCTGTGTAGTCTTACTTTTCCAAAGGAAGCTTTACGACTTTCATGAGCGATATTGAATGAACGGCAGTTAATCATTGTTTCGAAAGTGTATTTTATTTATTAAACACGATAAAGTTGTTTCCTTTCTATTAAATCGACAGGTAGTCTTTCTTTTCATGAAGTCCTCAAGCGCGATGAACCACTGATTGGATACGTCAGCATGACTTCGTAGGTGTCAGCGTTATACTTTCTGTATTCAGACCAGCTTAGCACATTAAGTTTTCTTAAAAGCGCCCTCGGTTTCCTGAGAAAGCATTCTATTATTTTATTATAGGAGCACACATGATAGCGCAAAAAGTTCATGGCTTCACAGCCAGGTATTGAGTTGAGTGAAGAAAATAAAGACGCAAATAAAAAAGAAAAAAAAAATGCCATTGGAAAAGTCGTCACACACAATCTCATATAGGATCTATGAATCCTACATGGTTCAACAAGCCTCAATAAATGAGCATTTTCAACACTCGAAGAAACAATCTATCAGCACAGTTTAACTATACTGCTTCCCTTTGCGATCTTCCAAACTTCCAAACAGCGGAGGCCCAGCCACCTCATTTCATAACTGGGACGCTATCGTAAAACAGATAGTAGTATAAACTGCAGTCTCTCAAAAACTACGACCTGAATGGCGTACAGAACATTGCATGCGAATCGAACAAAGGAATACCTACGTGCCTGGCCAAGTTCAGCGTAAACAATCGCTTGCTAGGAAACAGAAAAAAGCGTGCGACTGTAGCTCGGTAACAGCCATTAATCACGTATACTTTTTTTATCCCCAAGTGTCGAACAACCTTGCCTGTTACAACCACAACAGTGATAATATTTTTACTATGTGGATATATGGTCATGAAGAAAAGCTTTTAGGTATGCTTGCCGCATGGCATTGAAGAAATCCGCGTAAACGTAACTGTGTCGAAAGCAATGCCTCCCTCTTTGAAATCGGTAGAAAATACTTCAGGGGAGTCGTACTGTCGACATTTTACGGCACTATAAACAGCATAACATGAGATCTCGCCTTGCAAAACCTATTCGACGATGCCCACGCACTTTCGTAACATCTGCCTTACTGGTTGGGAATCGGCAGCAGCGACTTTCCATCCACTAACTCCGACACGTGTTCCGAGGCACCTACTGATAAGAACTGAGCAAATACGCGTTATATGTGGATAAAAAAAAAAAGAAAGATTACCCACGACTATAGCTGGATTTGACACAGAGTATCCCAAAAGTAGTTGCCCAATGACGATGACTGCTGACGACGAACAAAAAAAATGAATGTTACACACTATGCTTTACACACTACACAGAGCCGTAGGACGTGCTCTGTGTAGTGCACGACCTACGCTTCTGTCTAGGACGTGCACTACACAGAGACTGTGTAGTGTGCAACGCATAGAGGCTACCTGATCCTGGAAGGAATAAAGCCTCCCGTGCCCTCGACAAACAAAAGTTTGTCACAGAGCCTTATTACACACACGGAGGGACAGAAATGGGGATCCTTTTTATTTGTATCCTAGAAGTTTCCTCTCCACGCAATCCTCCGTTGGTGAGCGTGCAAGGTATATACAGAAGGCAGATTACAGGTTTTCGATAAGAAAGGCTTCTGTCTCGGCCTCACAAGAGAAAGATGAGTACAATAAATCAGGTACCATTTTTCGTTTTTTTTTCCTATGCCGTTTTCGAGAAGGAACGTTTCGAAACAATCCCCCGCTTGCAGCACTTTCGATGATTAACTCTCTTGAGCGACGTTTCTTTCATCTGACCGACGCGGCGTTGCTGTTTCTTAGATTTACCCGGCTTTCGTATTTACTTTAATTAATTTTATGCTCATTCCTGTCTTGGCGGAAAAGTTCTTGACGTCTGCGACTGAAATTCGTCTCGAGGGCGAATTAAGCGCGCATCTGAAGGAACCCGAACGAGAATAAGCCGCTGACGAGGTGATATATGTGACATTGCGCAACACAGCGGCTCGCCGACATCCCCAGAAGCGTAGCCTAGGAAAAGAAGAAACACCGAGACCATGAACTAAGCCAAATAAGCTCGTACAGTGCATCCCCCCCCCTCTTTCCCCGGTTTCTTTGTGTTCATGGCTAGGGTCACTTGTCTTTGCCATTTCTGGCTGAGGTAATACTACAACTGGATCGACGAACAAACGTCAAAAGCCTCCTCGAGTTTCTCCTCTGGAAAGTGGAGCTGCCTCGCTGTAGCAGCAAGAAAGACTGCTGAGAGCAATAGTTGCTTGACCGCCGCGCCGGGGGAACGAGCAAAAATGGCAGATGTTGCAACACTGTAGCGAGTCTTATAACGAGACCGCGCTGTTGGTCGGAAGGAGGGTTGGTGGTGTTAGCAGCAGCACAAGAGTTAGTCCTTGCATGCCTGGGAGATTCGCTTAATTAAAAAAACTTCGAGCACGCCTCGCACACGTGGAAGAATGCCCGAAATACTCTTAAGCCTCGCGGTCTAGTATCGCCGCAAGAACGAGAGCTCGGACAGGTATAAGAACTAGACGCATCGACCTGCAGAGCACAGCTGTCGCACAGTGCGAACATGGGTGCCAACGTAAGAGATGACGCCCAGGTAGTTGTTGCCATAGGTGACGCCGCTGACGTTTCTCATGAACACATGGCACGTGCGAAAAATTTGATCCCCCCTCATTCCTGTCTTCCCGCTCCCTCTTATAACAAATGCTTTATCACTCGCTGACCTGGTTGTAGCAAGAAGCGGAGGACATTGTGAATGGTGCTAGCCAGATGTTGCTGCACGAGAAAAAAAGTGTCACGGGCGTGTACAAAGTGAAGGAGATGAAATACAAATGTTACTTATATTAGAAACGGTTCAGCATAAAATAAAAAGACTAGAACAGTAATATGTCTACCGTAGGTCATGCCGCTCACCTGGTGCATATGTTATGACTTTATATGGGAAAGAAAGATAAATTTGCGGGCTTTTTTTCTTTGTTAGACCTAATATTAATTAGAACGTGCTTCTTTCGGAATAAAACGATTACCTTCCCATCAACGTTCATTTCGACTTCACGTAGAACGAAGGCCACAGAAACATGAAAAGGGCATGGTTACCATTTGCCAGATTGCGAATTAATTGGTTTAATTCAGGAAATATACTAGTTTAGGCCTTTTGGAGGATGCAGGTTGTAAGAACTCAGAAAGCACGTTGTAAATAAGACCGAAATCAAAAGGCCTGCGGCTGTCAGCTGTGCACTGCCCTACGTATCTTGTGCGAAGTGAAGTGAAAAACAAAACGTACGTTGGCGTCGTAACAAACTACAGACTTCATTAAGTCACGGCCTCCAAGTGAACTGCATCAACTAATTTTATGGTTAGAAGGGGTGATTCTTCACGATCACTGCTATATTAGCACCGGTGACCATGATGAAGCAATATCCAGTCGTTATTAGTTATTATCATACCAGCGAAATACATAGACGGCCAGTAATCAAAGCAAACAAAACATTGTTCCCTCTCCGGTGAAGAGAAAGCGGAGTTGCGACTGAACTGCACTAAGGCCGCATGACATGGCCCCGCATCCACGAAGAAGGACATAGCTCAATCCGGAAAAATTGCAACTTCAAACGGAGTGCATGCCGGGTTGGTATTGCAAATAAGGTATAGTCGCTGTATCTCTAAAAGCTTCTCGTAACGACCGCGTTTTTTTTTTTGCTTTGAGGCTGTCCACGTTTGTAACATAACGTTATAGATGTACCAATTCATTACAAGGCAGGTTGAAAGCGAGAGGAGTTATAGGAGTTATATATGTTTGCTAGGAACCACGAGGTGATCGAGATCGGTTCCTCTTTCCTCTTCTTCCTCCCTTCATTGACCATCATCCCCGGTGAAAGCTCCAGAGCTGCGTAGAGGGTGCGAAGGGCGCCTCTCTTCGGAGAAAGCAATCTCTGCTCAACATCGGTTCGGTATTCGCACTCGCGGAGCACATTTCGCCCACCCTACTCCACCATGTCACGCAGTACACGTACGCGGGGGCTTGCCCACACGCACATACACACAGGCTAGGCCGGAGCGCATGCTACGGCTCGAGCCTTGCCCCGAACGCATTATGGCCCGGCTCGTCCGCGCTTGCTGATTACCGAACAGACACAGGCACCAGCGAAGTAACACGGTGCCCTCTTACACCCTTCCCCGATGCTCTTCGTTTTATTTGTTCTACTCTTCGCTCTTCTCATCTTTGTAGCACGTATTTTTTGTTTCCTTCCTAGGCGGCCAGCCGCCCCAACCGAGGCTGGCGCCCAAACATTAGGAAACACGGCACCTGGCGGATCTATCAGAACTTTGAACAATCCCAGCTTGACTGACCTCCTCGCAATGGAACGAACATTTGGCGCCACATGCGAAGGCGTTCAACACAACTCTCGCTCACTCGTCTTCACCCTCTCCATTAACTCCTCTTTTCCCTTGGCGTGCCACCCTCGAACAAAACCGCCCAGCGCCGCGTTCGGGTGTAACTTTCTTCCTTTTATTTCTTTCTCGCCCCGTGGCCATATCGGCAGCGACCCAGGAGGCAAGAAACACTGGACGCCGGCCTGATGTAGTTACGTCGAAAATAGCCTCAGCCGTGTCTTACGTAAACCGAAGTGCGAGCGAGAGATGGGATTTATCGCACCCAGAGTGCTGGCGTTGGGGGCGCTCTCTCGCACGTCGTTGCACTGTTCCGCGTGAAAGAAATATATATGTCCCTAGTGGGGGAGGAGGCGCAGAGACAGAACTCGATATGTCTTGGGACGCGGCCGCGGATTGCATAAAGCCATCTATCCAACACCTCACGCCCTCCCAGACGCAAGCTGTCGTTACCGACAGGTGGCATTTATCAAGTCCCTTCTGTACGAAGCCGCCCACCGAAATTTAACGCGCGTTGGTGGGGAGGCGTGACAACTTTGCCTGTGAACGCGTCGTGCCAGCAGTGCGCCTTGGCGAGATTTCGTCAGCGGTCATGTGACTCACTTGCGCAATGCGAGACCAAGGGAGTTCCATCTCACCGTCCTCCGTGGCTCGGTCGCGTGCGATGTCACTTTAAAAGCCGAGGTTGTGTTGCGGGTCGACAGTTAAAATGGTGGACGACCGCATTTTGCAACACTACGTAACGCGACAGACGCATTACGTGAAAGGCGTGCGATCTCGCGATCGCACTGGAAGACCAGCTTTATCCCGGAGTCGACGAGTCACTGCGTAGTTCTCCGAAAGTTTATGGCTTCTGGGGACAGTAGAGTAGGGATCAGTTTCGGGAATGACACGGTTTCCCGTTATATAAAGTTTTGTGGGTTGAAGAAACATTTCACACGAGATTTTTTTCTTCTGGCGATTCGTGTACGCCTGAAATACGAGCACCCCACTTGAACTAACGAGAAATGGAGGTATTAAACATTCGGGTCAAAGACGGGAGAAGAGCGAGCACAGCACAATATCAAGGCGCTCTTCTAGCGTGACGCAGGTACAGCAGTAGAACCACAACTTTACTTTTGCTCGGCTGACATTTTCATCAGATCAAGGAGCATGCTCTCTAACGGAGCGCTAAGCTCAACGGAGCGCGTTGACGTTGTCAATCAACACAGGCCCTTTGTGTATCCTTAATTGATGCTCGGGCAGCCCAACTCAGGTCAGGAGACAAAGCCTCGTAGGAGTAACTCGTTATCTAACCCTTTCTACGGTTCTTCCGGTTGAGGAGGCAGCCTTGCTTTCCTCGCAAACCTGTCATTCGCAGCGCACCGCACTTCTTGAAGCGCGCATTGAAAGCCTGCTGCCTGGCGAGAAGAAGCGCCCTGGCGAGCATAAACAGGCGAGACCGACTAGCGGCAGGGGGTGGCCGCCACACAAACGTGAAAAAAAAAACCGAACAAAGGGCCACCCGGCCGCACGTTAATCTTTGTACAAATTTTCCGTGGCACGCGTGCCCCTTGCTGGCACCGACCGCACGCGAGCTCACGGACGGGCAAGAAGAAGAGCAGGAGCACGAGGCAGGAACGCGCCCGTCCGCAGCACGCCGGCTGGCCTTCGAATGTTGTCTCTCGCACGCACGCACGCACGAACTCACACAAGAAGGAAACGCACTCGCTGGCACGCATACACTGCGGGGACCGTTATCCGTAGCGGCGGAACAAAGACGTCGGGGGGGGGGGGGTAGGGCGACCAGGGGTGTTTGTTATGGCTTCCGGGCATGCGCTCGGGAGGACGACGATCAGCCGCACGCAGCTGGGACACCGCGGCAAAGACAAATACGGGCCCACTCCCGGGTCAGCATGGCCGCCCCTCATCCTTTTCCCGCGTAAATATGGGCAAACACGCGCCCGCCGATGACGACGAGCCCCGACTGCACGGGCGCCGCGCAGCCGGAGTCAGCAGCCTAGGGTCGAGAATCACGCCCCCGGCGGCAGCAGGATAGAGGAGAGGTCGCGGATATAAAAAGGACCCGGGTCACGGCTTGGGGAGGGAGCAAAATTAAGGGACTGGTGTGACATCGCCACCGGGAGCTAAGTACTAAGACGAGCGAAGCCGAGAAAACGGTTATATATACACGCGCCGTAGCTGTGGAAAGGTGTGTCGCAACAGAAAAACACAGAAAAGACGCGAGAGAAGAAAGCGTCCAACGCGCTGTGACGCAGGTAGTGTAGCGCGGCTTCGCCAGCTCTTCCCCGGAATCCCATCCGCAACCTGCGGGAGCGGAGGGAGATGATTGCGACGCCATTCACGCGCTCATGTTCCCGGGTTTTCCCTAATATCCTCGCTTCTCCTCCACAATGCAAATCCCTGTTTGTAAGGGAAGGCCAGAGGTCGGTACCCCGGGTCGCTAGCTATCCACTGCCTGCGCTCCTAACTCTCGGTGTTTCCGCATCCCCGCCGCGCTCTCTCTTCCCGAGTTGAATTAGCCAATTACGCGTCGAGCGGTGCGTGCGCCCAGAGTGTCCACATAGTACGAGGCGCGACGCCGGTCGACCGCTCGTTCGAACCGCGCACGCCGAGAGCTCGAGTTCCCAGTAGCTCGGCGAGCTGGTGCCGCCTGTCCCTTCACCACTTTGCTCGAATTGCCTCAGCAAACTCGAGATGGCGTCACCTAAACAACAAACCGCTCGCCCCCAAACGAGTTGTAATGCGAAAGACGACACTCCTGGACTTCTCTTACGTAAGAGTACGCATGTGTGTGTGTGTGTGTGTGTGTGTGTGTGTGTGTGTGCATGTGTGTTGTTGTTGTTGTTGTTGTTGTTGTTGTTGTTGTTGTTGTTGTGGCAGGAAGAGGTGGCCGGGACGGAAAGGCTGTATGATCAGCGAAAGAACGTCGAACTTCCGCGGAGCTGTTGAATTTATTTTTTCGATTAAGGCCGCTGTTCGTTTTGGTGTTTACGGGAAGTTATGTGATCATCCAACGAAACTCTTATCGAACTTGACCAAATCACATGAGTTTAGTCTTGCGCTAGCTTATCTGCGTACGAAAATCCCGAATTCAAACACGACATTTTTTTAGCATAACAACAGGTACGCGCGATTGCACAATACAGCCACGTCAAGTCGCAAAACATTTCGTATTTAAAGAGAATGTTGGCTCTGATCTACGGGTTCAAGTCGAAATTACACCGACATGAGCCCAAGTGAACACAATGAAAACAATGCTATACGCGTTATTTAGGCATAAATCGTCGTACTTCCATCCGGTTACTGCATAAATAATGGCGGAACAGTGGGATAGCACACAGTTACTGACAGCCCACTGTTTCCCAAGCTTTTAGGCCACTCGCTAAGGCACCTGAAGCTAATATTTACAATAATGGGCATCAACGCGCTCGAAGCCCCAACGAATACGAATAGTTGCGCAACTGAGGCACACTGCCAACAAGGAACAAATGTGAAACAAAGCTTAGCTTGAAGGTAGAATGAGGATGTCATCTTTGATGAAGAAATATTTTTATCCTATTAAACGTTTGTGTGCGGACGGCCTGTAGTCAACTTTTGATGTTTTTTTTTTCCCCTCATGGACCTACTGTATGTTTGCAAACAGCGGTAGGCGCAGTCACATACTTGTAGCAACGTCCCGGCAAGTGAGCTCCGCCCAGCCGGAAGCTCGGCACCTCCCCCTATGATCCCGTGACAACTGGCACAAAAGCTGCCTCCGCTGTGTGACGTCGCTACAAGCGTCTCAGTATGTCGACGGCACCTACCACTGTCTGCAAACTTGGAATAGGTCCATAGCCTCATTGCCGCGTCGTCATTCTGTGTTTGGGATAGCGCAACCCTTGGTTAGTACTGTTTGCGATAACAATACACACATGCTTCCCACCTAAAGAGGCCTTTTTTGGCTAACCATACTTTTGAATACCTTGAGGACTCTGAAAGCTCACGGTAGTCATTGAAAGCCGTGGATCCCGCATCTTCATGTGACTAAAATGAAAATTGTCTACGTCTTTAGATTAGGCCAGCTGTGAGGAAAACAAAGCACGATTGGATCCGAGTTTTCTGACTATGGCTAATTTATTAACCAGTTCGTCGTAGCGGCACCTGAATACGCAAAGCCGAATCGAGATGTCGTTTTCAGGGTTTTTTTTCTGCAGAACCATTTATTTATTTATTTATTTATTTATTTATTTATTTATTTATTTATTTATTTATTTATTTGTTTATTTATTTATTTATTTTGCAGCAGCAGCGGGCATGTGCGCTTCCTGCAGTCGCATACGACTCGCTCTATCATAGCTTGCGTCCTATGGTAACTAGGTGAATTTCATTAACACGCAAGCTAGCCTTTCACTCCACCTTTCCATGATCTAGAAGCTGGGCATGTCGCAAGATATTACACCATTTCTTTGCTCATGCTTGTGCATGATATCTGGGCTAAGAAATCGACCACGACACGAACACAATCCCAGAAGCGGGCTTCTTCTGGCTAAGCTCCTGTATGCGGCAAAGCACGCTTTACAGGAGGGATTTAGTATATTTGTAGAAAGCTTCCCCTAGTTATGAATGTTTTTGTGGCAAAGCACGCTTTAAACTGTGGCGTGGTATAGCTGTATAAAGCTTCTCCTGGCTAAGGCTATGCCTGCGACAAAGCACGCTTTAGAGGATAGCTCTGGTCTAGCTGTACAAGTGTGGAAACTTCGACTCCAGCTGGTTTTAATACGTGATGGTGGTGTGGAAAGTGTCGAGCCGACTTGGAAGACAGTGTAGGGCAGTGCTGGACGGCGGAGAATCAAGAGCGGCAAAAATTGCAAATAGTAGCACTTTCAAATCATTTTCCGTCATCGCTCCAACACGGTCCACATCATTATCATGTATAGTTGCACAGTTGCCCAACACCGCTGTTGAGGGTCGCTACACTGATTTAATTAGGTGTACTTTATACAGCACTGCCAATGTACAAAAAAGAATTCATTTTTAAATAATAACATTCGATAAAACCATATGCGTGTCTATTACCCACCCTCCCTTTCATTTTTCTCGTCGCTTCTTTTTTTAAAACCTTCATTTGTCTGTTTCGAGGAAAGCAGCCTACGCAAAGTTCATGTTTATTATACAAATGCAATCATTTCACTAGCTGAAACAAGGAAAAAATGACGCATAACGTGAACAATTTAATGAGCTGAAACGGAACAGTAAATAACCGAAGATTCTTAAAGAAAAGAATGCCTGAGTACAGCTGCTAAGCATCTCCAAAACGAAAAGGAAAGAAGAAAGGAATCTCCGCGGTGTTTCGAGAAGTCCAAGTGAGTCACTTCCCGCATGGCCCGGCGGGGCCGTTTTTCAGAGAGATCGGTGGCCAGTCACGCAGGAGCCGCACATCCGGGCACTGCAGTGTGTCGAATCCCATTTGCCATTTTTCGAGGCACTACATAATCCCCTCTTCGAATATTAAAAGCGCCGGCCCCTAAGACGGTTAATTTCCAGACTCTGGTACTCGGATGGCCACCGGCTAATCCGTTTATGATTACGGCAGGACAAAAAAGGAAGACACAAAGTTAACGCTGAATCCCGGAGATGGGGATAACGCACTCTCTTCGTGAAAGTGGAAGCATTAGAAGAGGAACCGCAATATATTGGAAGTAAGGCGATCAAAGAGACGAGAGATGGAAGAAAAGGAACGCATCGAAACCTGCAATAACCACATATAGCCACGTATCATTCCGGCAAAGACATGAAGGGCCACGGAACAAAACTATAATGCGCGCGAAGTCCAGGCTTAGGAATGAAAAAGAAAAAAAAAAAGAACTGACGGCGTAACGAATGCCGCTGAAGAAACGCAGCGTCGACACTGTCCTCTGCAATCATAGCGGAGACAAGAAGATGATTAGCGGCTGGCCTCCATTTCTCCGCAGTTCAGCCGCAGAAGCTGCTTTTTATTCCCTTTTCTCCTTCATAACGTTCTTGTGTGCTTCCTCAAAGGCTCGACAGTGCGTTGCGTGCCGAGGCCTCGGTCGGCCGGACACATTTATACGGCGGATGCGTGTATGGCATCGCGTGAAAGCGCCCGGTTCATCCCTCATCAAGTTCTGCAGCCGCTGTCGCAACGGCGACGTCTCCCTCCCCTCTCCCACCTCTATTATTTTATTATTCTTTGGTGGAGACTTGGCTTCGGAGTAGTCGGGAGATGTCGTGTCTTTGGCACGTCTCTAATTAATCACCCCGGAAAGACGTAATCGGAGACCCTAGGTCCCCGCCATCAACTCACTCGCTCGAAGTGAGAGGTTGTTCCTACCGATGGCGCAATCTGGTGGCATGGAGAGATCTCTATTGCGTTGAAAGGGAAGCAATGGGGATCCAGTTGAATTAATACTCTTGGTCTATATTCCAAAGGTGCTTTGTCAACTGAGCACGCAAGTCACGTTTGCTAACTAGCGAATGTTTGCAAACCGGAGCTGCTGTTTTAGATGCCTGAAAATGTTAAAATCACGTGCTGTTATTATGAACTACAACGAAAGAACAAAAAAGAACATGCGTAAAAGTGCAACACAGAAAAAGTGCACGTGCTGTCTTCCTTCCTTATTCACGTGTAACTAATAAAGGCACCCCACACGCTCATAGTGAAATCGGTTACATTTCTCGAACTGCGTCATGCAAACGTAGAAAACTGTAACTACAAACTAAGTACAAAGTGTACAAAAATAGAAGCTAGAGAGATATAAATTGAGCCTGCTAGACAATACGTTTTTTTTCTATGTGCGTTTCGTTATCTGTTATCTGCATGTATAGAAAAGGCGAGAGGAGGATTAAAAAACAACAACATAACGATCCGTTAGTTGGAACTGTTGGGTCAAGTCTCCTGCTGCCTGACCTCACTTCCCTTGAGCGACTCTTCGCGGGCGATTATCGGCACTGAATCCTTCTCTGCTTCAGGTAAGAAGAAAACAAAAAAGGACAAGAATAATAGCGGTGGAGCTATACTTCAACTGCGCTTGCATGAAAAAAAAAACCAAAGAAAATCCAATCTGAACGGCACGCCAGAGTCAGTGACCGATGTGGCTTAGACTTCAGATTGAATGCCGCGTGCGAAAGGAGCGTTTACGCGAAAGCTGGCGCCCGAGCGGGCGAAGGAAAACCACCGCGCTAGCGTCGGCGGGAAGGGCACGACGATGGCACGTCCCGAAGAATGACAGCGAAAGGGTCCGACAACGCCCAACTCCGCTGTTCCCCGCACGCACTGAGGCAGACCGGAATGAAAGGGGGAGGGCGAAGCGAAGGGAAAGAGAAGATGCCCCAGCTAGAATGAGAAATCCTGTGCGTGCGCGAGCGCCACGGCATGTGGCACGAGCGTACGCCACCGCTCTCATTCTCTATCACGGCCCCCGCACATCCTCCAACTTCGCTTTTCTCTTCATTCCCTATTTAATGGATCAATACGCGTAGATCGAGACCTGCCGCTCTTTTTCGAGAAGCACTTTTCGATCGCGCTAGATAGAATGGGACGGAGAAGGGGAGAGAGCGTGGTTTAGAGAGGGGCGTGGGCGAGGAAGGAAGGGTGAAACAAAAAATTGTCCCTCCAGATGACAGTTTATTGGAAGGCGAAAACGTTGCCCTGTCTTCCGGGGCATCGGCGACAACGAGACGAGGACGAAGAAAGAGGACGGGTTGGATGAGGGCAGCGTAAGATTTAAGAAAAAGCGAGAGAAAGAGTCTCACAGGTGCACGAATCACAAAATAAATGGTTTTGTAGCGTTGTGTCGACGGCGACATGCTCTTCGCTAAGCCAGAAAACCGTCCGAGCTCTTCGCCAGATCAGTCAACTCGTTTCGCACTTTGCTTCAGCTGCGCGCAACGAATAAGTGCGATCGCGTATGAGAACCTCCAACGAAAGAAAAGCTAAGGCAGGGTCTGTGCAGGGCTAGCATCCTTATCTCATACATAAACAACAATATTTTGTGAAGATATATACGCGCCAAGACAACGATACAGCTATGAGGCACGCCATAGTAGAGAGACTCCGGCAATTGAGACCATATCGTGTGTTTTAACGTGCGCTGGCATTGCCTTGTACAAGGACGTCTAATGTTTTGCCTACATAGAAATGTGGTGGCCATGGTGGTATGGAACCCGCGACTTACGGGTCAGCAATGTTCATCTCCAGGCAACCGTTAAACCATGCCATATGTGTACTCTTTAGAAGAAACAAACGTGGCATACTTTGGGACCTTGTCAAGAAGTCCGGCCACGTTTACATTCACGTTTCAGACAAAAAAAAAACATTACGGCATATTTATGATAAATAGCTGAGAGATTAGAAATAGTAACCAGTCTAAACTATGACGGGTTAGTTTGCGTGAACTATACTTCACCGTAATCTACCGAATGCTTCCGAATGTGTCAACAATTGCGTTCGTTTTAAATATACCTGCTTAATCACAACACCGGCCCAGTTGCAGTGCCATTGAAGGGCGCCTAAGCAGTTCGTGGCTTTAATTTGTAATCTCAGATACTAAACCATTCTCTAATATTCGATCTCAACCAAAACTCTCACTGTGACATTATTTCTCCGATCAATTGCTCGTCATGTCCCGCACGACGAAAAGTCAGGCGGGGCTCGAGTGTTAAAACGGCAAATTCAACGCACGGAATAATCACTGTAGGTAATAAGGAAACCGACGGGATAAGAAGAGACGCCCGGCATACGTAAATAGTGGTCTTGACAGTCGTTGAACTGTCCCAGAATCTCTTGGAGGTCTCATCGACCGTTTAAAATGAAAGGGCGCTTAGATTGATATGTGAATGCAATAAAGGGGCAATGTTTACTCTTTATTTTTTTTTGCCACAGTATTCGGAATTGGTGAAATTCAATACTGCCTTGAGTTTTTTTCCGTATCGTTTTATTTAAAAAAAGAAATAAAGCTCGTGAGAAAACTGTTACAGCAACTCAATCTGCCCAAAAAAACTGTTTGTAGAAAGACTCCGCAACGGTTTAGCAGGAAGGCGTATAAACTAAATAAGAAAAGAGAACATAAAATCCTGCATTTTTATCGTGCCA
This sequence comes from Rhipicephalus microplus, assembly GCF_043290135.1. Classification (NCBI taxonomy): domain Eukaryota; kingdom Metazoa; phylum Arthropoda; class Arachnida; order Ixodida; family Ixodidae; genus Rhipicephalus; species Rhipicephalus microplus. The sequence goes on along the minus strand of NC_134703.1, from coordinate 146,885,655 downwards.
GGTCACTGACAATGAATATTAATTTAATTTTGCCTGGTTCTTCCTGATTTAGTTAGCACTTCAAAATACCCAACAAACGGAGCAGCTTTGATAAAAACTTCACAATGTTTTTACATAATAATAAAATTCCTCGTGTGGAATAATTTTTTTAAATAATAAAAAACTGTGCATTCAGAACATAAACAACTCATACGGATACATTTGCACGTCTTTCATGGACCCCCAGCACAAGGAGCATCGTAATCATATTGCGGTTTCGGCCCGTAAAACCTCAGAAGTTATACCATTCGACAAAAATGACTGAACGTAAACATTGGTTTTCTGTGTTCGATAGGCATCTACAGATTATTACACAGAACGTGGCAGTAGTCTCTTGCGTAACCATTGTCGGGTATGCAGACAATGTTTCACGAATCAAATTCTCGAGGTCATAGGGCAAGCTAGGAAACGAGGGTTAATAAATTGTCCACCTGTTAATTTCACGATCGGTTATTAGGCCACTTTAACTAATGAAATGCTCAGTAATACATTTAACTATCACTTCTGCAGTTCTGGTGAAGAAGCTTCTTGTGAATAGGGGTCCAAATAGCGAACAATCTCGCGTAGCCTTATCAGGCTACATTGCGCAAGTAGGTATCACCTCAGAACGTACTCTGATGAAAAATATCAATTGAATAATTAAAAATAGTAAACAAACCTAAAACTGCAGTAAGACTTTACGCTGCATTAAATCACGAACGCTGACATGGCCAAAATGTGCGTTGAAGCTGCACGACGTTATCATACTCGACTTTATCCAGCTGCACGTAAGCTGAACGAGCAAAGTACTGCAAACGAGCGAGTAGGCACTGGTGCAAGAAGATCGAAGAACAAGTAAACGACTGTGGCAGCATCATGTTGCACAGAACGCGAATAAAACTAAACAAGAAAGAGATCATCGCAATGGAAAAAAAAAGGAGAAATGAATGAGGAGAAGAAGCCGAGGAGGAAAACACGAGCTGGTCTCCCGAAGCCTGAGGACGATTGAAGGTAGTCGAAGGGGCCGAGAAGCAACCCCTGCTGCCCCTTCCTCCCCCTCATCCCCCCCCACTTCACCTTCACTAAGCTTCTCCAGCTCAATAGACCGGGGAATGCATTGATTTCTCTGATGAGCTCTCGGACCGAGCAAGAGAAGGCGGCGTCAGTAGTTGCAGCAGCAGCGCCCGATGCACGCGAGACTGGGCCATCACTTCGGGCTCCCTCCTCATCCGCTGATGAATCTCGGCGGTACACCGGCTGACTCGATTCACCGAGGAACGAGATCGCGCGGCTGAGAGGGAATTAGTTGCATCTAGCTGGCGAGGTCAGCGCAGCCCGACCTGCTCCCCGGTGGTCAGTGTTGTCTTCGTTACAGGATGCGGCGCGATGGCTCCCTGACCGGCCCGCCGATGGGCGGCCTCCCAGTACTGATCTGCTTCTTTGCCATCGCGATTCTTGCTTCGTGGCCTCGCTGGGAGCACAGCTGCTCGCGCTTGCATTACCATTGCGCCGCGCCGTTTGTGCCTTCGTTGCTAAACGTGACCCGCGTTGCTTGCTCGCGTTAGTGGTGCCCGTGTGGCCGGGTAAATAGCGGCCGAAGGGTTGCGTAGTTGCGGGCTTGTTTTACTTTCCCCGAATCGGGAGGCTGCGGGAACGGCATCCGCATATTAACTGTGGCGATAGATCCAGCACGACGGTATCCTTTCGTCTTAGTAACCGATATCTTCGTGTTCTTAATGAGAAGAACAGAAAGCAGAAAAGAAGTCCGCGTTAGCGTCAATGATCGCCAAACTCAAACGAAAACAAATGGTTGTACGAGGAATAGGGGCTGCAAAAGAGAACGGTTTGGAGGTTAAGAAGATTCGATTATTCAGTTTGCTACCCCTAACTGGAGTGATGAAATAGGAATTGGAAAGAAGACTAAGATAGAGAGAGAGAGAGAGATCACAAATGAACAGGAAAGGAAGAAAGCATCAAATGCGCTTCAATTAAAGGTGTTCACAAAGGCCGGTGTATCGCAGTAAGTAAAACCTCGCTTGATTTAATAAACTGTTCATTATGTTATGGAGCGGTCGCCGAAGCGGTTAGTGCAATTCAATGCGATTGTCTATGAGTATTGAGCGGAACAAGTGCGGAGAGATACGGGAATGCTGCATCACCAGGAAATGGTGAATTAAAAAAAATATTTAGCAGCTCCGCAAACAAAAAAAAAAGATATGGTACCCGCAACGCGCCATACTTCACTCGCACAACAGCACAGAATGTATATGCATGCTATTCAACAGAAACAAGAAAACTTGTCGTCAACCAACGAAGTATACGGCGTTTATCACGAGAAAATGATGATCACACTTATAATTCGCCTTCAGGCTGAAACGTATCGACCACCATCCGCCTGGTATCCCAAGTTCCCAACACATGTCTACATCAAATATTAGTTATGAACTAGCTCAAGTATACGCATTCTTTTAACCACAACACAAGGTCCGACTCCCATTTTCGTCCGTAAGGGCAGCTCGATATGAGGGAACGACATGGAATGCATACTGCCCGAACACTCCACGATACAATATTTACGCAGGCACTTTTTCAGCTGCCTGATAGAGAAAGAAAAAACCACCAGCGAACGCACGGATCCGGCCAGCGAGTTTGACAGCTCGAAAGGGACCCTTGTTGACCTGTCGCTGCGTGTAGCTGCTAAAAATCGACCAGAAATTTCGCTCATCCCCTTGTCGCGCGCACTTCTCCCTTCCCTCGCATTGGTGCGCTTGTAGAGAACAGAGGCAGCAAAACAGTGCGTCCCTGTTTCCCGGAGCGGCGCGACTTGTTTTGAAAGGGACGGCCGACAGGGCTCAAAGGAAACGAAACGGAGAAGAACACAGAAAGGATGCCGCAGTGACGTATGGCGGCAAAGGACAGACGAGCGGCGTGTCTTTATCACGCCAAACCCGACAACCGTATAGAGAACCTCGCTGAGCCCTCGCTAGTAAAGGACTCAAAGAAAGAAATGTACATGGAAAAGTCAGGCGCAAAGGGAGAAGAAAACGGGAAAGGCAGCAGGGATGTTGTCCGTGTAGTAGACGACGCTCCCGAAAAGCGACGTGGCGGAATGCGGACCTCGGCTCTGCTACAGCTATTGAGGAGCGGGCGAAAGGAGGGGGGGCGGCAAAGCGTGTGCGCTCTGCCGTTGTTCCCAAGAGACGATGCCACCACCGCTTATGCTCTCTCTGCTGTGTTGTGTGCTTGTGTGTGTCCTCGTCGTGACGGATGATAGGGGCTCAGACCGAGCTTGCCTCATATTTGCCGGCCCATCTGTTCGCTCTCAAGACGCGACGAGGACGACGAGAGGCCAACTAGAACAGCGGCCCGGATCGCGTACGGGACAAGAGGGAATCCGCACGCCACGTGGAAGGGGGGGGGGGGGCGCTGCAGGCGAAGGAAGGGATGATGGGAAGAAATAGCAAGAGGCCGGCCGAAGCAAAGGGTGGGCGGGAGGCGCTGGATCATGGTAGAGGAGGCGGACACGGGGAAAGGGGAGGCGGGGGTAGTATCGGGCGCTCGCGGTCTTATAGGACAAAAGGAAACGAAGGGGGAGGTGCACGGTTTCCTCGCCGCGTGGAAACCCCGTTCGATTCTTTGTCATCTCGCCGGGGAGGCTCTTGATAACGCCCCAAGTCCGCTCCGGGCGTTATTAACGCGCCCGACCTTGTTACGGGCCAGAGCCGGGGTGTCGGGCAGAGCGTTGCTGCCGGTTTCTTGTCTCTTGCGTCGTCGACTGGCGCGAAGCCCCGTCGCTAGGAGTATGGTATAGTACGGGGCCCCGCAATAGATCTCACTTACTCTCCTGGCTGGCAGCCGGAGGCCTTTCTGCACTCTGGTGTATGTACCACGATGGTGAAGGAGACCTCTCTCGAGCGCTTCTGAACAGAAGCATCCTCCCAGCTCTACGCTTTTTCTTGTCTCCATCTTGGTACCGCAGCTTCAGCAGCGACGGCCCGTGAGAGCGCGTCGTTAAAAGCAAGAGCACGACGTCGCCGTAATGAGGCACCCGTGTCTGAAATGTGCAGCTGCTTCAAAGGCACGACGGGGATGAAATGATAAAAGCGTGAGGTGACGGGGGCCATCGCTTGTTTCAAAGTTCTGTTTTCGATGTAAAGGCGTATTCCGAAAAAAAAAATGACAGGAAAAGAACCCAATTTCCAAGGCTCACGCAGGTACTACACAAACACAGACGTTTCCCGATTTATTTTTAAACTTGCTTCATCCTATTAGAAGACAAATTTTACAGTTACTGCCGCAAGCAAGACATGAATAAGCGTATACGGTATAGACACAGGTATATGAAGCACCAACCCCGCGGTGTCTTGCTTTGGCACAATAAAAGGACGTCGATATTTCCATGCGTGAAGCCTCAGCTCTGGGGCATAAAACGACAGCAAGTCGAGCAAGCGGTAAAGATTAGTCATGAGAGAATGTACGCCCTATTTCCGCTTAAGGTATGCCCCCCCCCCCCCCGAACAAAAGCTACATGTTGGCATTAATGTTACGCAACAGTGGTGTTACTGATATGTGGAGTAAATATCTCATGAATGATAGGTGTTGTGATATACTCGCGGTTTACAGCTGCAACATTACACGTAACTGCTTCATTTCTTATGCAAACCTTAACCAGCCGGAGGGCTGTGACAAAAGCCTGGCGTACACGCCAAAAAGTATTTAGTGGGCTTTCGCGGCGCAGCCTATTTCTAACTGGTCTCTCCTTTTTTTTTTCGCATGCGATTTCCGTGCAATCGAGCATTCTCGGACCCCCGAGCTAAAATCATTCGCCCTACTGGAAGATGACAACAACGACCCTTCGAGACACCTAATTTAGGTTTAATAATGCCGATTGGCTCAATTATATTTCGCTTCATCAACTATAGGCATGCCAATAAAATTGAAAGAAAACAGAGAAATAAACAAAGGCAACCGAGAAAAGCCATTCGCCTAACCGGCTTGCCACTCAATAGCAGTTGTCGTCTTCGCCTTGAAACAAATATAGAAACCACAACCAAAGCGTCCGCTGCATCTAGGTCTAGTCAAGTCACCCGAGAAAAAAAGGCTTCTTCCTTTTCCCCGGCCCCGACACACCAAGCTCCATTCGGCGCCGCTGCGAGCTTTTACGCGCTTGGATGAAGCGCGCGCGGGCATGAGGGAACGAGGGCTGACAGAAAGAGGGAGCGCTCCCGCGGACCAAGAGGGAAAAGGGGATGCGGGCGAACTCTTTATGTCCCCGAGGCGAAACCGCACCTGCTGCCCCCTAGGCTGAGGTTGCATCGGTCTGGCCGCGCCGCTTATTACTACTCTTCTCACTTTCCCTGCTTACGTGGTCTCTGCGTGCAGCTCTCTCGATCCTTTCATGCTTTTCTTCGCCGAAATCTTCGCGCTCAGCTTTGTTACACTTATTCTGTATTGGCTTTTGTTCCCCCGAAACCCCTCTCTTCATCGACAGTGTCTTGCTTCGAGTCTCCGCCGCTACATCGGTTGGTGTCGCGAATCTCTTTCGCCCTCGGTAAGTCGTGATGAGCGCGCGAAAAGCGGTGAAAGAAAAAGAAAACAAAAAAATGGCAGGGGTGCAGAAAGAAAAGAAGCATAATGAAGCGATGAGCTTGGACGCTTGCGTTACATTAATTAGGTATCGTTGGAAACAATGTTCTGCTGCTTCTAGCATCGAAGAGTCGTACAGAGCCCGGAAAGTGCGTTAAGTATGCATGATCGAAATTCTTGAAAAAACTATTGTATCTTGAGATTAAATTTTCCTCGAATGTCCACATAATGCACTTAATCGCTTTATTTTATAGAACCTCATTATCTCCCTCTCAACGCCTGGAACGAGCCTTCGAAAATCGGGGTGGATTAGTCACAAAATAACAACAAAAGATTTTTTTTATTGCCCCCTAAACAACTTGAGCTCGTACTTCTTCCGACTTATTACTTTTCGTTAGAACGATTACATTAAAAAAAGCTCCGCAGCTATTTATATAATTTTTCACTATTCATTAGACGCCAGGATAGCATCTATGTGTTTTCACATCACCTTAGCTAATTACTTTCGAGTGGTAAGATCTGTTGATTGCTCACAAAAATGAAAAAAAAAGTTAAGAGGGATCACCCCGTCCATATATATAGCCAACGTCACATACACAATTTAACGTCCACACTGCTTCCTGTTCACACTATAATTTTTCATGACAAATGTAGTTTTTAACGGCTCCATCACTTAAAAATGCTCTAATGAATTGAATGAATGAATGAATGAATGAATAAATAAATGAATGAATGAATGAATGAATGAATGAATGAATGAATGAATGAATGAATGAATGAATGAATGAATGAAGTTGTGCGCAGCGACTGCCTATCAGCGCCCGCATGGTCGCGGTCATGCGTGCCACTGCGGCTCGTCCCATCTTGTGAGAGGCCAGTAGCCTGCTTACCGTCGCCCTCGTTTCCGCAGACTTGGGCGGAGACTGTCGACGCTATATAGACCCACGCACTCCCTGTAATTGCGTTACCTTACGGCAAGCGCGAATTCTGCTGTAATGAAGAGGGGCACGTCAGCACGTTTCAGCACTTTCAGCCCACTCCGTGAGCACGAGCTTCTCTTGCCATCTTCAAAGCAGTAGCAATAAAGCCCCCCTCTTTCGCCCACTCCCTCCTTTCCCCTTCGACATCCAACAACCCGACCACATTCTACAAAATGTGTTAACATTTTCTTTCGTGTTTTTTTTTATGTAGGAGTATCAAAAGAAGTGCTTCGCTTCGCAAAAGTATCGCTGGTACAACGGGGTCCTTCAATCGGCACCTCACAAGCCAAAGCTTCGGCGATACCCGTACGGAGCATGTCATTAGGAGCCGCTGAATGTTGAGGGGAATAGAGAAATAGATCACGGAGAAAACTAATTTTGAGTTGGCTGAGCTGAAATGAAACGCAATCATGTTTTATCGCAAGGAAGCACAAGGACACAACATCAGAGACGAAAACACAGTGACACTAACCACTAGCGCTATTAAAACATATGCAGTACCAACTAGTTCACCAGTCAATTTTTAGAACATCTGTGCGAACTACACTATTTCCCTAAGCTTCGTTGCTGCTGCCTGGTTCTATCTTTCTGTATCCCCCCTCCCCACTCTCCTAACTCTCCTCTTTATTATTGCGTTGCCATCTTCATTTCCTGCCATCGTATATACTGCGACGTAATTGACACAGCGTAACGGAGGTAGTGCCATCCTTTCCACGCTGCGGCAGATGTAACTTGCGATACATTGGCCAGCAATGATGCTTACAAGTTTGATTGCGTTCAAGTTACTACCGTACCACTTACATCATCTCTTTTATACTTGCCCCCTCCCCTACATTTTTTGCATGCCTGTTTTTGACTTCACTTTTAGTTCCATTTATCCTCTTCCGTCTCCCCCCAGTGTACAATAACAAACCCATTGTTTTTATGTTTGTCATTCCTGCCCGTCCACAATTCTCTCTCTCTCTTACCGCCGCACTTTATTTCATAACCAACTTCTCCTTATTATGGAAAATGTCTGCTTTTTTTTTTTTCACACCAACTCATGTCTTTGTTGAGTGCTGAAGAGCTACTTTAGTGTGCACATAACAGATTATAGAGCAGTAGTAGGCAGAAACTAACGCCTGTCTTGTACTGCGCGCGCGCGCAAACACCCCTAATGACGACAAACGATAGATGATATAAATATCACCCGCTACGTTCGCGTCGCGACGCACGAGATCGTCGTATGCAGAACGTCCGTGATACCATTAGACTCGTTAGTCAAGAAACGACCCAACATGTATAACTCGTGTTGCCCACTGTGTACACGGTTTGATGCCTGTCATTCGCCCGCCCGCAGCAAACGATTAAACCCTTCTAAACGCTCACGACAGGGCTCGGACACTGATTATAGGTACTTTGCTGCGAGCAACGTTTGCTGCGGAGATGAATATGGCAAAATGGCCAACAACAGTATACGCTCTGTTTGCCGAGGCCATGAGGAACACTCGCATTGACCGCGTCGCGTCAACCACGGCTTGTACACCGAGCGCTGCTAGTATACATGTACAAAGGTGTACGTAGTGCGCGGTCTGCGACTCAAGATATGTCCTGCAGAACAGACGCATGTAGCCACAAATGCGATTCGAAAGTGACGTTTTCTTTTTTTCTTTTTCGGACTCCCGAGGTCACGTCAGCTTCACAGCGGACAGGCTCACTCGAATAAACAAAAAACAGCACAAACACACAAACAGAAAAAAGAAAGCGCCCGTAAAACCCGCACGCGCGATTCCGCTGAGCAAGCGGGGCGTCTCAACCAGCGGCGTCGCCTTTCTTTTCAATAAACCACCGCAAAACAATCGCCTTCACGACTTCTATAAAGGAGAAATGCCCGAATAAAAAAGAAATAATGAAGAAACAGAGAGCGAGTCCGGGTAGAGAGAGAAACGTCGTTCTGACGGCGCCTTGCGAAACGAGCGAGGCAGTTGACTCGTCTTGCCGAAGCAAACGACAGCGAAAGGGCAGCTTGCTCCCTTGACATTGCGCGGAACGGTGCTTTTCGAGCAAAGCTATCCTTCGCGCGTGCCAAACAAAAGCCCCAATGGACTGGCCCCTCCGGTACTTTCGTTTTTTGTTCGCGTTTCATTTTTCGATTGTTCGTCTCTTTGAGGCCCTTTCAGAGGGCGCTCAATGAAGCGTGATGGAGGGGGTTGCGCATAGCCTCGGAGAATCGCCAACGCCGATTTGGGAAACATGGGGCGGCAACCGCGTCCTGCATGCGAGGGGCCTTGTAGAGTGGGCGGGGCTATTCGAGTCGAGCGTTGAATCGAAATCGAGAGAAAAAAAATAGGAATAGCAAACTGAGATAGACCAAGACATGCATTCTAGCGGGAATTTATTTCCTGTAGCCTTTTAAACTGACGAAGAAGAAAACAACGACCGCTGATCACTATCAAGTTGAAGAAAGCTCTCGATCATGATGCACTTTATAAAAACAAATTTCATACCAACTTAGAAATAAATAAAACGCGCGAACAATGAAAGCACAAGCGTAACGAAACAAAAATGACGACTGACCAAGTGATATTTCCTATTTCTAGCTCACCCTGTACTTACATTGATATGTATGTTTTAATGTGTGCATAAATAGCTAAAAAGAAAATGGTTGAGGTAGCCAGCACCACCACAACCAGTAGTGTGCGCGCTTTATATATATATATATATATATATATATATATATATATATATATATATATATATATATATATATGTGTGTGTGTGTGTGTGTGTGTGTGTGTGTGTGTGTGTGTGTGTGTGTGTGTGTGTGTGTGTGTGTGTGTGTGTGTGTGTGTTTGCTTTCTCCAGCATTTTCCTCACGACAACCGCAGTGCGTTAAGAGTACCTACGGTTACTAAAATTGAAGCGGCAATAACAGCACTTTCACACACACATACACACAAAGAATTTCCAAAACTAACCATCGCAAGTGGGATGATCGCTTACACTTCAATTTATCGGTACGACACTTTACAGCGTGCTCGCAAAGACCTGCAGCGTCTGATATGTGCGAATATATACGAAGTTATGCGGATGCCAGAATGCACGCGACAAACCATTTTGTTGCGACAACTTAACTGACAGAAATAAATTGACGCGTTTTGATAGTACATGAAACCACTTTTGTTTCTTGGCGCGACCGACAGCGGCAATCTTTTCTGCATGTATAATAAGCGCAGGAATAACTAACTTAACGAGCACGTTTCAGGATAACTCAATTATGAACCTCTGAAAAGCATGAAGGCACGATTTTTTCATCATAACTTCAAGTAATAAAGAGCTATGACATGCTTTTTTATACATAAGAGAATAAAAGGCACATAAATAGACACCGAAAGCTTTGTTCGTGTGAAATTTTCACCATATATCATGCCACAAGTGTTCGATTCGGCCTATCGCAATGGACCTTATATAACTTATTTCCGAGACAAGTAGAGTGGTTAAAACACGATTGAACGCCTCCGACCCTATCACTAGTGACGCACTCACGTTTCCCGAAAAATACTGCCTTTCAATTTAAGCCAGCTAGGGGGGGGGGGGGGGATTAATTGGCAGCACGGCATAGAGCAAGAATGTTCGAAACACGAGGGAAATTAATAACGCCTCAAATGGGAGCAACTTCACTCCTCTCTTTCTCTGCCCAGCGCGGACGCAAGCACCCCTAGTAAAAAGCGTATCCGTCTCATAGCCCCGGGCAAAGTGCGTGGCTTGAGCAATAAGAACGAGATGTCTAGGAAATCAGCGCATCGTACGCTCAAAATGGTTCCAGCTCCTGACACGGTTCAATAGCTTCTTGGGGCAGAAACTTGGTCGCCGCATCAGCATCAGGCATTATCGACGCCGACAGCGACGCTCTGATATCTCGGAAGCAGCGACCCCTAATCGTAGCGGGACCCGACGCTAATCAACGAGGCATGCACGCTCGCGCACTCCTATTAGCGTGGCCCCTGCCGGGCAATCGTCGACATCTCGGGAAGCAAAATGGCGCCGCCCCCCTCCACTCACCCCGCCAACGACAGATGGCGGCTCGAATCGCTTCACGTTGGCCACGACGGGCGCCGGAGACCTCTGACACGGCAGAGGAAACGTGCTGACGCCGCCAGCCAGCGCGCGAGCGAACGTACGAACAAGCGCCGAGGTCGCCGTCTTGAAGCGAAGCCTTCCCCCAGGGGCCAAGTCGTGACCACGGCGTAGTCACGAAACGCGAACACTCCCGGAAAGTGGCGGCCCCTCGCGGCGCGCGCGCGCGTCGCAGGTGGAACGTCGTTATAAACGCGCTCTTCGGTCGGGATTTGTTTCTTTTTTGGCCGCGCCTTCTCACCCAAGCGAACGTCTCCTTTCAGGGTGACCTCTCGGCTGCGGCAGCAGCGGTGCCCAAAGGCACAACAGCAGCGCCAACGTCATCCCTGTCTTCCGGAGCAGCCTACCCGGCAAAATACCGCAAAGTGGACTGAGGAAGAAGCCCGGTTTACGCCAAGTAGGTACACGCGCAGAGCAAGAAGGACCAGTTCGCGGCCCTTGGGCACTCTCTTCTTCGTTCTTGCAATGACGCTTGTAGCCGCCAGCGGATAATCAAACGACAACAACAACAAAGAACAGGAGTCTAGCCAAATTTGACTGTGCCAATGAGCGTACACCCGGAATCGACGAGCGAGCAAGAGCTTTTACTTGTTTTCAGATCGAGGCCGATGAGGTAATGTGACCGCTGCCCGACCAAACGGAGAAAAAGCGCTGGCGCTACGTTCGAAAAAGCTACCGGTAGGCTGTTCTCATGCTGTCGCTTCCGTAGGGTAGAGAGGACCGAGGTAGCAAAGTGATCGCTTCTTCTAGCGTCTGCACGAACTCATTAGGAGGGTGTTAGAGAACGTTTTAACGATTTTGTTCCTTAGCCGTAAGAATATTAAGAGTGGTTAAAAAAGCTAACGAATTTAATTACGTTAACTCTTTCTGCAAGCCGTCGGTGCGCCCAGATATGGAACATCTCTATTGAGAACATCTCGAAAGTGCTGAGGGTGCTCGGGAGCCATATTGACTCAAATTATTCATACCAATGCACAGAGCGTCCAACAAGCGCTATCTCATCGCTAATTAAAAACAGACTCCCCAATTCCTCACGGTGGACACGACTCTCCAAACTGGACTTCGCCCTTGTTTTAATTAAGCTTCTCTCTCTCCCTGTTTCGCAAAGGTGTTTTCTTTATTTATGTTAGCCGGCTTTGTTCCCTAACGATCGCTCGGCACTAGGATCCCATGACATATTCCATTACGAGCGTGTCACAGAGCAAGAGGCTTAAGATGGCACTGGCTGTGCGCGAAGTGGCGTCTAACGTAGACACAACCTTCTATATTTCCGAAATGCGGTACTCATCTACGAGTAGCTGAGTGAACATTACTCTGGTAAGCGTTCACAGTTAAATCACACAGTACACCGGCTCACAAATGGATATGTCGAAATGACAATAGTTATTGTAAAACTAAGCGATGCGTCGTTGCAACACGTATCTTGGCTCAAACAGCCTCGACCATCAGCTGCCTCCAGCGATCAACGTGCACGTGGTTAAAGCACTGAATGCATAAAAAAAAAGGGGGGGGGGCGCAAACTGTGTACCATGGCGTTGACGCTGCAGTTATATAAGTGAGAAATCTCACACGATGAGGACGGTGAGAGAAGCCATAGCGACAGAAGAAACAGCTTCGGAGAAACCGTTTATCGTCCTCCCCGCGTAACAAGAGCCGCGCCTCCAATTCGTTCCGAGACTCGGTTCCGTTCTACCCACGCATCCGTTCGTTCTTCCACGTGTGCAGTTTGTGCGCGCGCTGTTCGTAAAACACGAACGTGACGCAAATGCAACGAAACGGGCGCGCGAGGACTTGAAGGAATACTTTAATGCGCGGCCCCTTCAGGGGAGGGGGAGGGGGGGCGCCTTCTCCCAAGACTAAGGCAGAGCGTTTGGGCTTCGGCAGGAGCACTTGGCGGCACTCTCGAACTTCACGCAAACGGGCGCGTCGAACGAAAACTCGCGGCCCAGCAACAACGCCTTTCCCGGAAGGTGTGAATGTGAGAGTTTAGAGGAGCGTCGAAGACAAAGAGAGAGAGAGAGGGGAGCCTGTGTGCTCCGGAGAAGCCTTCCTTTCAAGCCTTCACGAACTCAATTTCGAATCACCACTACTTCGATGGCGCTGCGGCTGCAGTTGCATGCCGATGAGTTTTGAGGAGAATTAGCACCCGGGAACGCTTCAGGAGAGCGGCTTATAGAGGAACGTGGTGGTGGATTCGGGCAGAGGAAGGGACACTTAAATGAACGGAACAAACATGGCGTGACGATGGTATGCCGTATGAGTGTTCGTTATAAAGGCGGAGGAATTTAAGAGCGCAGGTTTTTCAGAAGTGCCGGCCGGCTTTGGAGGCACGCACGCGGGGTGAACAGTATTAAGCGTGTAAGGGTGTGCTTTGAAGCTCGCGCCGCTGACAAGCGCGCGCCATTAATCCACGCAGTTGCGCGTAGCCGCGCAAAGCAGGTGCCCTCTCGGAAAGTCCAAGACTGGCATTGTGAGGGAACGTGCATCCGATTTTCTCCTTTTACCACTACAACCCCTTCCACTTCAGCGAGCTTGGCCCATTTTCTTCGAAATGCGCTTAAGAATACGCCGCTGTCTCCAAAGCAATCACCCTTCGATGCTCCCCGCACTGTTTTAGGGCGGAAGTGTTGGATGCCTGGTCAAACGCGAATGGTGACAGTTGGCGCCAGCAAGAGTGGCACGACGAAATGATCACCCGACGATGCCTCCGCATGACACAATCATCACGTCAACTTACTTGTGACGTCATTTTTACGGTACAATGAAGTGACAGCAAAAAAAAAAAAAGATGTCTTCAGCCTTCAAGTCACCTTACGCACAGTTTCCTATATTACACTATAGCGAACTATAATACGCTATAGGGAACGATCACAGCGTCAGAGTTTCTTTTTTAGTTAATCTTAGAAAACTCCATGGCCTCAAGCATGTTCATGTGGGATCGTGTGAACTTTTCTCTAGGCTTTCTCCCGTGATTTCCAACTCCCTATCCACAAGCCTGCATCGAGGAGGGCGTACACCGATTGTGCCCTCGTGAATTCAAAGCGCTTTAAAAAGCAACTTCACTTCGAGTTGTTACTTTAATATAATGATGCGTCACACTTAATTCTGGTTGCGAGAACCGTAATAGGGCCTACTTAAAAGCCGTGGCGCTTATCTTAATGAAGACATCGTGTTACGCGCGAATGTCATCGGAGACGCACGCCTCGGGTGAGCTTAAGAAAAAAGTGGTGTGGCCTCTGGGGCGCGCACGGGCGTCCAAAATGAAGATGTTGACATCAGGTTGATGTCGCAACACCTTTCGCCTTATCGGGTCTCACGGGACAATTTCGGTGAGCAGGTAATTAGGATTAATTAATGGTGAGCCGAATTAGGCTCGGTGCGTTGTCGCTGAAAGGAGATACCTTCTCGCCGAGTAGATTGGATCAGTAGCCCTATCAGGTGCGTGTACAAGACGTTTCTCGTTCTTTTCGCGTTGTTATTTCTATTTCGTTTAGTGTTCGATCCACAGCATTTCTTTTTTTTTTGCGTGAGCGGTGCACGTGGAACCAAGCAAAGAATGAAGGTAAGAAGCGGTGCAGAAAGCTTAAAAAATGAATAAAAGAGGGTGAGTACCAAATTAGAACAAGCGGGAGAATGCATTCCCCTTGTCTACCCAATCAATCGCGCGCCAATGCCGCGGCGTTTCCTCGAGTAGCATAGCAGCGCGCGCGCTATACCTCTGGGAGGGGATGATTTTTCTCGTCGACCGTGGGATGGGCGCCTAACCGGCATCGTGGGGTGCGCGTTGTTTCTTGGCGTTCGTTGTTTTTTTGCTGGTTAACAAGATGGCCGCATAAGAGGGGCGAGCTCACGGCGAACGCAGTTAAACAGATAAGCCAGAAGCGGTCGCCGTCTATAGGCTCGCACGAATGCCGGGCCTCTCTCGCCTGTGCCGCGCGAAATTCGAGAAGCGCGCGGCTGTTAATGAAACCTTTGATGTCGTAATTGACGTTATTACCCGCTGATATGCTGTGCCGGCCGGACAGCAGGGCGATGGAAACCAGCAGAGGAGGGAGAAGGGTCGAAAGAAAGAGTAACAATACAAGAATGCCGGTTAGAAGGCGTATCAGTAATGCGGCACTGCGAACGGCGTTAATTGAGTGCGAGCATGCTGGCTTCATTCTTCGCTCGGTTTCGTATCCTTCGGTTCTATTTCACTCACGTTACACACTGTCTTTCCCTCTCACCCTGGAACCAAGACAAATGTCTCTTCAACTAAGTTGCGTCCTCTTAGAGATATCCGAAAAAGACTTAATTGGGTCTTTGTGCTAGGAGTGGGTGATTGCCCATTTTTACCCTTCCACCACCTAGCGGTATTCCGCGAAACTAATTTCACTTCGTTTTCTTTTCACTTCTTTTTTTCTTAATGAGCTTCGTTTTCGTTCGCATCGCAAACCAGCCCTACGCCGCATCCTCGATGGGAGTCAAGGTCGTCCAGAAAACACGGGAGAATGCGCGCGTGTATGTGCTTCGTTCTCACAGATTGAGAAGGACGTTTCGGCGAGCGTCACTCGTTTGCCTCCGAACGAGTTAACCGGTATAGATCAAGAGGCCCGAGATGTTTCGGTGAAGATTGAACGTGCGATGGCCTTCTGCATGTTCTCCGTCAGAGTACCTAACTTACATTAGACATAGGAGAGTAAAGACATTAGACATAAGGGAGCAGTATTACATTAGACAGCGTTAATTCGATAACACGCAAGCTGGATCGCGAAACCAATTGTCTAATTCAATATAGCGGACGGTTTGCAACACGCGAAAAGCAGGTGACAGCGCATAAAATCTAGAAAACTTGTTGAGATACGTAACATACAGCGACATTTGCAGAGAGATAGACCCTTTAGTAGGAAAACAGACATCTTTTCTGGCGTGCATAGCCTATTTTCCGTAAAACATGATCACCATCACGGACTGGTAAGTCGATGCTCTCTTGTTTTCGTATATCACGGCGAGTGATTAATAAGACCACAAAACATTGTACGCACCAATCGAAACAGTTTTCATGCGCACGTCTCTATCGTAATCCTGTTCGTCTCGTTGTTAAATATGGAAACCACAAACGTTAACAATGGCGGCCCTAAAACCCACCCGCAAAAATAATATATACATACCGCATTCTCGTAAAGGTATGCGGAATGGCATTAAAAGATTCTGTATTTCCGTTTATAGTGTGTTGCATCTATTTAACGACTTCATCCAATTATTTTTACCGGAATCGGTGAGTTGAAACTTAAATCATGACACGCAGTGGGAATTTGCATTCAAAGACCATTTATCAGCACCAACTGACTGAGTCACCGCATTTTCCATAAAACGCTTCGTGTTCATGCCTCAATTCTTAGCTTTGTTTTAGTTAAAAGCCTCGCAGCACTACTAGAAAGCGATCATATAACACACTAAAATTACACGCTCCATTTTTTTTCCTTCTTTGTTTGGGCGCAAGCAACTCCTGGACACTAGCACTCATCTCGACCGGTTGAGCACCCGGAATGCGACGCGAGGTTAATGCATTCTTCATTAACTATATAACGACGGGATCGGGCTAACGTAATAAAATTGAAGCGCCTATAGCACCCCCCCCCTCCTCCACGATCGGAGCGTCTAGACACGATGGCAGTCATTAAGTGGCTTTGGTGCCCTTCAAATTCGGTGCGCGCATTCGTCTCCCATCCGGGGTGAATGACTAAACGACTGATAAGTAACACGGGAGCGAATAAAGCGCTAAGTTAATGAAACAAGACGAAGAGGAGAGCCGAATAAGAAATAAAACAAACAAACAAAAAGATCAAGAGGGCAATTAAATAAAAGTAAAATAAAGCTACAAAAGAGGAATGATAATCGAGCCTTTTGGCTTTGGCAGACATCCCACTCCCTATCGTGTTTTTCGCCGCAGGTGTCGTTCGGGGAAGAAGCAGAGGCAATCGCTATGTAACCAGCTTAACCCGGGCGCCGAATTCACCAGTCGAGCTGCAGGTGGAGGGTGAGACGAGGGGGGGGGGCTGGAGGGGGGCTTTGGGATCCCGGTACCAATCGGCTATCGGTTGTCCGAAAAAAAGATAACGAATTAGGCCCGCAAGAAAACAGCGTAAGCGAGGGGTATTCTCCATAAAAATACACCAAAGGCAGAGCAAGGCAGTAGAGGAGGGCAAGACCGAATGGGCCCCCCCCTCACCTATTAATGCGTACTTCATAATAACGCCGCTGGCTCGCCGCTCGGTTCGAGAGACACCGCATCGCGGCTCGCTTATACACATGCACAGCCACATCTTGAAGAAAGAAACACCGGGAAAAGGCTGTTAGAGGAGAAAGAGGGGGGAGGTTGCCGCTGAAAGTGGTCCGACCAGGGTCCATCGCTGGGAAAAAACTGGCCTCCATTGGAACGCTCTTCGTCCCCCCCCCTTCACTCCCCCCCGTTCTCTGTCATCCCCCCGAGTCGCCGCCGTCAACCCCCGAGGCGGTGGTTGGTGGTCAGGGCTACACTCCACTCTCCCCGTCGTATTACTCGGATACCAGATGGCGCGCTGGTAGCATGGGGCGGCCGATATCGAGACGTGATACCATAAAATCCCGCCCTGAAAGAGCGGCAAGATTTCTTCTTCTTAGGAGGGAGAAGACGAAAGGGTTCGGCTGGCTGAATCTCCACGCCGCTACACCATAGGTGCAACAGCGCATACACAAACAGGGAACAGATACAAACGCGCGGGCTGTATAAGTCGGCGGCCGGTTCCCCCATTCTAATAGGAACGCAAATCTCGCCGTGATGTCGCAGCCGCGATAAGTGCGGCGTAACAGGCGCACCCCGAGCTCGGTGTCCCTTGCTCCCATGGTAGATCGATTCGCCGTTCCTCGTCGAAACAAGAAAGGAAAACAGATGTAAAGGTGTTTGCACGACGAAGAATGCGAAGTTCGACGACAGCTAGCGACTCGGAGGTGTAGCGTTTCTGGGTGCCTGGGAAACGGATAAAACCCGTGTCCTTGCAAGGGTCTTTCTCTCACTCTCTCTTTCTTTCGAATCTATACTTATCCCGCAGATACGATACTGGTTGCGTGCGCAGAAAAAGTCGCACATCCGGAATCGCTGGAGACGAGGGTAGGAAGCTGTATAAGTTCAGCCTTTCTGAACAGTAACAGAGTTTCTAATGAAAGAGAGTCCGCACTTCAATAGCGAGATGTAAAAGATAGGCAAGCAAATGCAAGTAGGCTAATCATTACAAACGCCCATTTGAAGAAAACAGAAAGAACGGGACACAAAACAAGCAGGACGAAATGAATCTATTCCAACTAGCCCACCTAGTTCATCATCATAAGTCTGATTACACCCACTGCAGGTAACAGGCCCTCTCCCATGTTCCGCCAATCAATCCTGTCCTGCGCAAGCTGCTGCCGCCGTATACCCGCAAACGTCCTGATCCGATCTGCCCACTTAACTTTCTATCTCGCCCTCGTGCGTTTGCCTTCTCTTGGAATCCACTCTGTTACTCGTAATGACCAGCGGTTATATTGCCTACGCGATGCGACCCGCCTACCTACCGTTCTGCAGTTATTTATCATGTACATTCCTGCTCCCCTTTCTATCCGTCTCTCTGACTGGTACGCTCGCATTGCGACATCTTTATCTTAAAATTGGTCATACACTGCGTCTTCGCGGTCATAACGACGTAACTTATTCATCTTGCGAGAACTTCATCGGTCAAAATTTGTCCGCGCGATAAAACAACACAAGAAAACAAGCTTGACGGTTATGAGTCCCAGCATTTCTTTTTACAACTCTTTTAAAGCAAAGCAAACATCACGTTTCCTTCCCTTTTCCCATGCATCTCCAAGCCAGTCGAAAGTTCTTTGATTAAGTGCTTCCGAGCGGCCTCAGCGCGACGATCGACATCAGCGAGCGAAAGTCGAGGCTGACGATATTCGCAGTCCCGTGCTCACTTATATTGCTTTCTATATCACCTAGGCAAGTGCTCGTTTTGTCAGCGCAAACGCGAACGCACATCGCCAACGCTTCTCGTAAAGCGCGCGTTCACTTTTCGATGCGTTCGAAAAGAGCCCGAGACATCAATAAGGACACGCTCCTTCGCAATCTCACGCCACCGCCAGCGTATACGGTTTATGTGTCCCACTCCAAGGAAGCACGCCAGCGGTCGCGAGAAAGCACGCAAGAGAGCCCGAACGTCACACTGCTGCGCGCGCAGAGCGCGCAGATTCATGCATTATAAAATACGTCCCCCTACCGCGCATCCTTTATGCATTGCAAATCAGCGCTCTGAATATTGTATCCGATACAAATGACTCAAGGCGCCGCGCGAGAGATGCAACGAGCAAGTTTTGCCGCGTCTAACCATGCACGTGCTGCGTGGCAGCGACTCCGTGCGCTTATGTGGCATAGGAAGACGACGCGAGGAATAACCGCCGGGGCCGTTTGGCAACCGCTCAACTAGGCCATAAGAAGACCGGTTCGTTTCGGGAGACCGCGCCGCCCCGCTTCCTGGGTCCCGCGCGATGGCGTTCGACGCTAATCCGACACTTCAAAAAATAATAATAATAATAATAAATAATCTTTTCCCGTTCGCCTGCTTCTCTTTTCTGTATTTCTGGTCAGAATCGGTATGTATACTCGTGGCTGAAGGTGTATACGGCTGCTCTTTCTCGTCTGGACCTTTGTACGTGCTCGAAATGAAAACCGCGTCCTTCTTATCGGAATGGGCGTGCCCAGGAAACGCGAACACGGTAACGATTTCGAAAAACATGCCGATTTGCAGCGCAGTTTCAGAGTGTAAGTGGCGAGTTTATCACTACGGACGGGGCAAGCGGCGCCGTCTGTGTCTCCCAAAGCGATTCGCTTGGATGTACTTCTTCCGTGAGATTTCGGAGAGCGTTGGGAGATTGAGGGAGACTGTGTTGTGAGCGAGTTGCAAGCCGGGAAAGATAGCAAATGTGTACGTGTAAGTTGAAATGGTGGATACGCAAGACGTGTGTATAAAGAACGGGTTTCGAATTCGGCGAGTTTCGACACGCTTTGGCTCGCGATACATGGGTGGTAGGACTTCAAAGTGTAGGTACATGCACGTGTGTAGATTTATCTTTTGATTCCTCAGAATCAGCCTGACTGTGTTTATCGTGGCAAAAACCGATGTGCCTATCGATTACGAGACGAAAGCGAGGGCACTGACAGTGCTTTTGGAAGGCCACGCTGTGAGCTAGTGAATTATAAAACAGATCGAGTCTAAGTCCATTCGAATGGAAAAAAGTTAGAGTAGGCGGAGTACGCAATATTGTTTATGTTGATTCAGGTCTTGTGGATTTACTCGCCTGGATACTCATGCATAGTGCGCGCAGGTGGAGGAGTACAATACAGGACAATACTTCAAGACATTTCCTTGTTATATAACAGAGGCCATGCCGGTCACAATCTGATTCTGGATTTGTAACGCAAAACGCTACATTTTAATACGATTACCTCCAGCAGCGCTACAATTTCATAGGAGGATAGTGAAAAAAAAGAAGAAAGAAAAGTCCGCCGCGGTGGATCAGTGGTTACGGCACTCGGCTGCTGAACCGAAGGTCGCGGGTTCGAGTCAGGGCGCAGCGGTCGCCTTTTGGTGGCGGCGAAATAGTAAAGACCCAGGTACTGAGCGATGTCAGTCCACGTTTAAAGAGCACCTGAAAGTCTAAATTTTTGGATCCCTTTGCTACGGCATCTCTCGTATAGTCATATCGTGGTCTTGGTACGTGAAGCCACCAATATTATTATTATTATTATTATTATTATTATTATTATTATTATTATTATTATTATTATTATTATTATTATTATTATTATTATTATTATTATTATTATTATTATTACTGTAAAAGAAACTACAGGCAAAACAGACCACCTAACGCCAACATATGTTTTTTTTTTCTGAAATGTTATCATCATTTGCTCTCCGTATATACCTCTTCTGACTACTTATCCATCTCTTTCTTACTCTTCTGCTTTTCTCTCTATCTCTTTCCTTTCTGTTATTCCCCCCTTTCCCCCACCCCAAGTGTAGGGTAGCCAGCTGAGCCAAGCTTGGTTAACTTCCCTGCGTTTCCTCTCTATTTTCTCTCTCGCTCTTCGGCGCCGTCTTGAGGCGCGTCACTACTGCTATATATAACCCGATTCGCGCGGCGGCCAGACTGCGATCACAGCGAGGACGAGCGAGTTACCGCGCCGCTCCCGTCAGCGTGAAATGTGTCACGTGACAAAGAGTCTCTGTCTCCGCTGGAGCAATGCCTCAAGTCCGCGCGTCCAGGACGAACGTACGTTGCCTCTCAAAGTAGCCCGTCACCATCGAACGAAAAATAGTAGCTCGAATAATCAAATATACGATGCAGTCGGGGGGAGCATTTCAATGAAGTCCATTTAGCGCGTGAAAAGACGGAGCGGAGCGCTCGACTTCTGCGGAGGAGTGGGGAGTAAAGAGCGACACCGTCAGAGCTATAAACTTCGGAGCCGGGCGCTAGACAACTTGCAAGGGCGCGAGCGCGCGCGATGGAAGTTGACAGCGCGTCAAGGAGATCCACGTCTCAGCAAGTGAAATTAGACGAAGCCGCCGCTGATGCAAAGACAAACATGGCGTCGTCCATTATGTCGCGGCGTCTTTTTTTCGAGAGGCTCGAACAATGCTGAGGAAGGCAACTGGCGGCGGCAATCCATCACTCCAGAAAGCGCTGTCCTCGCCGTGCAGAGAGCGACCTCGTTCCCTTAATAAAGGTTTGCCCCCTTCGTTCGGACAGATATTACAAGTGACCTCTCGACTTCTCGCACCCCCGGCTGCGACGACGCGGAACAATGAGAACTCCGTAAGAAGTATACCGCGGCGTGCGCTCACGCTGAAACAATTCGCAAACTGTTGTCGGGCGACGAGCGAGGAAAAATATACAAATGTAGAAAAACGAGGGTGAATGGGGATAATACAAGAAAATAAAAAGAACGGGCGCTGTTCGCTTTTATGTTGTATTGTGAATACTGAGCTGATAGCATGGGATACAAAAAGACATGGTTGGCTCAGGAGTAGAGAGAGAGATAGAGAAAAGAAATTAAGACGGCTTCGCACTATGGTCGATCCAAGCCTGAAAAAAAAAAACAAAAAACAAAACTGGGGAGCACCTCGACTTTATTTTTTCCTAATTTTTTCCTTTTTCTTTCTTCTATTTTATGTAGGTTTTTTAACTATTTGCTTTTGATTGCTTATATTTCTCTTGTTGTGTTATTCTGCCTATTTCTTATTTCTCGTTTGCTTCCTTTTTTTTTTCTATTTTTATACGTTGTGTTGTCCACGTTGCGCCCAGCAACGACCGCATACGACAGCCAAGGCCCCTGAACTGCTCCACACTTAAAAGTAGGCGAATGAGAGGGGACTCAAATGTTCGCTTATATGTTGAATCATGAAAGCCGTGTTGATAGTATTAGGATACAAACAGCAATTGTTGGCTCAGGAGTAGTGAGATATAAAAAAAAAATGCATAGACAATCTTGTCACCTACTCGAGGCCCAAACAATCGTTACTCAGCAGGTGGAAACACCACAGGCTCAACAGACACCTCAGGGAAAGGATCGCCCCAATCAACCGGACAATGGAAGACCATTGCCGCTCGTTATGCAAGCAACAGTGGGGCGACGCCTGCGAGTCCGTCGAGAATAAGCTCCGCAATGGCAAGTCATGGGGCTGCTCAAGCACCTCCTAGACGAAAACAGCACGAGGTCTTGTCGCTCGCTCATTCGAGCTATACGCGAGGACACTGATAGTTGAAATTAGGATCTTCCGCGAGGGTTTCCCCACCGCTAGCGCATGAAACATTACTTATGGTTACGACAGATTTACGTAGAGTGTTCATGCGGTTAAGGAAACAAAGCGGCGTCTAGTTCACAGCGTCGGTTTTCATAGCGTTTTTTTTATGAACTTATAACAATATGCACGTTTGCACAACGACAACTAAAAACAAAGATAACCAATAAGAACACACAGACCAAAGCGTTAACAAATAAAAACGCGTTTCTTTCGCATCTTCACAAAACAGTGAGCAAGCTGTTTATTGCTCGTGGTAGTCTTGGAGCTGCCCTTCTAAAAGAACGTTATCACGAAAACGTTTGTTTTTTTTTCCCTTTAGAGTCATACAGAAATATGAGCACTGTGTATATATATTTAAGTATAATTACGACGACATTGTTTATGCAGCATTTTTTGTTTAATTTCTTGAAACCTTGCATTGAGTTCTTGTTTGATGCACTGCAGCGAAGTCGGTACGCAAGACTATAATCAACCCACTAAATGTTATTAACCATATTCCGTGTCGTCATTGCATGACTTATAATTATTCACTCATTGGTTGCATCGAAGTTTCTTGCACACGATGTTATAAATGTCGTGTTTTTTCACACTGCCCTCGAAGCTCGAGTAACTGGGAGTGGACACACAACATTCAGTTGCTCCTAACCGAGTCATTGTACGCTTTTACAAGTGCTTTTGCAACAATCGGGCGTGCTTTCAAGTATGTCGGTCACGCTTTCCTGCTCTGAATGCGGCATGAAAATGTGTAGATGGAAGCTGCACAGAGATCTCTCAGTTCCTATTGGTGGACGGAGCTGAGTCATGACCTATCAGAACACCGTTCGAAGCATGTCGCTAAAAAAATAATAGCAGAAGACGAGAAGAAAGCCAACACGTTCGACCGCAGAAGAGTGGGAGCGTATGGTTCGTTGATGAAGGGAGAAAGAAAGAAAGCAAGCGGTAGGCAAAATGCACGACCACTGGCCTTAAAAGGGCAGGCACAGACCGGTCGGTCGGTCAGTTGAGCGAGTGCGCATAGTGTGGCCCGCGTGTTCTCGTGCCCTGGAGATCGCGCCGGAAGTTTCGCAAGCGGCGCGTGTATTCGGCGTATATACGACTTCGCTACAGCGCTGCGCGCGCGCCTTTCCGCGTGCGAGAGGCGGTGGAGGCTGGCAGTCGGGGGCGCAAAGGCCAAGCGCCGAGAGTCAAGAGGTCGAAGGCCCTCCCGGCGGCGCCGCTTAGCGTCCAGCCAAAGTCTCTCTCTCTTTCTCTCTCCCTTATGATCGCTCATAAATACATAGACGCGCCGCACTCAACTGCGCCGTCCACTCTTCATCGGCGGCCATCGCCGCATCGGCCAGGGCCGCTGAGCTGCGCCGAGTGATGCGGCGACAATGCTCCGCTTACACGAGCCAACACAATGAGCGCCGTATTGTACGCCGACGCCGGCCTTTAGCCCGGCTCTGGCGGTGTGGTCAATAGCGCCGAGACAAAGGGACGCGCCGCGGAGGCGAATGGGTTTTGCGGTGCGGCTTCGCGCCGATGTGGAGTCCGGAGAGCAGCGGCACAGCTCAATGCGGTGTCGATGGACTGGAAGGGGAGATCGGCTCTCTGTTCTCGATCTGGTCGCGATTGTGGGTGACCCATTCAGACCCGCGTCGGAGACGAGTGCGGAACGGACGCGGCTGAATGAGTGTCGGCCGATAGAGGTCCTCGTCGAAGAGTGCATGAGGCGCGTACGCTACAGCGCACATGGATCAAGTATGAAGAGCGCTGGCAGTTTTCGCGGTGTGGCGCGCGAGTTTCGGCTGCGAAGCAGCCGACCATGATTGGGTAGAGAAGCAGCGAACACTTTTCCTTGAGGCTCCGAATGATCGATGGTGACGCGTTTATAGGTTTGGGATGGTGACTGACATTAACCGGCACCAAAGTAAGAACAGCCCTCGTCTTAGCAACGCCGACTCCTTTTCCGTGTTAGTGGGGTAGTGGTTATGAATTGGGAGGCGAAGAAAAAACTGCCCCCCCGCAACTGTCTCTCTGAGTTCTTGTTGCTAATATAGGGCTACAACAATTACAGGTCGCTGTTATTCGTTGCGATGAACTTTATGGGAAATGACATAACGACTTACGAGTGCAAACGGTTATACGGCCGTTGCCAGTGAATCTTGATAGCTACAGTCTTCTAGGTTATGATGAAAAAGAAATCACGCACAAGCATGTGCAACGTGAATGCTTGCAAGTGATGAAGCCCGCAAATATAAATTCCTACAAACGAGATTCCGCGCAGCGCCAGCGGTAAGTCGCAACAGACAGTGGAACACCCGCATCATGCACATTTCAGAGGTTAGACGGTCGGAAAGCTAGTCCTTTTTTATCTTAATTTAATTTACACTCTTTCAAAGTAAAGCACTGTATCTGAGTTAATAATTTTACACTTACTAATAAGACGTTCAATATTTTTGAATACATTACGCTGCCATTTTTCCATCTTTAAGGTCTCAATGTTCCACGTTAATTTCTTCTATGCAGCCTATAATTCCCTCTCAGTCCTAAAAAGAAACACGGCAGAACAATTCGTTTATCTCGCTCGTTTAGATTAATGTAATCCAAGAAGACAGTATCGTACAAGCGTTACTTTTACTATTTAGGTACCACAGTACGGGCTCACTAGCTTCCCGGAATCAATAATTAGGTACGTCAAAGGTTAAACAGAGTGAATAGAGCTAGTCCCAGCAAGAATTATTTGAATAACAAACGACGAGCGCATACACGCCAATAACAACTGACAAAAGAGTGTCGCCATTCTCAAAAGATTAAACGCATCAACAAAGGCGCGACGCGTTTCCGCCGTGGAGCGTAGGAGGCCAGGAAAACAAGTGTCGTCCCCTTGTTTCTCTTGCGTCACCCGCTTTGATACCGGCTATCACAACAAGGTGTAACGCGCGTCAGCGTCTCCGCGGCGATCGCAAGAAGAAGTTCCCAGCCAGGGCAAACACTCCACGTGGGTGCATAGTGTAATCCGAAGTGTAAGCAAACTCTTGGCATTCACCTCTGTCCCACAATGGGGCGCCTCGGCGGGCGCGTGTTTTCATTACATTAGGCGCGAGAAGGTTCGGACACTCGCCGAAGGACGTGATGGAAGCGTCGGCGAACGGTTTTGCTTCGCTGTCCGCCGGCCACTGCAGGTGTGTACGATGAGCGATTTTGTTGACGCCTTTGAGGTTCAATTGCTTGACGTTTTCTTTTTTTAACGTCGTATACGTTGTACCCCGGGGAGCCAATAATTTAGAGAACGTGACGTCGGCAATGGAAAATATATCATGACACAGCCATCGTAAGGCGTAAATGCGGCTAATTTGAGTGGATCCATGTCTCGAGGGAAACACGAGTTAACACACGCGCAAAGCAAAAGAGCGCGTGGGCGCACACGCACTCACAACACAACGACATGACACACACACACACACACACACACACACACACACACACACACACACACACACACACACACACACACACACACACACACACACACACACACACACACACACACACACACACACACACACACACACACACACACACACACACACACACACACACACACACACACACACACACACACACACACACACACACACACACACACACACACACACACACACACACACACACACACACACACACACACACACACACACACACACACACACACACACACACACACACACACACACACACACACACAACGACATGGAAACACACACATGCACGCGCACGAACTAACAGCTGCGCTTGTATTGTCGTCTCCCTGTTATCTTAATTTGCCATCTGCGTTGTTGTCTATTCATGCATGTTTCATGTATAACAAGCTATAGGTGTTGCAAACGGACCGTTTTTCTATCCTGTTCGTTGCTGGTCTATATAGCAGCGCCAAAGCACTGTTACAGAACTGAACGGTCGCGCTTGTATACGTCGAGCAAATGTTTGTCCCTATAGACTAACGTGCTGACAGTCTGCCGTGAGTCATCTTGAGGTTCCTGCTAGGAACACGATATTACGGCTGTCCCACATCCTTTCTGCTGTGTCTACATCACTATACCGAAAGTCCCACGAGGTATACGACCTTCGACGATTACCTGCTTCCCGCGCGAGGGCTTTTAGGCGCGACCGTGGAGGCTCATCACGCACTGCCAGCCTTCCTCGGGCGAAAATTATTCGGCCTTTGCGCAGCACTCTTCTTAATTTCTTTTCTTTCTTTATTTTTTTTGTTCGAGAACGAGCACTTTTTTTTTACCTCTGGCTGTGTTTCATGTAATTTGGTTATCTCTCCTCGTCCATACACAATCACGTGCCGTCTATCATGAATTGCCATTGTGCCCTCGCTGAAGAGCAGGCAGGCCTTAAGCTCTATTATGCAGCACTGTTCAGTTGTGTGTCTGCTCCTTCCTTATCTCCTCTGTGTCCTCTGTACGGATATGCGAGCATGTCTTCGTCTTCCTCAACTACTACTACTACTACTACTACTACTACTAATAATAATAATAATAATAATAATATTAATAATATGAAGAACACTCACAAAATATTACAAAAACTTCACATCTTTCATAGCACTCGCGAGTTCTTCCCAATACAAACAAGCAGCGATTATATATGTGTAGTTCTGGGTTTTAGTGGAAAGCTTATTGCGGTAAATAAAACGTTGTCTCCGAGATTTCGTCGGCATCTCTGAAAATAGAACGAATATCGAGCCAGCACGGTTGCCGTATGCATTATTGTAGTAACCCAAATATATATGCTTACGCAAGCGTTAGCTATGCTTCCTATTCCGTTGCTAGGCGCCGGCTATTCTACTGAATGTAGATGCAGATAGACTTTTTTTTATTACCCCTGTACCGCTTAAAAACTTCGCTGCAGAGCTAGTGTGTGTGCATCACGTTCAATGACTTGTCCCTTATTTAGACAGTTAGAAATGCAAAGAAAAAAAAGAATCGAATTCATTTCCCAAGTGCATACGTTTCCTTTAAGGACGGTCACTGAACTATTGATCGGTTGATTAATAATAATAGCAATTCCAAATATAATGCATGAACCCATATGTGCACGCGACGCCTCGACTGTTGACTGCTTATTTTAATATTTCATTTACACGCTTCTTTCGTCACCCGCAACCATGCATAGACGCGCGTTTGAGCTAACGCTCCTCAAAAAGAGGTAATTTTTAGAATCTTGGGACTCAATCTACAGAGATTTTCATGCCTGAACGATTTTTGTCATTGGTTAGCTGGCTTCGATA
This sequence comes from Rhipicephalus microplus, assembly GCF_043290135.1. NCBI lineage: Eukaryota > Metazoa > Arthropoda > Arachnida > Ixodida > Ixodidae > Rhipicephalus > Rhipicephalus microplus. The sequence goes on along the minus strand of NC_134703.1, from coordinate 146,857,819 downwards.
ATGATGTACTAAGCGGCATGGCTTGTTGGAAGTCTCTCCTGCAAAGCAATCCAGCAGAGTGAGAAGCTTTTAGCGAATGCAGGTTTCGAAGGCCGAATCCTCACAAAGTCCATTTCGTAAATATACATTATTCCATTGGTTCACCGGCTTTTTTATTGGTATGCCCGGCATGGCGTCTGGCTCAACTATTGACGTGCAAAAAACTTCAGCATGAGACGTTTTCGCGAATACGGGATCTTTTTTCTTCTGAAGAACAAGAAAAAAAAACAAGTTCATAGTAGATCTTTCTATAAGATTATTCTGTAAGTGAACGTCGCTAAGAAGATAGACAAAGACAAACAAACAAGGATATAGCAATCATAAACAATACACGTAGAAAAAAAATATTGTACGGGGACACTGAATGGACGGCGCACACTTGGCACTCTACGCAGTAGTATTGACTCGGTCGTCTAATAGCTCGCCACCCTTTTCACACACGATAGTAAATTGCCAGCCAAACTTGAATGGCCGCGGCTAACCATATAGCAGCCAGCCCACATGACGCCTGTCACGCCACTCGGTCATACTTCGACCGCCGCTGTATTCGGCCGGAAGGAAGCGACCACGGTTCGTCGAGGCGCGTTCCGATTTCCACGCTATGAAAGAGAGAGAGAAGGGGCGGATTGAGAAAGAGGGCGAGGGGCAGCGATGTGGGCCTATTTGTCACCACGCGGGCGTATTTTGGATCCTTCCAAGCGATTCGAACGCGTGGGGCTTTTCTTTCATTCGGAGTGCGCAAGTTACGTGCAAGCCAATACCGAGAAAAAAAAAAGGATATCCCCCCTCCCCTCCCCCGCGATGAAGGTTCGACGTTCGCTGAGAAAGGGGCAAGCTGAGAAAAAAGGAAAAAAAATTAATCATAATCGAGAAAATCGCGAGCAGACCCTATTACGATAGGAGAGCTACGCCGAAAAGACAGCGTAATAAAATTCGGTCCGCATGAGTTTTATTTTCGTCTTCGAAGGGTGACAGTAATGGGGTATTTTCGAAGGATCCGACGAAAATAATAATAATAATACAAACAAACGCGACACACGCTTCGTATGGCGAGCGCGGGAGGAGAGCCACAGGTATTATGGGTTTCTGGCCGGAAGACGAGACGGCGCGGAACACGCGCATACAGAGAGCGAAAAAGACAAATATAGAAGAATAAAAAAAACATGGGGCTGGACTTAGGTGCGTTCGCTCTTGTAAGACTCGGCTCCTTCGATTCCGTACACGAAGCGAGCCATTCGGAGTGTCTTCCCTGCTACGACACTCGGGATGCGATTACATTGGTCCTGTTTCTCTTTATATACAACGACTTCTGACTCGGTCATGTCCCGCAGAGAAGGCAAGCTACAATTTCTTTCTTACTCCTCTATTTGTTTCTTCTTGGAGCTTTACCGGTTTTCTTTTCCTGTCATGCCATTGAAAAGGCCAGTAATGACCTCCCGTGGCCTCTGTTCTCACAGCACGCAAACAAACAAACAAACAAACAAACGAACGAACGAACGAAAGAGCAAATTCGTCGTGGAACTGCACGCGGCTTTTGAATGACGCACGCATGGTGTCCGAGACTGCTCAATCCCACATTGCTGCACGAAGGGCATTTTGTACGCCAGACTCAAGACTTCGAACCACCTTCCCGAAAACCGACGTGAGCCACAATACCACACCTGACACAAAACTACGCTAGGCAACAGCAATGGTGAGAACGTTCATAAGAACGAATATACCGTGCATATCTGAGTCATTCACGCAAAATATAACAGACATGCCTATCTACATGCTTAAAAGTCGCATTCACCTTTACGAATACTGTGTGACGACGTACATTCGACCCTGATTCCGCGCAAAGCTTACAAAATATGTAAGATTTACATTGTGCACAATGAATGAATGAATGAACACTTCGTTAAAATATGGGGCTTGATTTATAAAACCAATGGTATTAGCTTGAATCTAGACGAAGCAGACACTTTCCGAGAAACAAAATTGCCTACATCATTTTTTTTATATCTCTCTTGACGCAAGAGCGCATCGATCAAGATCGCAAGAACAGGCTCATGCATCATGCTGCCCGACGAAATGAACAAACGAAACCCTTTCTTTACTACAAGACTCAACAACAGCTTCACCCCTCTAATACAGTCGTGCCATCTCCACGCAATCGTAATTGCTTCCGCCCCGAGGCAAACGGACTCTGCCACAATGTCTCTCGCAGATCCCCCCTCGAAACGAGCTTATTCTTCGACCTTTCATAATGAATGACTGCGCACGGCCAAACGACTTGCAAATTTGAAGTCTCCCACTGAAAGCTGCTCCAAATGAAGACGCCGCCAGACGCACCCCCGGCCGACCATGCCGCATCGAAGACAACCCTTTGGCTTAAAAGGATAGCGGGGGGGGGGGGGGGTATCTGTGCTCGAATACAGACGCATCCTTCCTCCAAGTCTTCCCTTTTTGAGAACGAAATCTGTCAAATGCAGACCGAAAGGTTGCCACCTCCCCACACGATGCTCGAGGTTGTTGTAGCAAACCTGAGGCGATGCTCCAGTCGAGATGGCAGAGCGGGTCGGGCGCATCGAGAGGTGCTCATCCGAAATGCCACGACCGAGCGAGCTTGTGCCACCGGACCGCATCGAAGAAGGGGCGACGTCATCCATTGATCTTCCGTAATCGCTATCTACCTGACCAGCAGCCGGCGCCGGGAAGGGGACCCTCGAAAACCAGTTGGGCATGCAAAATAAAAAGCGCGGTTGCGTGCGCGCGCGTGCTCCTCTTCCTGTCCTCCGAGCGGCCGTCAGCGCGACGTTTGGCCTTCCGCGCAACCCTCGGAACGAGTCTACTTCCAAACCTGATGAGACAGCGAGTTTGGCAAGGGGGAACAAGAAGCAAAATGGTTGAACTGGAAGTCAGGATCGAGGAATCGATACAAATTTCGACCGCGAACGGAAAGCTACAAGAGCACGCAAAACAAACCTGAAGGACACTTCAGGGTGGAGGGAGGGAAGATGAAGAACTGAGTACTGTGTAATGGGAAAGGAGTCGCCAAGGGATGAAGAAGAGCGGGAGAGGGAAGCGCGGAGAAGTCCGGGGCCGAATACCCTCCTAACAGAGCTTCGCCCATACGCCGCGAAGCGGCGGTAGTTGTTCGTCAGGGTGGCGTGCATCAGACTGGCCAAACAGGGGAGCAAATCTTTCTTTTTCTTCGAGAGCACCCGTTTCGTGGGGTCGTTCTTTTTTATATCAGTACACGGAGGCGAAGGAGAACGCCTCGGTAGCCGCCGGCACCCTGCGACGACGTACACGGCGGTGGAGATGGGAAGAGTGGTGCCCGCACATGCATACGTGTCTCGCGTGAACCCGTCTTCCTTTTCGGCGACATCGTCTCGGATCGCCCAAGCCGGTAAAGACGACGACACGGTGTCGAGGCAGCGACACCGTCGGTGTGTCGTCGAAGAAGGTGGAAAGGGTACGTGGGTGAGGGGGTGTAGTAGTGCGGGACCGAACTACGCACGCGCGGGCACCGTCGTCGTGCAAGTCGCGACCAACTAGCTCGCCTCCTGTTTCTTTTGCCGCAGCAGCTGCTGCTGCTGCTGACCGGGGACGCTGGCCGACGGGACCTTAAGAAGGTCGTCGCTTTTTTTTTTTTTTTTTGAGGAGGGCAAAAACGAGCTCTAATTGAAGGCGATGCACGCAACCGACCAAGCCCGGGGGCGATGTTTGGTAGGAGGACCTCGCCTCCTCTTCCGAAAAACGGCCTTCGCGACGAAGGGCCGTATTCAGAACCACTCTGTGGCAGGCCGCGGCTTTTGCCGGCTCGCGTTGCCCGGGATGCACGCCATTTATCGATGCCCCCGGCTAAGATGCCGCCGCTGCTGCGGGCGCTTCTTCCAGGACGGCGGCGAGATGGTCGTCGCCGCAACTCGTCGGGCCAAATGAGAAGAGACGCTGTCTATATACCGTGGGGCAAAGAAGCAGCAGCGTTGTCAGGGTCCGCGAATCAGTTTGATTGCTCCTCGCATTCTTTCTTGGCCACCCTGCACTCCTGCGGTGGCCTGGGCAGGCGCAATGGTCGGCGAGTGTTTGCATTCGCCGTCTATTTTTACGACGATCCACACAAGGGACGAGGGTGTGTTGCGCGTTCACGTCAGGTGCGAGTGACGGGGACGAGCCCATTGTGCTTGTGAAACAAGAAAGCTGGCTTGCGTGCCTTCGCATCGCACGCACGGCTATTTGCTCGCTCCTGATTGCAGCTTCCCCTTTCAATAGCTGGAATCACCTGAGATGCTCACTGAAAAAAGAAAGAAAGGGCGGCTCTTTTTTTTTTTGTTTTCGGGCATCTCCACAGGCGCCAATATTATCCTAATTTTTTATTGGTTATTCAGTGCCGTTCACTTGGGTGCCTCATGTGCATAGACAAAACGCAGCGCGCAGGGCCTACTACCACGTTAATCGATTTTGGAATGACGGCGTTCTTACTGCTGTCATATATGCGTCGAGGTGATTCCACTCACTCTGATAGCGCGTTCAATAAGAAAGTCCAGTGAAAAGGAAGATGCATTCGTGTAGGTCTGGCAATCGCCTGTACTGCGTGCAATGCGAACTGGAATTGGGTAGCCGGTCATCCTGATATCAAAGGGACGTCCTTCTTCTATACCCGTGGAGACGTGACCAGCGCTTGTAACACTCAAGAAACCAACGAGAACTATAGCGCTGACTTCCAACTGAAATTTATTAACGGGAACGCGGAAAAGGAAAACCAGATAGCACGCCGGATTACCACTCATTCAATCGAGCATGAAGGCAGGCGTGGAAAGGGAAGCGAGAGCCAGCGCTAGTCGTCGTCAGTTCTTTGTCCCTGTTCGTTTCACGAGCTGTTCACGCCGTCTTAAAATACCGGCAAGCCCGGTCACACACGCTGCTTCCCTTGCCATCGTGCTATCTTAAAGATGTCAAAAAAGATAAATAAAACATCCGACAGAACAGCGTATGTTCAAGCCGCGGTTCTTCATTCTTCACTTTATGACGCTTCCGAAGACGAAATGGGCACTTTAAATTGAATTGGCAAGAAAGACACGCCAGAATCGCCATTTATAGTGCGCTTCCAAGAGTAGAAGCCACGAAATCTGATCGTTAAATCGCAACATTTCGCAATGACCTCACGGGTGGCCTCATAAAACCGCACCTAGTGCCGATGATGCTAGCAAATAGACTCCCGCCTATTCTTCATCCTATTCGCTTGTAGTGCAGTGAGCATCAGTCATCGTCTATGTTTCAGTATAGTCATACATCTCCTCAACACCTCACTGACGATATTATGTCTCTCGACTTTGTAACCTTAACTAAACACTCTTAAAGTTATATCAAGCGCTTGTAATAGACACAAGGCAAAAAATACAAGAGTTGAGGGTGACTGAACACAAGAAAATGTAAGAACAGATGAATGCGCTCATGCTTTTCTGCACTCAACCACGATCAGTCAAGATATTTGTGTTTCGTAACCAAAAGGATAATGACATACCATGCCCCTGACAACAACACTCAGCGTTATTTTTTCGAAGCGAGGGCCTTTGCTACGTGGTACTCAGTAATATTGACATTAATTCCGTGTACACTTCTGAGGTTGCTTCATGAAATTTTATTGCCGCTTTTCACGCCTTACATGACCACTTTTTTAATTAACACTTATGAAATAATACGCATTTGGTTTGGCATACAGAATATATGCGCGGTAGCATATAGTATCAGTGCCTCTACAAGCTTTGAAATGATATTATTGTTATCGAACCATTCGCTGAACGCAGCTACGCAAGGTTAATCTGTGTTCATACTTCTTAAGGCAATCCCACGCTCGTGTTGCCATCTGGGAACCTCCTGGTTGACTCAGAAGACACACAGGGAAAACCTAAGGCCTGGGAGTCGAATCTCTGACGATATGGAGTGATTCGTCAACTATGAAGCTTTCTCACTGAGAAATGCGCGCAGATTTTATAGCTCAGTGCAATATACAAACGAGCAAATGACTGTCTTCCGCCTTCGCGAATCATCTTCCACATTGCGAGATTCACCGGCGATTATTTGCTACATTGTGGGTAACCTTTGTTGCGCTACTTTTTCTTTAGAGAAATGACTTAGGAAAGTAAGCTAGTCACTTCCTATCTGCCGAATATAGATTCCATGCGTGTCATGTAGACCCCCACTTATAAAGCCACCAATCTGTTCTGCTTCAGCGCAGTAATGCAAGCTCAATCTTCCCAGCTACTAAAACACCTTAGATACCTAAATCATTCATTCGTCTGACAGCGGAGCAAACAGAGCCCGCCTGCAGATAAAACTGCCGTTGTTTGTACGGCTTGTCATAGGGCGAGATTTCAATTATGGATCGGAAACCTACGCGAATGCCAATCGCAGATTGCATTGCAGTATACACTGAGCAGGCTCGCCTGACGAGCACAGCCAGTGACAACCGCAAATTGGGCACGCATTACGAAGACTACGCGCACGTCGCAATTCCACCTGACGTCAGCCGTAGGAGATTCACCACCACCAGTTAAGAGTCACTTGCGTTCGGCGTCACAAAAAGTATGCTCGGTCTCCATCTGACGTGGTTGAGACACTGGAAAGATAAGGAACCGAAACGCGAAAGGCGGGGGGGGGGGGGGGATCGTGAAATTGCAATTATACACGCCAGGTGAACCGCATTTCGCAGCCCTCACCCGCATGGTGGCAGCACCAGCCGGTCCCGGAGATACAAGGGACGGCGGCCACAACGTCGAGCCGATTCGTTGACAAGGATGCAGGGGGGCCGCTAGCGAAAACGAGAGGGTTCGGCACATCCGCCGCCCCACAAGGCATCATGGGGGTGTGCTGTAGAGCATGAGACGCGCTGACGCGAACGCCACCGCGATCTTATCTGCACGGGTCCAGTACACCCGATCTGCTTGACGCCGAAGAAGGCGAGCCCGTTGTGCCCACAAATCGCGTACACACGCGAAAGCCGACGCCGCCATCTCCGGGGCAATTAACCCGCGATCCCGAACCTCATTGTCAATGGAGATTGGAGGCGGGTGAGGGACCGCCGGGCAGAGACAGAGACATACGTACATCCCGACGCCCTCGCTCGTCCAGCTACGGCAGGAACAACGCGTAACCCATACGAACAACGCCTTCAAGCCGGAGAAAGAACGACGTGGGCGTTCGAGTTCACTATTTAGGTCCTTATCTGAGCCGAGCCCTCGCCGATTGAAGCCGGGAAAGCCCGCCCGCTCATCAGGCCGGCATGTGCGGGCAAACATTGAAATTGGCTTAGACAAACTGCGCGGGAGGACTGGAAGGCTTGACTTGTGCATAGTGTACGGCTCGTAGTCCACCCCCATGAATGCAGAACGCGCTGCTGTTCACTATAGTTGCGTGCTACGGCATGACCCGTATACGGGGCTTGAATGGATGGAAGGCGTAGTACACGGGAGTGGCACGGAGTGGTGCCATATTTGAGTCTCGACCTGAATACAAGCCACGCTGTGTAGGCTGCGAAATAAATCAAGCTCAAATGTACAGTGCGTAGTCAGTTCTGGAAGGGTGGCTGAAACTGCTGCTGGGAGATTCGTGACATGCCGGTGCCGGACTTCGTAGATCAAAACAGGGTGCTTATGCAAGACAAAGCCAAAACACGAGATTATTTGTACTCGTCAAACAGCGTATACGTAGATATTGGCACGTTGTGATAGCCTCTGTTTTCGAAGAGAAGTTAAATGATATACTTGGAGATACGTCCATTGGATTGGCACCGGACATTTTACACGGTGTCATAAGATGCAATGTGGTCCGCGTGTCTAGTCTATAAAACACAAAGATATATAGCTCGTTGTTCTCCCAAACAGGTTTCCATATAACTTAAAAGCAGCTCACCTTTTTTTTTTACTCTGGCGCTACAATATTTAAGGTAGACGAAAGCGAATGATAACACTAAAGGACAGGAGCCCCCGTAAGGTACCCAGACATTCACGTTGTCCATTTCGCGGTCTTGCCATCTCTAATTACTTCACACGACACCCACGCTCCTGCTCCAACAATCTGAAAATGAAAACGTGACCGAAAGGAACGCGTTCAGAATCAAAGCATCTGGCCTTAGTGGGCACCAAACTAAGTCAAAAGGATACCTGACGTAGTACAGGTTATTTAATGCAGTGCAGACTCGCCACCAAGGCATTATGGCTGTGAGTAGACGCTAAAACGAACAAATAAACAACTGAGAAGCAAGTTACATGCACCTCGCAAGTCGCCCAACACCTGAACGGAAGCTCACCTTTGTAAATACACCAAGTCAGAAGACCATAAACGAGGCCGTGCAATGCTCAGAACGAGTAAACAGCACTAACTTTCGGCCCATCTTTCCACACATTCCCACTCTTCCAAGCAAGCTCTTCTATGCACCGTTGCGAAAGCACCCCATCGTCCCTCTCTTGCCTGGATGTTCGCCATCCGGCAGGGTTCCCGTGTGCAGAAACGCAAACGACTACGGGACGACACGATTATGATGCGCGCTTTCGGCAGGCTGTGAAGCCCCGCCGAAAGACCCGTTCTCTCTCGCGTGTGGCACGCATTCCGCGCGCTCTGTTCCACAGGGCGCGACGCCCGTGCGCGCGTGCCTAAAGCAAAAGCGTCCGACGCGAGCGCGCATAATGCCAAGCGCGGGGCGCGAGACCTCCGGCGTTGCCGCGTACAAGACGTGCCGTGCAATCAAGGGAAGGTGCGACGGTGTCTGTTTTCCCTTCCTCCACGTCATCCCCTCCCTGTGTGACCGTCGTTGCTCTGTCGTCCAGCCGAAACGACTCCCTCACCCTTTCCCTACCTCTACGTTGTCCTCATAACTGACACACCCCTCTCTGTACACAAAGCAAGACAACCTCTCCAGCTACGGTCGCTCTGTTTAGGATGAACCGTAACGTCGACGGTGTAGAAGAAACGCTTTGTAGGGGTTTCCACGCAAAAACGAGCGCACAAAAAAAAAAAAGTGGAGCGAAGCCGCAGTCGTCTCACACGTTTAGCAAACGCGACACGCGATTAAGTTTTCCTCGGTATATATAAAAAAAAGATAGGGAGACAATGAGGTCGAGCGTGGAAGCGACCAAGACAAAAGGATCGCTCGCGTATGCGCTACTTCCGCGCTAGGTTTGCGTGCGCACGCGAGGTCCGGCTTCTCAGAGTCGAGCTGTGTGACAAGCTCGCGAGGCGAGCTCGGACAACGCCGCAGACGGTCGCATCTCCCGACAACGCGTACGCTGAAAGATAGATACACCACCGCTGCTTGCGTAAATGTACACATGCACGCAAGACAAGCGAAAGAAAGAATGAAAACAAACCGCGGGAGTCGTCCGACCCCAACGAGCGCCCGCTACCGCGAGATATCGGCGGTCAGCGAGCTAGCCCGAGCCAAGCACATGCAAGCAGGTAGGCATATACCTGCAGCGGTATGCGATAACGCACTCTCTCGCCGCTCCAGGGTTGCTCGCACGTTCCGGTTCTGAGTTGGGGACAAAGCGCACGGCGATGGGCCGTGGGACACGTATGCGGACGGTACAAAAAATAAAAATAAAAAAACAGAGCGTACGTCTTTGTGTACCTTCACATGTCGCGGGATGCTGCAAGGTGCGTAATGCACACCCTGTCGGTTGAATCGCCCGAGCGGTGTTGCGCCTTAAAAAGTTGGGAAAATGGGATAAGAGAGGAAAGGAGCACTTCATTCCGAGCATACATTTTCAAGAAAGATAAAAAAGTCTTCTCCGCGTGTCGCAAAGTGGCACGTGTGTTTCCTCTGCGCTTCGCCTTTAACCAACGCAGCTCCGAGACAACAAAGCGTCACTGCGCCGTTTCCATGCTGTCGCGTTAACGAGCTTGCTGCATTTTGGTGAAACTAACGGGGTTGTTATGAAAGCCAGCGGTATCGTATGACACTGAAAGAAATGCGTGTCACGTTGATAACGATGTACAGTCGGATCCACTGTTAAAGAGAACACCTGCGTGAGCAGCGTGTTTAGATTTCGCGATCTTAAGGAATCATAGCGTCTTAGATACGCATAAGAGTACTGTTGGTTGAAAGTTCCGACTCCTCTTGACAGACTGACTTGTATGAAGATTGTTTCTTAATCGACTTGCTTTTACAAGGCCAGGAATATTGATGGTGAGTATTCGAGTGTTCCCTTTAACAGTGGACCATACCGTACATTATGTTCGTGTTATGCTATACCAACTTCTCTCTCTCTCTCTCTCTCTCTCTCTCTCTCTATATATATATATATATATATATATATATATATATATATATATATATCAATTCATAGAAAAATCTACGGCCTTCTAAAAAATTCAACTTCGCACTTTCTCGTTCACGGAGTTGTCGCACGTTCTTGTTGATCCCAGGCATACAGCTGTTGTTTCGAAAATGGGCATGGTAGTGTCAATAAAATATCCGTTCTTTCATTTCCCCACTGTCTTCATTCCACAAGATAAATATTGCCCCACACCGAAAAGATGCATGCAGCCGTTCAAAAAAAAAAAAAAAGTCCACCGTTGAGCGGTAATGAAGAAACATGGAAGCGCCACGCAATCACACTGAAAATAAGACCGACCACGTGCGTGTGTAACGGCAGTCCAATGTTCGATTAAAGATGACACTCCTTCCAATCCATCTTGGAATTTTCTCCTCCATCAAAGTGATTCCGGCGGCTACGCGAGCGTGGCGCTTAATTGTAAACACGAAAATAAGGCATTCAGGGCTCCCTGCAGAATACGACATGTTCTGCAACAGCCTTACAATCTATACAGGGCATGCTATCGTTCGCGACAATTAAGTATTGCATAAGCCCAACGCGTGCACGCACACCCAGACATCGTGCAGGATGTAGAAGTAGTTGGCAAGTCTGAAGCAGTGACCGCGTAGAATGGTAAGAGCTCGTATTCACCTAGATTAAAATAAAGCGAATGCATAAACTGATACGCGAGAAGCTAGTTGTGAGAGGGAAAGTACAGGAATTAAGAGTTTCTCTTCGGGATATATTCGAGACTCTAAACGAGGTAACCAACGTTAGCGTTTTCACGATGAACGATAATCTTACTAGTGTTATCAAAGAGTGTGCAATAGAAGTCGGAGTAATACAGTCACTGCCAAACTATCTCAAAAGACGGAAAAATCTCACCTTAGGGAAGACAAATCATGACAGCCTCAAATGAAACCGACAATATAGAGCTAGCGGATATTTCGAGGTTAACCAATAGGCACAAGGTAGCCTACTACAGAAGGTTTAACATGGAGAAAATAGAGCAGGCTGTAAAAAGCGGCAGAAGCGTGAAAGCTGTGAAAGCAAACTTGTGCATAGGCGAAAATCGGATATATGCATTAAGAGACAAGAAAGGCAACATCATAACCAATATAGTATAGTTGAGGTGGCGGAGGAGTTCTACAGGGAGCTGTAGAGAAGCCGAAACAACCAGGATGATATCGTAAGAATAAATCAGAGCCTAGACGAATTCCACATTTCACCAGTAACGACGGGGGAAGTAAGGAAAGTCCTAGAAGAAATGCAAAGAGGCAAAGCCGCTGGTGAGGATAAGGTAACAGCAGATGGCGGAGAGATTGTGTTGGAAAAACTAGCCACCTTATATACGAAGTGTATTTTTGAGGAAGGGTACCAGAATCTTAGAAGAACGCCAACATAATTTTAATCTATAAGAAAGGAGACGTCGAGGACATGAAAAATTACAGGCCGATCAGCTTAATGTAAGTTCTCTGGAAAATGTTTAAAAAATAAAACTAACAGAATTAAGGCGACATTATAGTTCAATCAACCAAAGGGCCAAGCAGGATTTTATACATGCTACTTCACAATAGATCATATTCATACTATCAATCAGGTAATAGAGAAATTCGCGGAATGCAAGTAACCCCTATTTATAACTTTCATAGATTGCGAGAAGGCGTTTGACTCAGTCAAGACATCAGCAGTAATAAAGTCACTACAGAATCACGGCATCGACAAACCCTACATAAACATACTAAAAAAAATCTACAGTGCATCCACAGCCACCATAGTTCTCCATAAAGAAAGGGAAATAATCCCAATAATGAAGGGTGTAAAGCAGGGAAACACGATCTCTCCAATGCTATTCACCGCGTGTCTACAGGAGGTATTCAGGACCCTAGACTGGGAAGAGTTAGGGATAACAGTTAATGGAGAGAACCTTATTAAGCTGCGATTCGCTGATGACATTGCCTTAATGAGTAACTCAAGGGACGAATTACAGTTCACGATTACTGAACTGGACACGGAAAACAGAAAAGTAGGTCTGAAAATTAATATGCACCAAACAAAAGTAATCTGCAACAATCTCGGCAGAAAACAGCACTTTGCGATAGGTGAAGAGACGCTGGAAGTTGCAAAGGAATATGTCTACTTAGGACAGGCATTAACAACGGAGCCGAACCATGAGAGTGTAATAGCTAGAAGAATAAGGTTGGGGTGGGTCACATTCGGCAAGCATTCTCAAATCATGAATGGCAATTTACCGCTTACGCTCAAGAGTAAGGTTTATAACAGCTGCATCGTGCCGGTACTTACCTACGGAGCAGAAATATGGAGGTTTAGTAAAAGGGTTCAGCTTAAATTGAGGAGGACGCAGCGAGCGATGAAATGGAAAATGATACGTGTTACGAACACCATGCTTAAGAGCACAGTGTACTTAAGAGACAAGAAGATAGCAGAGTGGTTCAGGGGGGATTACGGATATCACAGTTGAAATCAAGAAGGAGATATGGACATGCGCCGGCTACGTAGCACTTAGGCAGGATAACCGCTGGTCATTAAGTATTACTAGCACTTTCGGAATAGGCAGCGACGTTTTGAGTAAGACACATTTTACAAGACAATATAGCAAAATATTAAAAAAAATTATGTGATCGCGATGCCTTTATAGCGTTGTTTTGTTCCGTTAGCGTTCATGCTATAGAATAAGGACGTTTCAGAAAGCAGTCACTTAGAAATTTTGGCGCTACAGAGAACACACACATGGTTACTGCATCGATAGTCACGTATTCACTCGTTGATATTCGTCCCACCAGGCGGCGCCACCAATCCAAGCGCTCACGTTTACGCATTCGGTAATCCGGTACGCCGCGAAAGCTGAGAAACACCATGAATCATTTGCGTTGTTTCTCCTTCACTGCTATAGACTTATTGAACTACCCCAAAAGAGACGAGGCGAACATAGCACGTCCAGCATACGGGCGCAGACCCTGCCAAGTATCGAAGCGGAACGGGAGCCATCTAGGGAATTAGGCGACGCCACCCACCGCGCGAATTACGCATTTACACGCGAGTCGCATGAACGGGGAATACACTCGAGTAGGCGAGGGATCGGGTCAAAAAGAGAGAAACGTGTCGCATTCCATACATCACGAACAGGCATTCTCTCGTTTTCCCCATCGGGAGAAGGACTCGCGACAGACACTGATCAGGCCGCCGCAAATGACCGGTACACGTCATGGCTGCCGGCACGCGACGACAAATCGGAAAAAGAAAGAAAAATCAACACCGTCAGATAGTCAACACCAACAAACGGTGTAAACACACGAACGTGCATAAAGCGCGCGTCGCCAGCGAACGCAACAAAACGCGCGGGAGAGGCGGCGCGTGCGACAGCTGGAGGAGCGCAAATGCGGCCTCGGCACTTACATGTCATTACGCGCCGCTTGACGCGTTTAGACAAAACAGGTGTCGACTGCCGGGCCACCAACCCGATCGCGGAAGCGCCGTCGTTTACACCTGTAGGCGACAGCAGTGCCATGTCGCACAACTCCGACGAAATGCCCCTCGGCTGTTGTGTGCAATGCGTTCATTTACGCGGGTCCCCCCCTCTTTTATTTATTTTATTTTTGTGGACAGACGTGCTCACGTTAGCGTCCGCCGTCTCCGTAGTGCTGGCAGCCGCCGATAAGCGCCGTGCAAACGCGCCTGTCACCACGCCGACTGAGAAAAAGGCGTGCGTGCACGAGGGCCGCATATATATATATATATATATATATATATATATATATATATATATATATATATATATATATATATATATATATATATATATATATATATATATATATATATATAGATTGATTCGTGGGGTTTAACGTCACAACAAAACCACGAATTCATTATAAGAGACGTCGTAGTGGAGGGCTCCGGAAATTTCGACCACCTGGGGTTCTTTAACGTGCACCCAAATCTGCGCACAAGGGCCTACAACATTTCCGCCTCCATCGGAAATGCCGCCGCCGCAGCCGGGATTCGATCCCGCGACCTGCAGGTCAGCTGCCGAGTACCTTAGCCACTAGACCACCGCGGCGGGGCGCTAACATCGCAAGTAGACACCTGATCCCGGTATCGAACGCGTAGTGGCGCGCTGGGTGCTCGCGCATGTGGTTGCAGCATTGTCTCATATTCATAATAAGTGGCGGGATTCAACGTCCCAAAATTACGGTATGACTATGAGAAACGCCGTGTATTGTGTAGGGCTCCGGAAATTTCGACGACTTGGGGTTCTTCAACTCGCACTTAATATCTCACTACGCTGGCCTGGAGCACTTCAGTCTTCATCGAAAATACCATCGCTGAGGCTATAGGATGCGATTCAGAGACCAGCGGGGTCAGCAATCGAGTACCATGGTTGCTAGGCCACCGTGGAGGGCGTTTTATATTTGCACCTTCAACGCTTTTGCTATTGTATGTAGCATGTCCTAATAAGCAGCTAGGCGTAGCAAGAAAGAAAAAGAGGAGAAAAAAATAAACGGCCCATCATTCGTTCGCACCGTGTCAGCGGTCTCCTATCACATTGCGGAAAAAAAAAATGGCGGTCAGCTGATTCAGGGCTCACAAAAGTGTACAACATTCCCACTCTTGCACCGAGATAAATCTTCTCCAAGCCTCAAAGGGACAACCAAAGGCGTCCCTGTAACAGCGTCCTGCGCATCTGCAGATGACAAAGGGCCAGGGGCTCTCGATATGTTTGTCGTGCACGTGTTCCCGCAGGCACCCATAAGCGGCGCCTGTGTGGGATGACCCACGTGTGCTCGATATGCAAGACT
Source organism: Rhipicephalus microplus (assembly GCF_043290135.1). Classification (NCBI taxonomy): domain Eukaryota; kingdom Metazoa; phylum Arthropoda; class Arachnida; order Ixodida; family Ixodidae; genus Rhipicephalus; species Rhipicephalus microplus. The sequence continues at coordinate 146,842,659 of NC_134703.1, read as the reverse complement.
CAGCTTTGACGGCACCCACCGCCACTTTCGCAAACGGCGAAGCGGGGTCAGCATGCATGTGGCCGTGGGGGCGCGAGTTGCAGTGGTCGCGTATTTATAGTCGTACGCAGCCCAGTATCCATATTGCAGGTCCGTCAATAACTCGGCTTCCCCAACGTGGATCGTACTTGGCACGCAGTGGGAAAGAGAGAGATAGAAGGGGGCATGGTGCGGGTCAGAGCAGGTATAAGGTAGACTCGTTCGGATTGTCTCTTCATCGTATAATGGCCAAATAAGTCCGGCTGTCCGGCTGATGATGCAAAGCGGGATCGATTTCGCGTCTAGCATTTCACTGGGAATCGATGTCAGTCGTTCCCCCGCTTCGCCTCTCCAAAACTGCACCAAGTTTCAGCGCTTCACGTACACCTGTTCATCGTAAGGATGCAGTGTTCTCCCCCTTCCCTCACTCTCCTCTCCCGTACAGATGCGTATCGTAAGAACGCAGTGCTCTCTTCCCCCCCCCCCCCCCCCATTCTTTTCGACGAATCAGAAACGAGGGACTATCGAACACCGGCAAGCTTTGTCGCGCGTGAGGCACTGTTCGGTGTCTGGCTATCACGCGAAAAGAAGCGCTCGAGCGAAGTGAAAACCGAGCGATGGCAGCGCGGTTGGTCGAGCCGAAATTAAATCGGGGCGCGAGAAACAACGATAGTGCGCGACCTCGTGTCCCGCTGTCCACCTACACATCGTGTGTGTGTACCCACGCTGCGGGGATCGATATACTCATCGTTGCATGTTCTGTAGAACGAACTGTTTTCGTGTGTGCGGCGGCGCGGTATGCGGGACGGCCGTTTCCGCTATTTTGCTCATGCGAACCTGGCGGGGGTGTATATTAGACTTGAACTCCGTATATACAGGTACTAGATTAAGTGCGATTGACCGGGTCGCCGAAATTTAACTCTCGAGCGATTCTTTCAATTCGTTTCTTGCGTATCCAATTCTGGAAGTTCACAAAAAAAAAATAGGTGAGTGTATTTTATCGAAGATAATTCGTATCGATTAATTCTAACCGGACGTATCCTATCGACGTTGACAGAATTACCACTCAAACTATTGCTCATCGGATATTTTGGTGTGTATTTCAGCCAAGATAGGCGTGAAGGTAAAGATGCCCAGATAGTTATCATAAGGACCTTTCAACAGGCATAACGAACGAGGAATTGCAAGGGTTAAAAAAACAGAAGGAAAAGGCAGGGTAGTTAACCGGAAGCGAATCTGAACCCTTGCAGCAAAAATAATGGGCAAGGAAAATATTCTCTTTTGCACGAGAAAGTGACCGAGTGGTAATAATTGCATACAGGTAGCTTTTAACTTTGGTGGGTCACTAAAGTCAGAAATGAAATATTAATGTCGCAGGAGGAGTCGATACAGTCATAGACTCTGGAAAATAAGCTCTCTCTAGTAGAGGCGCGAAAGCTTAGTTTTTAGGCCGAGTTTCTTTCTCTAAAGTTTGGACCCGTGTCGTGTCTGTGGTTTAAATCGAACCTCTCTACACTAAGAAGCAACGAAGAGATAAGCTAGCATCACCTAGTTTATCTAGATCTAGAAACTTATTAGTCCTAGAATGCTTGTGAGACCTAGAAGCTTATCACGCCTAGAAATTACCTACGAGCAGTCAGGTATAGTCGTCAGAATCGTCCAGTATCACTGTTTCAGGTCTTGCGCTATTTGGTGCAGGCGTAGGTTTTTTTCTTTAATTAGTACCGGATGATAACCCAGAAAGCGGAAAAACATGCTCCACCTGGTCCACACACGAATAGCGCAATGCATCAACTTCACGCCCAATCGCCTCCGGTTGAGTGGCGGGAGACACAAGGCACGGCCCCATGATTCCTTCTGACCACCGCACTCGTTTCGTCGTCGATTCCTTACAAACTTTTTTTTTCTCGCTTTTGCCGAGCGCTCCCCCGCCCCCGAATAATAAATAACGCCGTTTAACTCTTCAAACTCTTCTCGCAGATTTGGAGCGAAGAAAAAAACGCGAGATCGCGGCCGAAAACGAGCCGAATGCGTTTGACACGTCGAAAAAGGGCCGCCGAAAAATGGAGTTCCGGACAAAGAAGGGGGAAATAAGGGAGTAAAGAAAATAAAAACTCGGCTAAATTCTTCGCCACGAGCGTATAGAAACTATAACGGTCGAGCGGAAACCGCGCACAATGCTCGGCTCGCGCGGTTGAGGTTGCGGGCGGCTACTGTGAAACGAAAAAAAAAAAAAGGGAAGCAAGCAAAACCACAGAACCACTCATACGCTCCAATACTTTGCGGGTGTTTCCTCTTTTCTTCTAATTTTATTTGGCGCGAAGAATCGGCGGCGTAAGAATTCCGTTGCGGTTCAGGTGTAGTGCGGTATTTCTCCAAACTGAGGAAGAGTGCGTAAAGACGCTCGCTTCTGGAACGGAGACATCGTCGACCGTCAAAGAAGCGCTCTTTGGCTCTTCATTTTTCCCCCGACTCAAGTAAACGCACCTTTGAAGGCCAGCGCTCTTAGACTTCTCAGCCCGCTCTTTTCACTGTCGAGTGGGTGATTAAGTTCAAAGCGTAATAACGTGCCCTAAAGAGTAACAAACTTCAGTAGCGACACGAAGGGGAATACGGTAGATTAGGTCTTTGTTTATTCCGCACAGAACATGCGTTTGCGCCGTTCAATTTTTCAAAGAAGCGTCATACGGTTAGGCAAGGTCTGGAATATCCTTCTTTCGCCGACTGATAAACGATATGTGAGAACTTAGAGAAAACCCTGACTGACCGCTGAACCAGGAAGAAATGAAGAGAACACACGGGCGGCGAACACCAATTAACATTACGGCAAGCCATACAAGCCAATGCATATCGCCAAACGGAGAATGCCGCAAAAAGAGCGCACGCTGTTCATCTGGCACCAACTTGCAGCGCTTTCCGATATAATTGAAGTGGGTGTGAGGCTATTGTTCGAAATTAGGTGTGCTGTACTAATGAGCTTCACTGGTGAACAGCGCTACTATATATATATATATATATATATATATATATATATATATATATATATATATATATATATATATATATATGGGATATGGCACAACGGGAGCGTTGGCCACAAGGATAAATATATTTCCCAACAGTTTCGGGAGGGGTCCTCCCTTCATCAGGGAATGAATATATATATATATATATATATATATATATATATATATATATATATATATATATATATATATACGAAGAAATTTTTTCAATGGGCCAAACGTACTTGGGAAGACAAGAAACACAACTTAGCGGTTGTCTTAATTTTATTACCAAAGGTTTCGGCCTGTGGACCGGTCTTCGTCAGGGTTTGCGAACAAGTGCGACGCTATGCGAACATGCCGCGTCGACATGGTGGTGCAAGAAGGAAACGGGAGAGAGCGACAAATTCCTGGTGTTTTACAGTGATGACATATGCTGCGCCGAACAGTTTCTTCTTCGTCTCATTCGCTGGAGCAAACCAAAAAGAACCAACAAAAAGAAAGAAAAAGGAAAAAAGAAAAAAAAAGGAACACGGGGTAAGAGGAGAAAGAAAGAGTGGGATAGGGCGTCTTCCGCGACACGTGTATATATATATATATATATATATATATATATATATATATATATATATATATATATATATATATATATATATATATATATATATATATATATATATATATATATATATATATATATATATAATTCAGGCCACGTTGACTTATGATGGCCTTCAAATCCGAGTATCTGCGACAATAGTGCTCGTCAACACAAAAAAGATGCCAATGTATGCTTCAAATAACTACTCCCTAATCGATCAATCGAGATTCAGTCGATCAGCGCGCGGTAAAATTAGGACCAAATGCTTAAACACGAGTGCAAACAAACGGTTGCCGTTCGGCGCGCCGTCAATAAATATATCTTTATCGTTGCGTAATCTGTCAGCGGGGTTAGAACCTTTCCGCAACCCTACGACAGCGAGCGTGCCAGTTTTTTTTTTTACATTACGCCGCACCACTCAAGAGCGCCAACAATAGGGCGTCGCATATTACCAATACAAGCTAAACGCTCAAAAACGAGAAAAAGGAAGAGTAAGGAAAGAAGTGAAACGAAGGAGAGGTGGATGTACGTGTTAAGATTCCTATCGCGCGAAATTTTTTGCCGCGGAGTAAACGCGTGAATGAGCCACTGTCTCGAAAAGGAGTCGTCATCTTCACGCGACGAAGCTCGAACGAAGCGTCAGCATTTGCGCGCCAGATCAGGCCAGCGCATCTCGGAATTTGTGGCCGCCACCAGTCCGTGGCAGAAGGCGGCAACAAAGTATGCACACAACAGGCGGTAACGGCATAAAAGTACACAAAGTAGCGAGAAAGTATATATACGACCGGGAGCGCGAGGGTCGTGGCAGTGACAGTCGTTTGCCCGGGGCAAAGCGAGCAGTATACGAATGAAAAAAAAAAACCAAACAAAATCACACAAAACAAAAGGAAACGTAGATGAAGAGTAAGGAGACTGTCGTAACTCGGCGGCGGAAAAGCGAAGATCTCGTACGTGCCCTACCGATCCGCTCCGGCTTGAACGCATTTAACAACCTGTACAGGGGTGAGAGAGGGTGAGGGAATGAGATGCAGTAGAAAAGAGAGAGAGAGAAAAAAGATAGCATTTGCGCGAAGAGGAGCTCGCAAAATTCAAACCACGCACCGGGGTCTTAGAGGGCCGTACTGACACTCGAGTCGTGGGCAACTCTCCGGCAAAACAGGCACAGGGAGATCTTGAGTGCGATCCGGTGAGCGAAATATCGTCTTAGCTTCCACGGTTCCCCTCCGTTTGCGCTCTAAGACAACTAAAGAAAAAGAAACAGAAAACGACGGAGAACTACCCTCTTTTCTAAAGGTGCTGCGATAGCTTCGGGCGACGCATCGACGAGTTGCAGCGGTCGGCGCTCCCCGAGAATGCAATAATCACACGCACGCGCGAAGCGGGAAGTGAGTGAAAGAGAGGGAGAGAGAGAGAAAGAAAAGGTGAGCGGAGTCCTTGTTTCGGGAGAAACCCCTTTTCGGGAGCCTTATCGGCGACCCCATTTAGGGATACACTCGCGACGTTCGCACGAGACCCGCTGTGTTTTCCACGCAGGAAACACACGCCATTACTCCTTTCGCGAGCGATCGAACGAAGCCCTCCCGCGCTAGAAACGTTGCTGTTCTGCTTTAATTATTTTCCTCGTATTTTCTTTCCGACAGTGTCCAAGGTTCAAGCCGTGCCCTGTCCACCTTCCCCCGCCCCCCTTAACTCCCGTGCTCTCCAATCCTTATTTCCCGCTTCAACGTCGAGAGAAGCGGCAAGATGAAATCAGCAGCCTCGGTATTACAGCACCGGGCCCAACACGCGCACACATACGCACCATATTCTCTGAACGAGTTAGAATACCCGAAAAGAGGGGCAGCCGCTCGAACGGGGCCGCTTATGGAAACGATTCGCGAAGCGATTCATGTCCCGATCATTTGTTATCACGAATAAAAAGAACTCCCGAAGTGGACGGCAGAAAAGCGAAGCGCTGCCTCAGCGACGGATGGAGTGCTCGTTTTGAAAGAGGAACGCGCGAAGCCGCTTAATCATGCCATACAGACCAGCTTTTTTTTGTGTGTGTTTTTCTTTCGAGTGCTATACGATTGAAATTCCGTCGTGCACGAGATTCTACATGAAGGGCTAATTGGCAAGTACGGACATATGGTGTGTCGATCCAATAAAAGTAAAATATTATTCGGTTTGACAATAGCGGCCCGGTTCCCGAACTCTAACGCTTCCCCCGATTTCTCAGTTAAGCGCGGCACGAATTAACATCAGAGTATTACGAGTATTAACTAATTTGTTTCACAGGAACAATGGTAAAATGTAATTTAGCCCAGCCACGTTTAGGAGCCCCCATGTTGCACCGCTCTGAACTAACCATGCCATGTTCTTTCTGTGGTGAAAAAGCACGTGGGATAGTGCGAGTTGGTTAAGGTTTATTGTTTAAAGCAGCGAAAAAGACGTATGTACAGGGCAAGGGCCACAGGATCGACAAGGCTCTCAGCTAACAACTTTCATGTGTGTGTGTGTGTGTGTGTGTGTGTGTGTGTGTGTGTGTGTGTGTGTGTGTGTGTGTGTGTGTGTGTGTGTGTGTGTGTGTGTGTGTGTGTGTGTGTGTGTGTGTGTGTGTGTGTGTGTGTGTGTGTGTGTGTGTGTGTGTGTGTGTGTGTGTGTGTGTGTGTTAGAACCAGAAGAAAAATATACACAAGAAAAAACCTTCTCTGTGCACATTAAACGCCACCGTTATGTGCAAAATCGTTCAAGGAGGGAGATTTTACAATCTACTGGGTAGATCGATGTGAGATGCGAAAACCATGACTCATGACTCTCGTTAATGTATGTGGAATGCCTCAATGATCTCAAGTGTGTTCTCGTTCGTGTCCTAAACCTTTGAGACGAGCGAAGTTTTTGAATCAGCGTCATACGCCTTTTGAGTCCAGAACGGACATCAGAAAGAACCGGGAAGAGAACATTGTTCGGACAAGAAGCCCTTCTGCGTGGTTAAATAGAGAAACGAAAAATACGGAGGAGACAGCGAACATTGAAATAATTGGAAACTTTTAATAGAAGAATTATGATAATGCCACGAGGAATTGTTAAGGCGCAGTACAACGCAGACGTTGTTAAAAGAGGAACGCTGACGGCATCGCTACGACTCATGAAGCCCGCCGGAAGGCACGAGCCGGCCCAGCCTGTGCACGAGCTGCTACCGAGCAGCGGAAAAGAAGAGAAGAAGAGGACGACGAGGGTTCGCTGCTTTCTCCCAGCTACTGTGTAGTTCTTTTGGCTTTGGGCACAAGTTCGCCCTTATTAAACCTTGTAAATAGGACGTCCCGGTTGTGAGGTTGTTATATCCGTTACAATATGTATATCTCTCTGATCAGAAATCAAGCCTCTTAGTTGTCCATAATCACATCCTGGTTCAGGGTTCGAACCTGGGACCAGCGTCTTTCCGGGGCAGTCGCTCCACCTATTGAGCTCACCAGGAATCTATAGCAATCTCGCATGCAGCGCCAGGGCGGATTCAAACAGACCGGACTGACAGGCGAGACCTTCCGTCCTCGTGGCAGTACAAGTTTCAAGAACGGCTGAACACCCACTGTTGTGGTCAAGCTCGATTTCCGATCCGACGAAGGTCGTGGGATCGAATCCTGGCAACGGCTCTGGTACGGAAAACTCCAACAATTACTATTACGATCGCCTGAACATCTCTACGGCTGATCATCTATGTGGAGCAGCGAGGAATATTTTTTTTCGTAGGAGGCACGTCCATGTAGCTTGACCAGAGGTGCGCAGTCTGAAAGGGCGGTTGTATGCGTTGTGTATATAGGCTCAGTATTTTACGGAGATAAACATTTCGGGAGGGGTATGTACATATTGTAGCTATCTGCCACTCCCTGGCAACGTACGCTTCCGACAATCACTGACTAGTCCGACTTGATATACCGTTTCGTTGTCTTGAACAGCACATCGTAAAGGAATGATGAGGTGACCTCTCAATGACGTCATCGCATATTTTCACCGGAGGGACATAGACACTGAAGCGAGACGATGAATTGATCAACGCAGATAAATAATGCCCCGAAAGCTCTATTGTAATTAGTTTCTTCGCCATAGGTTTTTTAATAGAAGAGAAAGTCAAAGAACCAATGATTTTTTTTGTGTAATTTTGCGTCGAAATCTCCGCACGTGACATCAGGGATATCAAACCGACTTTTTTGTTTCGTATTTTGGCGACGTTGGTTCAACTAAATATTCTGGAGCTTAATTGGTATGCTACACATCTGGCGCCCAACGTGGGGCGCCAGATGTGTTACGAGACACGCCACATGCAGGGCGAGGCTCCGAATGCATTTTCATCACCTAGGGTTTCCCTACATTCACATTGGTCTGCATGCACGAGTTCTTGATTTCAACTCAATTTCAATAAGCTTACAGGCGACCAAACCTAAACTACAGCCACGTTTGTGGCTCAAAGAAAAAGGAACTGACGCATTTCTATTGGCGACTTGATCACGTGACTACAGGTAAAAAAGGAAACAACCGGGTATGAATGACATTTTCCAAGCCATCACTGCCTTATCCGACAAAATACGTGCCCGTTGAAAGTTCTAAAGCACCGCTGCTCACTTCGTAAATACTAAAGAGTAAGCCCCAAAAGCAGTCGAAATGGCGTTTTATTCCTTCGCTGCCAAGAAAAGCCGATATTATGTTTCACAAAAACCTTTCATTGCTTCTCTTGCGGCGTGAAATTGAAAGAACAGTGACTCCGAAGTTTCGCAACTACCTCGAATGTGAACAAGAGTACAGTTTCAAAGGACAAACTGCAACACTTGTGCTCTGAAAAAACAAAATTGACTAGAGCAGCAACATTCTGTTTGCTGAAGCAGTATAACGTTGGCAAACATTCGCGCATTAAATGCGAAGGGGCGAAGGTTCTAAGGAACACAGCAACGGCGAGTGAGCGCTTTACACAGTGATGGAAGATATAGGCGCTGCTTGCGGCTGTAAAATTTCGAATCAATACCACTCGGTCACGTTATTCACGTCACAAATTGATTGAGCCGCTCGAGATACGAACTGAGAAAACGAAGACGCCCTGCCTTTTCGCAATCGCAACAAGCCCGATTTGTTTCGCAATCGCGAAGCCCGACACGCCAAGCGTAATGGGATCCAAGCTTCTTCGTCTCGCCATACAAGCAAGAAGCAACCACAAAACGAACAAAAGTACCTCGCGAAAAGTACCGCAAAACGAACAAAAGTACCTCGCGAATTCGAAACAATGCGACCATTTGAGATTCCATAAACGACAAAGTTATTGTCAAGGTTAAGACTTACGCATCAGGATAAGCGCGGGAGGAAAAACACGAACAGAGGAGTGTTGCGTTGAAGAAAACCTCTGAATAGCTTTCGTTAACAAAAAATCTTTGCGTTTGATGGAGACATTCGCCGCCTCTTCGCGTGGTGCATCAGGGTTGAGTGATTTTGATTTTTCCCGACACCAACAGAGAGAGGAGTCACGCTGTTCGTTTAACCAGTTTACGGGTTATACGCACATATATATGTGAAGGCACGCATTAATACAAGGCAAAAAAAAATAAATCACAGCTTTTCTTAGGCCACTGCCCAAGACAGCTGAATGACGGAAGGAGTCTACTCAATCGGTCCACCGCGTTGGTGGAGCGGTTAGAGGACTCGGTTGCCGGCCCGAAGGTTGCGGGTGCGATCCCGGCCGCACCGGCCGAATTTCAATAGTGGCGAAATGATAAGGGCCCATGTATTGTGCAATGTCATTGCACGTTAAATGACACCAAATGGTCGAAATTGCCGGATCCCTCCAATACGGCGTCCATTATAATCACATCGTGGTTTCCGGACGTTGAACCCCATATATTGTTATTACTAATGCTCACGCCCCCCCCCCCTCCCAAAAAAAAACGAAAGATATTTCTGACCTTAACGTGATTTGCTCTGGCACAGTAACCTGCTCGCCTTTGAATAAGCGAAGACGACTTGAGATCGGCAATCATGCGACGTCAGAGCGACGGTAAAAGGAGGTCATATGGTGACGTCATCACGAGACGATGGTTTTGAGCGCCACCGACAGTCAACTTTCGTGTTTGATCAGGCATCGAAGTCTTTCGTCTTAATAGGGACTGCTAATTTTCCAAATAGTACAGCCTAATATCCGGCTCTGCATGGTGTAGCTCGAATGCATTTTAGTCTGTCATAACAAGCCTGCGTGATTTAGCCTACATTATGCTAGTGTCTGTAGTAAGTGTTCGCAGTAAGTCTTGAATGTAGAGCACGTATTAAAAGAAACGTGCGAGAAAAAACAACAACTGACGTACGTTTCATAACGAAAGCGCCATTGAAGGATGTTTAGACGAAGCGCATAATCAAGCCTGAAAAATGTAAAGTAATTAATTGTTTAGTAAACCGTTTAAGTAATGGAGTAAGGGAAAGTGAGAGCACAGTGATGAATATATCGTTCACCCTTTTTTTTTCTACAGTGAGACTGATGATTACGCTAATCCGGCGGCTGGTGAACGCCATCCCAGCCTGCCTTTGTAGTGACAACGCTCGTGAGAAGAGTACCAGCTGTCTGCCTATGGGCGCGCGCATTTATTAACAGAGTAAACTGCGAAGGGCAGTATGTAGCTGAAGTTACATCCGGAAGAAGCTATTGGCGTTAGATATACAAAGCCTAACGTAACCACTCGATATGAATGTGCCTGGGTGAACCGCGGAACGGTGGAAACGATACGCATGCTAAATGCGAATGAAAAGGTGTGCGATGATAGATCACTTCTATGCACTAAAGATAGGAATGGGTACAAGCTTTCCATTTGGTGAAAGACTTGCTATGAGACGTAACAATACCGTTAATAACTATAGCAGGGAGAAAAAAAAAGAATATATCCTTTTCTTTCTCTTCGTGTATGTATTTATTTCTATTTAATAAATGTGGCCTGAGCATCTACTCATAAGTGTGATGCAGTATTCTAATGTATCAAACACAAACGTCCTTCGATGGAGACGAAATACAAGACAATCCCGTTCTGAGATTGAGGTGCACGTTGGAGAATCTCAGGTGGTGAAAATTTTCGGAGCCCTCCCCTACGACACTTCTCGTCATCACGACGTGATTTTGGGGCGGAGTATGTTAATTATATCTGTGCCATACAAAATAAGTTGTTTTGATTTCTGTGTTTTTTGTTAAAAAAATATTTCAGTATCTCAACCAAGACGCCCTGACGCAACTGGACCAATTATTTTTACACGTTACGTCACGCTAGCTGCACAGTCGCGTGACGTAAGACTTTGACCCGAACAGAAGCGACCATATTAAAGTGATCGATGGCGAATAGAGCGGGTTCGGCTTAAGTATGACGCTGACCACCTATGCGCAGTGACGTAACGTTGTGCGCTCTACGCTTTAAGTCGACTCTGCGTCAAGACATTGACCCACACGTTCCGACGAAACACGGCAATGAAGGTGCACACCGTCATTAGCCTGGACGCATCATAATATCTGCCCAGCAAACCTGCCACGAAGCGTTCGATGACGCAGCAGCAGAAGCAAATGCAGATTGCCAAGTTTCGAACGTTTCGATTCGATGCGACGCGCAGCCACGGATCCACCGAAACGCATGGCATACCGTTACTTCCCGTGCAACCATTAGTCTCGGTATAAACCGGCGCGCTTTGCCTGTACGCACGCCTGTCCCGCGGAGAGGTTGACCACGCCGACAACCTTGACAGTAATACCTGCCCGCTTTTCTGGGTCGTTTGGGTCACACGTTCTATAATCACGCGCTGTACAGCTGCAACATTAGCCCCAATTTTCTGCCACCGTTCCCATGAAAGAGGAAAGAGAAAGTGGGAGGGCGTGGTTGATTACGGCAGGTTTATTTACAACAGTGAGCAAACGCAGACCGTGTTTCAAACGAAAATCACTTGTCAGGCGTATTTGAGATATTTGCCGGCGTCAGGCAATGATCTTCCTCAGGTGTCTACATTACAAACCAATGTGAATACCGGACACAGCAAGCAAGAAAGAGACATGAAAAATTAATGTGCGCTGCTAGCTCTGTGCATACCATTTTGACAAATGCGCACTGCGGAGACCAATGATCTTTCTTCAAAGTAAACAAAGAAGGAGGAGGGGGGAGACAGACAAACACTGGCTCAGCAATTAGAGTGATTAGAGCCAGAAAACGGGCCCATTGTCAGGGCAGTGTGTACCACCTGTGAGAAGAGCTTTGAACGCGCAGAGTCCTCGCGAACACCCCGTTCAGCTCTGAAGACGCCGAAATTAAGTAAGAGCTACTTAATGACTCCGTTCTACGCATTGTCGCGAAGTCTGGTGTGAAAAAGGAAAGCGATTACGCTGCTCCAAAAGCAGTAACGACGCCAAAACGGAGTGGCCTTTAAATGTTTTTCTTTTTGTTTTGCTCAATTAGCGTTGCAATACAAGATTGGAAGGCACATTTGAAGAACGAGTTAAGAAACAACCACGTAACACTGCGCGACTACACATAGTATTTTATGGGTCCATCATATCGGCACCTTATAAGTACCCAGTTTTTCAGGGTAACACGCCACTGCATAACCTGCGCGTTGGCCAATCGGGAGCGTCGTATGGCGCGAATGGGTGAAATGCGTATACGTCGCGTGTTGCTGCGTTTGCGTGGTGACAGAACTTGGTTAGGTTTTGAGCGTTCGGACAGAGACTACGATAGCTCACGCTCCATCGCAGACCCCTTCATTTTAAAGCGAAGCTCGTTATTCTGAAGCGAAACAAGCGTGCTACTTTGTAATCTTGTAACGATCGTTCCGGGTTTTGTCTTTCGCGCTCCGTCACTGCAAGTTAGTTGCCGTCGGATGACGTTAGACTGTGGCCTTAGCATGGCTGCATATCGATTTTCCAAGGTAGTTCCTGAGCGTATACTTAACATTTTAGAAACTAGACTGGCCAAGCCTTTGTTGTGTTTTGTATGGAACTGGCTCCAGTCAACAGGACCGTAACTTGAACAACTGCGCTATAGTGACGGAGAAATAGCACACCATGCACATATCATGGTTGAACCGTGTGTCACGCGCACACAAATGACACCGGCCGACCACTCGAAGCCTACAGAACTTGCTGCGTCACCGTACGTTGTTCCAGCCGGCGCACATGCATGACCATCATCCCGTCATTATGGCGCACTGGCTAAAGCAATGGGCTCCTTAATAAGCACCCATGGAGGTTGCGAGTTCCTTCGGGCTGCATAGTTGCCCATAATTCTCTTTTCTTTTCCGCTTCCTTCAGCGCAAGACAAGTGAGTGTAGCAGCATACGCCACTGTGCTGTCTTCTGTTAAATTAAACTTGGCTCTCTTTCTCGCTTTTTTACCTCCTTTAAAACGTCCACATGACTTAGAAGAGTGGCAGCTTGGGCTAGTTGGTATGACATGACGATAGTTATTGCGCGAGAACTGAACTACGTCAAAGAGACAAGAAGGACAAGTGTCTCTCGTGCCCCTCTTGCCTCTTTGTCGTCGTTCTGTTCTCGCGTTATAACTATCGTCCACATGACAGCACGTGTACCCTCACAGCTAATAATAATTGGCGAGGTTTTTTTACGCGATAAGACGGCCGTATGATTTTGAGCCACGCCGTGGCGGGATTCTCCGAAAATTTCAACCACCTGGGGGCTTTTTCACGCGTACCTCAATGTAAGTGCACTACACCCTCCAGCATTTCTCCTCCGTTGAGCCTCACAGCTGTGACGCGGCTGTTTTAAGCCGCTCGTCGCGGTTATCCAGCACTTCTCCTCTTCGCGAGTCAGAAAATTTCTTTCCCTCTCTTTTCTTTTTATTTATCCTACCGTTTTCTCTTCTTCTCTCACAGTCTCTTTTATCCGCATCCTCCGCAAGTGTTTCCGTTGAGGTGTCCTCATCGAGACGGTTACCGTACGCTCTTCCCGCATTCCCCTTCCTTTTCCCTCCAACAGTCTTGTTTTCTTTTCTTTTGCCCCGCCCCCCTCCCTCAATTTTTTTCTTTTTTTAATGAATGAGGAATCACCTACGTTTTTCGTATACAACTGTATCCAAAAGGGTCACCAAAAATGCGTCTTCATAAGTATCGCGAATGATGTTTGTGCGAAGCTCCCCAAGCTACGTTTGCATGGAGCATCTTCACACACTACAAAACTTCGCTTCACAGAGAGCTGAAAGAGAACCAGCGAAGCCATGTTTGCAAAACAGCGTGGTTATAATTGACTCGGATACAACAACAACAAAAACAAAACTGTGCTCCATATTGGCGCGCGTATGTTTACACGGCCAATACAAAACTAATTGTTATGCCCATGTGAGTGAACAAACACTACCCGTATTGACTGCAATTGGTCCTTCACCATGCCTAACTCGTAATAGAGAGCGATAAAGGCCAGACACGCAAACAGGGCAGCACAACATCGGCGGTGACGCTCGACCGGCTTCATGATTCTGTTATAAACAATGAACATAAGCAATAGCATGTATGTATCGGTAATATATAGAACAGGTGCTGCGTATTCCACCACTTAAATCCTCCGCCAAGGTAATTCCTCAGTCGCTTAGGCAAAAACTACCTACCTGTACGCCGGTACATAAGTGTTCCCACTGAATCGACGTGTCGTCGGTATCTTATCGGTCGCGTAGAACGCAAGCGGCTTTCGAAATGAGGTGCGCTCGACGGCATAATAGCGGATATTTTTGCTGAACGCTCGACTTGAAGCTTGCTTCAACCCGTCGCATCTTTATTTAGTCTGTGCTAAGCAAACGCGACAGGAAAGTCGTGTCTCTTCTGTCTCTTCCTCACCCCTTTAAAGCCTTTGTTACCAATCCGTCTTTTTTTGCCTGCTGCGAATGTTTCCGCGTGGCTAAAGTGGCAGCAGGAGAACCTGCGTGACGTAACATGGTGATGTCATGGCGACAATGGAATTACAGTTGTGGACATTTTGAGGGGGAACACTGAAATTACTTGTTAAACGTAGTATAGTTCATAACACGCATTTTTTTTCAGTGAAAATGCATCTCTTCACATTCGTGCTGACACATTGCAAGTACTAAATGATTAAGCACGTTTTCGGTGCTACCTCTCACATTACTCACGAGTGCACATATGGGTACAGTTCATGATCGTTGTATGAGCTAATAGGCGGTCCCCACCAGTTTTAAAGCATCTCTTTGTGCAGTGCATGGGTTTCTTTAGAACTTTGCGGTAGACATTGTTTAGGAAGTGCTGTACAACTTTCATAGGAACGTATGATGCAGCCTTGCCCTAAAGGTATTCTCAATTTCGTGTGTGCCCAGTTATCGCGATCAGAAACTGCAAAAGAGACGTAATTCATCACACAGTACATGGTCAAGGTTGTCCGGATGGGTGCGACAGGAATCCACACTAAGATAAAACAAGCAACGAATTGTGCAACGGAGGTGGGAAGGAAACAACAAACGGGCACCACAATAACGGCCCACATCAGCACGTGTTCGTTGCATGCACTGCAAACACACTACCGCACAAACACACGCACACACAGGTAGAAACATAGCACGTGCGCTTTCAAACGTAAACAGCCGAAGTGAAAAAACGACAAGAGGACGTGGGGAAAGGGACAGGCGTCGAACTACCTTCACGCACCAACAACCGACACTCACCTGCGTGCACCGATCCGGCAACGTGAAGGAGAGGGCCCGACGAATAGATGCGGTTTCCGTTTTCTCCACAGCGGCACGAGAAGAGGCGTGCGTCGCGTCACACTGTCACCATGATTCGGGAAGGGACCGTTCCCTGGCACCGCGAAACTAGAAGAACAACGAGCACGACCGAAGCGGCGCTCAATCGCACTGTAGGTTCCGCGTTCGTTGTCTCAGTCAGGTGCTGTCGAGATGCCTTGGCCGACAGAGGGTGCCGCGACGAACAAGACGCGTCCTGCACGTCGCGGGGGAAACCCCCGGAAGCTCACGATGAAGGAAGAAGGCGAGCAACGAAGCGACGATGCGAGTTTCTCTCCAAGAGCGCGGGCGCGCGCGGCGTTGTTAGGGACGTGCGAAGCGATGGGCACCACACAGAACCACCGGCAGCGGCCGAGAGGTCTTCCTGGCCGTCACTGCGACGCTCCTCCCGTGAGCACAGTGCGCGGCCTTCAGGAGAGGAGGACGGGACGCCGCACGGCCTCCCTCCCTCTCGCGGCCTCGACTCATGGCGCCCTCGCGCGACAGCCTTGCCGCAAGGCTGCCGTTGCGTGGTTCGCATGCTTGCGCGTTCGGAGGCCCCGCGATTTGGCCCGGGACGTCGCGTTGCATTCGGGACCCCCCCTCTCTCCCTTCTCTCGTTCCGGCGATGCCTGTCGTCCCGCCAGCGTCATCGTTCCACCTCATCCGCGGGGCGCGTTTGGGTCACCGTGCACGTTCCCGGAGAGCGAGGAAATCTGTCGTCCGGAGACGGCATCTGGCGCGATAAAGACATTACCCTTTTCACGGAAGAAGCAGAAAAAGTGACTGCCTGTTCGAGCCTGATGCCCCGTTTCCGTCTTCTCGGAATCGCGTGCGATGCCGGAGGGGAACGGCGATGACGGCCCGTCGCGGTCTGTTGGCGCCTTCAGGAAGAGCATCGTTTGTCTTTACGAGCGCAAAGTGAGGACGCAGAACAAAAGCCAAATTGCCATCTCCCGACTATCACAGTCTCCGACCGTATACGATTCGGTATTTGCACGGTTCTTATAGCAGTTGCGAGGTGGGCTTGTGCACTTTCAGAGTTCTTAGTACAATTGCAGACATTGACAATATCTCTTACGTATATTTGTAGGGTTTGTTTTGTGTATGTGAAGGGCAATGAGTATGTTCGCAGGGCCTAGTGTCTTACGTATAAAATAAGTTTACCGATCTCTCCCTGAGTGGTTAAGCGGCAGCGCCAAGTTGTTAATCATCATCGGCAACGCGATATTTTATGCAAGCAATCATCTGTTATGCAGGAGCCATGCTCGCGTGACCACGTTTACGCGCGTGTCGTCCTCTGTGTGTGATCATGTAATAACAATTATCGTCTTTACGTCCAGCAGCCACAATGCGACTACCATATTAATGAGGTCTAACAGACAATCATGCCAAGCAATCATCGCTATCATGCATTGGCATGATTGTCTGTTAGATCTCATTTATATTGGATCTCACAAAATAAACGAGCCCTCAAATGTACACTTCTTTCCATCACTACGACTATCAGAGGTTTTGCATGTGGAGAGCTCCCGAAATTTTAAACCTCCTGAGGCTCTTTCACGAGATCCTAAGTACGCGGGCCTACGGAATTACACCTTCACGGAAATGCGACTGCCGCAACTGGGATAGAACCAGCGACCTTTCGTTGGGCAGTCGAGCACTGTAACCATTCTACCACGATGCCGGCGATGTGGAGCCGCTACGTTGACTGCTATACGAACAGAGAGCGCCTAAAGGCTTGTCAAATAAAGAATTAACTTGTGGAATACGAGGTGCAGCCAATTATGAATGGTTACCATGATGCAAGAAGGCAAGCGTGCAAGGGCGGAGCAGGAAGTTGGGGGGCATATGAGATTATGTTTGTGGGCATGACGTGACCCCAGCAAGCACAAGACCGAGTTAGTAGCAGAATATAATAATAATAATAATAATAATAATAATAATAATAATAATAATAATAATAATAATAATAATAATAATAATAATAATAATAATAATAATCTTTTCATTTCACAAGAACGTAGTACACATATCAGGCCTGCCAAATACATATAGGGCCTGAGTAGCAGCAGAAAACAGCAATCTTTAAAGTTATACGAGTTAGTAGCATAATAATAATAATAATAATAATAATAATATTAATAATAATATAATAATAATAATAATAATAATAATAATAATAAAAATGATCTTTTCATTTCACAAGAACGTAGTACGCATATGAGGCCTGCCAAATACATATAGAGCCTGAGCAGCAGCGGAAAAGAGCAATCTCTAGAGTTATACATTTGCATGTATAACAAAACAATAATGATAAAAATGGCCGAGGAAAAATAACAACCAGTTTGCTCAAAATGGTAAATAAATCATTCACCCGAGAGCTTTTTAAACCTTAATTATTCCGGGTGCGCAGTGCACCTGAAGGCAGCTTATTGCAATACGGAAGAGCGTAGCAGTCTCGTATTCTTTTTCCATACCCTGTGTGGCGCCCGGGTATACAAGGGATGGATCCTTGGAATGCAAACAACGGGCAAGAACATACTTGGTTCTGAAACTATTGTTCCAAAAGTGCTCACTCAATACACTTTCCACAAGTAGGTGAGTGAAGTCTGGCATATGATTAAAAAAAAAAAACATTTCTCGCATTCAGGTTAGGTGGTGATTAACGCCTTTCAACATATGACGGAGGATAGAGTTGACCTTCATTTGCCAGCACGCCACAAAATGGACGCATGTTCCTCTGCCCTACATTACTACGATATAAACCAAAAAAGTGCAAGTTTTCGAATACAGAGATGCATGTTATATGTGAAAATGTACAGCGTACATGAAACTCCGCGAAGACGTTTGCAGACATATTCTTCGTGAGATTTACATAATGCCTTTGCTCTGCAGTGGGTGCAGACAGGCTGAGGATGATGATAATTGTGAGGCAAGCGCCTACCAACTATCATACATGGTGTGGTATCTTTGTTTTAGGCCTGCACTCGTGTCACCCCCACTTGCTCCTAATCATTGTTGTCCGTCCCTTCCGCGGCGTCTCAAGGGACTATCTTTCACCACGGAGTCGTTGGTTTGATTCCTGCCCGCGGAAACCGCGAAAGATGAGGACGTCTATGCAATTCATCTGTCTCTGCACTCTGTTTATGAGCCTCCTCTTACTCTAATTTCCGCCTAAACAGATTAAAACATAGATCCTACCCCAGAACAGTTAAAAAATGGAGTTCGTCACCACGATTCACTTTTTTTTTCTGGTTAGATTTTACTGATGCACTTGAACGCGAACGTACTAACGAAATTGTGTTTACGTATATTCCCTTATTCTTCTCCTTTATTGTGCGGCGCTAAAAATCACACTCCTTCCTGTACCATGCATTGGCCCGCAGTATGTTCTATAATAAATTCGGAGCGTACTAAGAGACCAGAGGTGGCCAAGCGTCATTCCGGAGAGCTCCATCTCTCGTAACAGACTGCACTTCAACCACAATTTGTTTATCCCCCCCCCCCCCCCCCCGTGCTTTACTAAACTCACAAAGTTTCTCATTATTCGTTATAAAGTGCCGAAATGTTAAAGCAATGACGGGGTGTTCCAGCCCTCGTTTCCCACAGTCTCTAAGGAACGAACGACGCACGAACGAGGTTTCAGTTAACGGCGCTACGCGTGATGAGTCTACCGGAGCGCCAAGATGACGGAGCAAGGGGAGCCCAGAAAGGCCCAGCGTTGCGTCCTGCCCCTCCCCGACTCCTGGGGCCCAAACCAACGCGACGCGCCTCGCAAAAGCCCCCCCTCGGCGGGCTTCTCCCGCGCGCTTTTTCGTGACGTCGGGGATTAGGAGCGGCCAACGCGCGCCCTGGGCGCCGTCCCGTAGGAAGCCCTGGATGAGAGAGCGAAGGCAGCCGTGCGCGTGCCGTGCGCTGGAGTCGGCTCGCTTCGTTGCGGCGTGGCCCCTCTCCCCCTCCCACTCGTGGACCACGAACCACCGTCTACGTTACGCCGGTACGACGCGGGCGTTTGTTTTGAGACGTTGCGCGGCGCAGCAACCGTGAAATGGAACTGTTTGCAGGCCTCCCGACGAGAAGCCGCGCAGGCTGCGGCTCTCCCTTCGAGATCTTTCCTTCCTTTATTTATATTTCATTTCGTCTCTCTTCACAGTTTGTAGTACGCTTTTCGGTGAGCTTCCTTTTCGGGTGCGAGAAGCACCGCCGCACGAAACTGTCGGGAAAAGGAGCCGCTATTGCTCGCTTATTCTTCTGAAGTGGGGCGACGGGGCCGCGTTAAGAAACCCGTTAGGAAGGAAAATGAAGAGAAAGGACTCGAGCCCCCGAGTTTGTACGTGTACAACCATCGCCGAGTCCTTGAAGAATGAAAAGAAATAAAAGAAAGGAAAACAGCCAGCACAGAGGCACTTTTCTTTTTAAAAAACGGCTGCGTCAGAAGCACAGATAAAAACGCGCTCGGAGATGCCCCTTTATAAGAGCACGTCGAGCCAGTGCAGCCGTAAAGAATATAGTTTTTGTTTTGTTGTTGTTGTTGTTGTTGTTGTTGTTGTTGTTATGCCTGTTGCTTTCCACGAGTTTTGCAATGAGTACAAATAGTCGTTCCCCCTGTGCAGCGCGGCCAAAAGGAAACCTTCCTTTCAGTCGGAGAACAAATCAGAAGCCCGTGTACAGAGAGGTGCGTTTTCTGACACCAGAGGGTGTGCCCGTCTCCGTCTGCGGCGCGTTAACTATCGCAATCACGAACTTCAGAGGTTCACGAAGTTTCCCCATGAGCACCTCGCGTGACCTCAAACGCGCATGCAATGTTGTAGAACGACTAATATGGCATCGGTGAAAAGACATACGAAACAAGACCTAGAGTAAGCAAGTTCGTAATTCACTGTTATCGCCACTTAAGCTAGTGTTGTACAAAAAAAGAAAACAGGACACAGAAAGACGGAAAACACTGTCGCCGTACCTTCCAACAAACGTTTATTGCCAGACGCCTGTGCATACATACGTATATAGAATAAAGAACATTGAACGAAACTTTATCCTATCGCACTATACGTATGAGCGTTGCGAAGCACTTGTTGTCAAGCTGTCGCCATGAAAACTTATTTAGACGAATAACGACATTGTCTTTGAAGACGTTTTCACGAGTGAGAAAGATCGTTTTAAGTTTGCGACCTTAAGGCGATCTCCGATCATAAACGAAGCACCACCGTTAACGCTGACGCGCTTTCGCAAACACGCAAAACACGACTGAGCACCCGGCCTACTCGTTCGTATGCGATATATAAAGGAGCGCCGAAAACGTGATGGACAGCTTCGGTTCGCTGTTTCTATTTTTCTTTTCGGCCCTTTAGTAGCATTAACTACATGGTGCGGAAACAACATGTCAACAGAGGTTAGACAAAGGCGACGCGCACTTTTTAGATGGCTGAGGCAGCCCACCAACCCTATCTTCACAAAGAAAGGAAGGGGTTGGAAGAGGGGAAGGAGATGCATTTGTTTACGTCGCCGCTGGCGCAGTGACAGCCCTTCCGCACGCCATCGTCTATAAGGCCTTCTTGTTTTTATCACGTCTACACTCTATGGCCGCTCATTGAAAGAAAGGCTTCGGCGAAAACGAAACAACAACAACAGCAACAAAACGATCAGCGTCGTAGAATCAATAAGCCCGGTTGCGGTTGAATACAATTGACCCCGTTTTCTGGATTACACGCCGAGATACAGCCGCTGCGGAGGAGGGCGGCGGATGACACCGACTTGGTTGGTTGACGACGCTGGCTGCTTTCGCCGCTACCGCCGCCTTTTGACGACAGTCGCATCGTCGTCAAGCAAACAAGCAAGCCCGTGCAGCCGACAGCGCGCTTTCAAGCGAAGAGAGAGCGCTTGCATAATGTGTCACTGCTGAAGCGAACGCTCGAATACCCCGAGAAGAAACAGAGCAATTGCCGTTAGAAGGGAGAGATAAGAAGAGATAAGCAATAATAACGACGTCAACGCTAAGCGTGGGATCCGCAGGGCATCCTCTGTCTTGAGCCACGGACGCTGGCTTTGGCGCAGGCTCATCCAATGTGTCTCGCCACGGCATCGTCCCGCCGCGTATAGAGTTGTTCCGAGATGAAATATGAAGCGTGCTCTGGCGTGGCTTTTGTTGTGCACTGGTGAACTTGGTGATCCGCTCCGCAGCCCAGCTGCTCTCGGTGTTCTCTCTATACTCTTTCTTTTGTGATTATACGGGTTACGTATAGCGTGAAATTCGTTAAGAAATATAGGTTGGTTAACTTAACCCTAACGAACGCTACTTTCACTGCCGTTGCCACGATGACGCCACAAGGCTCGGCCTGACGGTACACCGACGTGGACGCGGCCCGCCTCGGTCTGAAAAGACCGACACAAATAAAGTTTGTGAATGAATGAGGAAATATTTTAACCACCCTATATAGTTCCGTATTCTTTTTTTTTTAATGTGAAGCATTTTTTAGCGAACTTCGACGACTTTGAGCGTATATATATATATATATATATATATATATATATATATATATATATATATATATATATATATATATATATATATATATATATATATACATATATATATATATATATATATATATATATATATATATATATATATATATATATATATATAGCCGCATACGTCTTTCGGCTCTCCTGGCCGTTTCGATAATGGTATCGATGCCAAACTTGGAATGGCATAACGTGACTGTGAGAAGAACATATCTGGCTAGTCGTAACATAAAAATCATACGTATGTCGTGAATGTCATGATTTACATTTTATGGTCCTGCAGCTCTTGCGCTGGTTTCGTTCACATTGCATGTTCCAAAACTGGTCTGGTATAGCATGATTTCATGGTCAACACAAGCGACAGACCCTAACACTAAAATCATGACATGCGTGTCATATAACAACATGAATACATGCCACGCTCATGATGCGCTTGCGGCCATTCAAATAGCGCCACATCTACAAAATTTGGTATTACAGTACGTGAATGAATGATGAAGGTATGTGAATGGTGAAAACATGATAATCATGAGATGCGTGTCATGTAACAACATGACTACATGCCACTCTCATAATGCGCTCGCGGCCGTTTCGCCAGCTTCACGCGTAGCAAACTATGAATTACGCGATGCGAACGGACGACATAGGTAAATGACACATCCAAACATGATAATCACGACATGCATGTCATGTAGCAACATGACTACATGCCGCACTGATGATGCGCTCGTGGCCTTTTCGCTAGCTTAACGTACGCCAAATATGGTATTACGTGATGCCAATGGATGACGAAGGTACGTGACTTGTGCAAGCATGATAATCATGAGATGCGTGTCATGTGAGAACATGACTACTTGCCAGAGTCAAGGAGCCAATACATTTCGACGTGACGCGGTGCGCGTGCTCGCCGGCGTTCATTTCGCGCGTCACCGTTGCCACGCCCGGCGCAGGTCCTGCCATACACGCGCAGGGGCGCACCGTGCTGCGTTCCGTTGACGCATGCGCACTTCAGCGCGCCGGCATCCCTCAGTCACGAAAAGAGGGAGACGCAGTGTTGTCTGGCTATAGACCAATTCCACCGGACTTACGTCCGAAAAATGCGGTAGCGCTGTCTTGGTAGGCGAAAGACGCTCTGCCGTATACCGCGGTTTCTGCTGGGTTTTCAATGCTTCCTGTAGTCAAGCAACCAGAAAAAAAAAAAAGGTATGCCGACAAACTCCGTCGCGGTGGGATGCGAGTCGCGTAGTTTTGTTTGTTAGCGCACGTCGCAGCCCTCAGCGCTTATGGGCTTTCAGAATGCTTATGCACATGGAGTCTCACAACGTCGTTTTGTTGGCGCACCTCGCAGCCCTCAGCACTTATGGCGGAAGTTACGTGTGGACGTCGCTATAATTTTACGCATAATGTCGACATCGGCCTACCTGTGTTTACAAACAAGGAATGGGTGTATACATCGGCGCGAAATGCAGCATATTGCATTTCGCGCTGGTTGCCATCGGGCCGCGCCGATGGGCGCTGGACGCGCCTGGCGTCAAACTATAGAGTGCTCGCGTTTTGCTAACGTAACGTCGCTCTGCCCAGCGTACGCGGGCGTCAACGCTACATCGGAGTATATTGGGCTCTTCATGACGTGCTCGCAGCCATTTTGTTAGTTCCACATACACCTAATTTGGTGTTACGTGATGTCAATGGTTGACGAAATATATGACTGGTGAAAACATGATAATCCTGGCACGCGCGTCATGTAACAACATTACCACATACCACGCTCATAGCGTGCTCGCGGCCGTTTTGCTAGCTCAACATATACTAAATTTGGTATCACGTGACGTGAATAGATGACGAAGGTAAACGACACATCCAAACAAGATAGTTATGACACGGAAGTCACGTACGGCATCATTAACCTCCACCTCGTAACGTTGTGCTGATTTTAAACTGACATATTAGCATTTATCATTTGTGCTTCGCATATATCATTCATTCCCACAGTACGTGGGATCTGGCCATTTTTTTTTCTCCTTTCATACCCTCATGCTCCAAGTTTAGGACAGGTCAAAGGGCTACTTACAGCTACTCTTGCCGCAGGTTCATGAGAGTGTTTGGGCAAGGCAAGTAACTGTGTGACACCTGCATGTTACACGGACGACAAATACGAAAATACGGTAAATGAAGGCTCCGGAACGATGATCGACATTTGCCTTCCGGCAAAGGAATAAAAAGAAATGCTTCAGTCTAAACTGACTTGGGTTAATCCCGAAGCCGGTAACATGACGCAAGAAAACCACCCGTGACAATCACTTATCATCAGAGATAAAAGATGAGGTAATGTAATTGTTGATATGTGGGGTGTAGCGTCCCAAAACCAGCACATGTTTATGAGTGACGCCGTAGTGGAGGGCTCCGGAAATTTCGACCACGTGGGGTTTTTTAACGTGCACCGAAATCTGAGCCCACGGGTCTCAGCATTTTCGCTTCCATCGAAAATCCAGCCGCCGCAGCCGGGATTCGATCCCACGACCTGCGGTTCAGCAGCCGAGTATAGCCACTACACCACCGCGGAGGGGCGACGGAGTAATAGTGAAGGCGAACCGTCTAGACACAACAATTGTGTATTGTTTGGTTGGTTTGCAGGGCTTCTATAATATATCTGAGGGCTCCTTATTACGTCTGGGGGGGCCTTGAAGTGCTAGCCGCTTAGAGAAATGGCAAAAGAAAAAGAAAAAAAAAATGCGGCGTACTTTTACTTTCAGATGTTTTGTGTAGGTAGTTGACGCACGACTATTCTATATTAACTACGCCATAACGAAATACGATAGAAATCTGCATAGTTCATACAATCTGCCTCGAAAGTTTAAAGACAGTGAGACACAAGAAAACGCTAAATATTCCCGCTGATTCGGCTGCTAGCCTTCGTTTCAAAACACACCAACAGCATCTACTGTACCATCAGATAAAATACAACCATAAATTTCCGATGAATTCAAAGTTTCAAAGTTTCCGATGAATTCAAGGTTTTATGAGACCTAGTGGAATGTATTCAACACACCAGAAAGTTCTGACGCTGAGTGTACGGTTTTTATTACGGCTTCTGTTGCGTAATGGTGGTCGGTGTGCATGCACTTGCGTGCTGTGGGCTTGTTACCACGAAACGGCAATGCAACCATCCCGTTAAGTTTTTCTTTGACAAGTGAAGGCATCAGAAAAAAAAAATCGGCATAGTGTTCCCGTGAAAACGACCAACACAGCGAAAGAAACGTAGAAGAACAGTGCGAGCACTGACTATCAACTGATGTTATTAACAAAAGAAACGTAAATGACATGTATACACCTAAAACACGCAACACAGGAAAAATTTGTAGTGCGCTTAGGGTGTATATAATGGTACGTTTCTTCTGTTAATAAATTCAGTTCAGAGCCTGCGCTTGCACTGCTTTTCTGTGCTCACTTCAGTACATGTCTACGGTTTTCGCGATGATCCATTTCATCGCGCAAGTCCAACTTTTCACCCGTCTACCGTAAAGACCACACCTTAGCACTTCCATAGAGACAAACCTAAATTAGCAATGCTGGATTTTAAGGGGTCCTTCAGAATCATTCCGCTTCGGTTGGCTGGCAGTTTCATAAGTTAGAAGTTAGGGTGATGAGTCAGCTATAAAGAAAGAAATGATAACTTCGCCAATGGAGATGATTTTCGCTATAAAGGCGACGAGGCGAAATCATTGGTTCACTAGCCATCAGAGTGATATATCGGATTTTTTTACTACGCATGTTTGTCGGCGAGATAGGCGCACACAAAAATAAAAAAGGCGCGTGAGAAGAGCCCTAAAAGAACGAAAAAAGCACGTCCTGTGTGAGGTACAGATACATTCGTGATACAGCGTTGCACATAACGCGCGCATACGGGGACGATATGGCAGGCCTACAGTAAGACAGATGCTTCTTTTTGCCGAATGAACCGGCATGTATACAAAAGCGGAAGAAACTAACAACAGCAAAATGTGAAGATGAAAACCCGGAAAAAGAATGGCGTCCATGAGAAGAACGATTCCACCCTTGACATTAGAGGGGAGGAACCTGTCGTACGGTGCCTCAGTTTACGGGTCTCTGGGGGGGGGGGGGGGGGAGATGGGAAGGCGGGCTATGGCGGGGGCAGAACCTCTCTCAGAACCAAGATTACCGATTAGAAACGCTACCATCGGTTCATGCTCGAGTAAGTCGCAAATTACACCAGCGAGAGTCTTCCCTCTTCCTCCTCCTCTCTCTATCTCTCGCAAGCGCCTTTCGCCAAGCTCAACTCTCCTTCAAAACACGCATTCGTGCACCCCCTCCTTCCTCAGCTACCCCTCTCCCCCTCCCCCCAAAAAGGAAAATCGAGCTCGAGAGCAAGCGCTCTTGCGTACGCATGGTGCGTGTATAGATACAACAGCTGCGGAGGCGCTAATTTTATAACACGGTGCGAAGCTAGCATCTCGCTACGGTTCCTCGCGATATTGCTTGCACCGTCGGGGGGACAGGTGACACGGCAGAGATGTAATACGTCTCATGCCTGCCCATAGGTGCGTCTATACCCTCGCAAGCGTACATGCATACATGCATAAGCCTTCTCTTTCTGACTCTCTTTCTTTTTCGGCTTTGATGCGAAGGCTGAACCGTGCAGAGGAAACTATTTTAAAGGGCGTGCAGGTTCGCCGACCTGCGAGCCAACTTAGCCCGTCTCCTGGCCGAGTTTTCGCTCTGCCCAATCGGTAGCCGAAGAAGTGAAACACTGTATGAGACCTCCCTGGCAGCCGTGGGGCTGGACGCCCCTACGGGGTCGACACGGCCAGTTATGTTCGCACCGATCGACGCGGTCATCTTTCACAGTGTAGTATACACTCGGAGACTCGCGCGCGCCCGATGTGAGATGGTATATATATGCGATATGTATGCGCGCGCGTTGGCCGCTCGTTGTATTATGCAGCGCGACCGAGTTCGATGCCGCGTGAAGCGATGTGACGCCGATAAAAACGGCGCGGCGGCTCGGATTCATAAAGCGCGTGTGAACGAGGCGGCCGTGTTTATGTTGGCGCACCGCGCGCACTTTGAGAGCAGCGGGGCAATAAAGTTTTACTCTCTCTTTTCTCTCTTAGCACGAAACTTTGCTCTACATGTGTTTTTGTTTTCTTTTTGCAAGCTCGTTTTTTTTTTTTCTGGGAGAGCGGAGGAGGCGTGAAGTTGGATGCGTGACGACTTGTTTCGCGGACAAACTTTGTCTTTTCTTGTTTAATTCCAACGAAGTCCCCACTCCTGCTTAGGCCACGCATAGGCCTTGTGGTATTTGTAAATAAATAAATTGTGTAGTAGACCTCTTGAGCCAAACAACCTGTGATTATATCGGCGCGCTTCGCGTCCACATTTAATAAGTTCGACATTTTTGCGCCGGCAATATTGCGATCAAATGCACGAAAGAACGGAGAGAGAAATAACATTCTTTTTAAATACAGAACCACGATATTAAATAAACGCGAACAAAACTTGCTGCCAAAGTCTACGGTAATGTCTACGTTAATAAATACAAAAAATATACTGTCTTTATTCAAGCAGCCAAGAGGTTGTGCCTGTAAGTGTTATGTATAGCTCTGTCACAGTGCTGATCAATATTAGTCTGTTGCAAACTCTTTCTTGGGAACGAAGCGCCTTAGGACCTCACACTATCCGTCTAGTAGCCGTAGTTTATAGCACATGTAGCGTCGGTGCATGCGAACATCTCGAAATATCTGCTAACAACAGAAAGGTCCCCAAAAGGCTGTCAACCAGACGAAAACAAAATAAAGGGCCACAACACCGCAAAAAGACCGATCAACCAAAGCGAGTGACAGAACAAGAGGTTAACAGAAACAACATAAAAAGCTCTTAACTAGAACTAAAAAGGAAGTCCCCAATTCATGATCCGATGCATGCTGCTTCGCCTCATCATTAGCATTAACTTCGTAAATATGCGTGAATTTATTGCACCTCTATGTTTCCTAACGAATGGAGGCTCTTATATTGTACTAAGGAAGGTGTTTCACGCGCAACGAACGTTTTCGCACATTCCGGTCGTGGGACAGTGTTTTGTTTGGCACCGAAGGCCGGTCTGACGTCCGCAACGTCGGAATAAACTGTGCGAAAATTCGATTCGTTTCATGTGGAAAGCCTTCCTTTACCATATATATATATATATATATATATATATATATATATATATATATATATATATATATATATACTTCAAACCCCCGAAGCTTGCTTATCACGTTGATAGGGCGACAAACGTTAACTCTAACTCAGATCACGGGTGTGGACCCAATTGAGCACTCGTTTGCACGAGTTTAGTCGATATCGGTCGTAGCGCTATGAGCCAGCGCAAACGACAAAGGAGGCTCATTAACGAATTCTTGGCAATCCTTTCGGAGAGTTCTGCTGGAATGCGGAGCCTTTCTTTGCTCAATGTACTTACCGGAATTGGCACAAGCGCGTACCTGCATGCTTATGTGAGCCCGTGTCTGCATTTCATTCCATTCATTTGTACGGCAATGGCCTTCTTCTTTTTCTTTTTATTACTGAGTACTCAACTTCTTAGTTTTTATGCTTTAGGGAATTGTGTTCTACTGCTGACACTGGCGCTCGGCTTCTTGAGCGACTACAGCTAGGTTTTGCCTGAACTTAATCCGGTGCTCGGCGTATATGTGCGAGAATAGAATGTGCCACGGGGATCTGTAGTGTTTATGGTGCGCAAATGTCGACCCGATGATCACGGGATTGAATCTTGGCAACCGCATTCTCGATGGAGGCGAATAAAATCAAGCCTAATCAACTTAACCTAACGGGGACATTAAAGAACTCCAGATGGTCTGAATTTCCGGAATCCTTCGCTACGGCGCCTCTAATCATCGTATCTTGGTTTTGGGAAGTTAAGGACCATCATTTATTATTATTAATATGCGAAGATTGGGCCTTTCCTATACCTTGGTGCGTGCACTTGGCAACTTGTCAAAACGAACGTTATTCAAGGCATCAGTATAATTGTGCTTGCTACCCTTTTGTGCGTGCACATGAATGGGAAATAGTGTGTATAGAGTCTCCACGGATCAAAGCTTTTCGTATAACGGTTGGTATGCTCGCTGGATTTCGTGCCGACCGGTTGCGCCCCCGCGATCTCCGACGACAGCGCAGCGCTGGCAGACTGGCTCGCCCTACGCCATCTCCTGACGCCGGCAAGAGGTCTCGCTGAGTTGTGCTCTTCTGAGACCGTGTCCACCTTTCCTGCCTTCTCCTTACTTCGGTACGTGGCTGTCCCTGCGCCTCTCTCTTTTCTTGCTCTTCTCTTTAACTTTATACGTTTAATCCCTCCGTATCCTTTTTAATCCCTCCTTGCCCCCATCCCCTGCGCAAAACTGTGGAGGTGCCCTCCATTGAGAGAGAGGCAGTAACAGAACTGCGCTTATTTCTTCCCTTTCTTCTTTCGAAAGTCACTTTAAAGGGAAAGAAGACAACCACGTGTTTGTAGCTCGAAGCCAAAAGGAAATCCGCGTGGATCTCACAACAAAAAGCCTCTTAGATGCCGAAAAATTCGTCATCTAAATGGAAAATAACTTGTAGAAGTCGTACGACTGGCAGCTTCATCTAAAAGATTTGAGTCTTTATTCCAAACATGCATACACAAATGCATGAGTGAGTAAAAGACAAAGAAAAAAAAAAGCCACTCAGTCGCGGCTTGGCAATGCTTCTTTCCCCCACGTGCATGCACATCGGTACTGTGATATGCATAGAACAGAAACAGTGCATGTGAATCGAGCTGCAAGAAAAACGCAGTAAAAAATAATTGGAAAAACACGGTGATCATTAGAATGGGCAATTCTACAAATACAACATCTCTCAGGATACACTTAATGTAAGTTGCACACAGAAAAAAAATAGCAGAAATTATAGCGGTGGGGCAATGCACACATAACGAAATAAGTTCCGAAGAGATGTGAGATAAGCCAAACTTATTAAAAGTAGAGAAGGCAACGTATAATTTAAAGTTTGAACCGTAGGGTGAGGTACGGACCAATACCCGTGGTGTCTTGTAGGGTAGTAAAGAATGTCGGTGAGGAGGTAAGCGACATCAGATAAGCATACATGATATGCCGTGTCTAATCTGTGATTAGTACAGCCGTGAAAAAAAAATGGTGGTACATGTTGGATAAATTCATGAAATGATTTCCCTATCGAGAAAATGAAGGTAAGCCGTTCGTTCTCTCTTTCTTTCTTTCTTTCTTTCTTTCTTTCTTTCTTTCTTTCTTTCTTTCTTTCTTTCTTTCTTTCTTTCTTTCTTTCTTTCTTTCTTTCTTTCTTTCTTTCTTTCTTTCTTTCTTTCTTTCTTTCTTTCTCCTTTTCTTTCTTTCTTTCTTTCTTTCTTTCCTTCTTTCTTTCCTTCTTTCTTTCCTTCTTTCTTTCTTTCTTTTTTTCTCGTTGCGTAATGCTTCCCCAAGTGTTTCCTTCCTGCATGCCGGGAATGGGGCGGTCATCAACGTGCCTAGCAGCCCAACACTTCAGTCGCTACAGGCAACAACGGCATCATGAATTCCTATTCAGGCAACCATAAAATGTGCCAAGGTGAATTTAAAATTGGTCACCTCGATAAAAGATGGGATTCCCTTATTAGAAATAGCTAGTCACACGCACGCTCATGGTCGAGCAAGCATCGGTTATTGATAAACGACGCGAAGAGATACGTGTATGTGTGACAGGCAAACCTTATAATTTATTTCTCAAGTTTTCATTTTGTATGAAGTTTTTACTTTTACCTTTCTTTCGTTCCATCTGTACAACGCGAATTCATGAACAATAAAAGCTTCGCTAAAAATATAAAAAAGTTTCACCTTTCTGTGACGAAGTGTACGTTAGCGCGATTGTTCGCTGGCCTTGCTCGTACTTCACGACATAATTTAGACGCGAATCAGAACATGCACAAAGAGAGAGGCACGATGACTTTGCGCGTGACAGATCGCGAGTAAATTTTGTATTTAAACGCCGCGAAGTGATGCTTGAAGGTGAACCATTTGCTCACGACAGCGGCATTTAGCGCTGCGTTGAAACTCGTCTCTCACGATTCTGTAAACTACGCGTCGATCTGTCACGTAGACGCGACGCAGCTCGCGAAGAAACAAATCCCGCAGTGTGGGGGAACTACACTCCGAGTGGTATTTGGCGGTCTCGCCATGCTAACGTGCTCTTGAGCGACGAGGTTAACGCGACGAAGCGACAACTTCCTCCTTTATTCACTGGCCTGCTTTCAAAGGTAATCCTGCCGTTGAAACCAGCGCTAGTTTTTTCTTTTCTTTTTGGCGTGCCCGACGTTCCACTGCAGACCGTCTCGACGCCCTTGCAGTTGACCTCGGCGTGGCACCAGGAAGGCGGTGAGCGCCGAAGTCTCATAAGCGCTCGCTTTTTATTCCCACGGCCGCTGGCTGCTACACAGCGCGTGCAGAGTTTGCGCATGCCATCTCTGCACCCTGAAATGGAATGCCTCGGCTACCTTTGCAGCGTGCGAGCGCGCACTGACCCGAGCGTACTTGCGCCATCTTCCAGAATGAGTCTAGCTCCCTTAAAGATAGAAACATAAATAAAATTGAGCTGTCACAAAAAAAAGGGGGGGGGGGGGCGAGAAAGCTAGAGGGCATGAAAGAAGGCAACATCGAGGAGGTGAATAAAGTAGATTAAGAAAAAAGTATCAAATGACTATAGCTAGGCGCACCGGATGATTCGAGGGCTCCAATGTTGCCAGCACCTGCCCCGTTCACGTGTGAGTGATGAAGGGGCTCGGGTTTGTTTTGAGAGGGGGCCTTTCGAGTGTCGTAACCGGTTCCCGAAGGAGGAGCAGGTGAAAAACAAACGAGACACTCGCCACTCGTGGTGGTCGAAGTAACTCTCCGATGATCAGGTAGTCGAGTGCATTGTTTGATTTATTAGGGCACCGGATATACACAATGACTGGGTGAGCACTGCTCGACTCATTCGCTATGCTTTGTTTCCTTTATTTTGTTTTAACATTCTTGCGCGTCATCAAGGCGTTGTCTGCATACTCGCAAGGGGGTAGGCCGGATTTCACTTTCCAGCAAAACGCGAGCTCTTCGCGTTTTATCGCTGTACGTGGTGCCACGAAGACACGTGCAAAGACAATAATACAAAAAAAGCTATATGAAAAGAACTACATCAGTCCACGGAGCAGCTGAAAAGCCCTCATGGTACCTCCTATGAATGGAATAAACTGGACCCCCACGCTGCACGTTAAAGCACGTATAAATAACGGGCCGTAATAACGCTATCGCAAGAAGAAGGTGAAGAACAAAAATGATGACAAATATGACGTGTGCACGATATCTGATGCCGCGTGTGGTCCTTCCTCACGCGACGATACGTTTCTAGTTTGACACGGCAAGGTGTGCCATTTAATGCGGCCTTACTCCATTTATGCAGCGCGCGAGCCAACTTAGCGACTGATATGCATAAACCCATCGGGTGTTTGTTAATATTCTTGAGTATATTGCGCCCCTGACTGCCCCGTCCTCACTCTTTACCGCATAAGCATCACGCAACACAGCAATCGTTCTGCTTATTTCCGGCCGTCCTGGTTTCATGTGAACTCGAAAGCGGAAGGCACACAATGTCTCACGCGTGCCTCCATTCGTCAGTTCACGGAATCGTCTATTCGTGGTTGCGTGTTGTGGATATATTATAGGAGCTACAAATCACGGCACGCACTCAACTCGCTGCTACGAAGTTATAAGTGAGGCTAGCATGGGAACTGCACAGCTTAGATGTGTAAAAATTGTGTTTCTGTTTTTGGCGAAGCATTAATAAACTGCATTGATTCGCAATAAACTAAATTCATTTCGCAAAATTTTGCGTGTGTGGAAATATATAGTGATGGCTATGGAGAGTGCACTGTTCGCCACCACTACTCGGACGAGCGTGAGTGTACCCCAGGACGCTGGCTGAGCGATGGCGATCCGCCCTTCTCAGCCCACGTGCAGTGGACCAAATCTGGGCTGTCCAGCTAGCCAGGCCTATCGCCGAAGACATCGCACGATGCTCAGTGGACGACAGCTTCTGGAGGACTAGCCCGGGCCAGTAATTCCTCGTTGGATCCTAATAAAGTTTATTACCTACCTACCTAGAAACTTTAACAATGTGGCATCTACAATGTCAGCTGCTTCACATTTCTGTTGAAGTGGTTGTAGCAAGGGTGGCAATAAAAAACACCCTAAAATTATTCGTGATGCAATCAAAAACATTTCTAGCACTATTGTATGCCATCAAGGTCCCAGTGTGATGAAAACAGTGCGCTGCGCGGCTCACGGTATCCCCCCCCCCCCTCCGCATGCCTTAAGTATATCATTTTGGGACTCACAGGATAAATATTGAATTTAAATTTCCCGGCATTATTGTACCAAAGGAAAGTGTTGTATTCCTCAGGCACAGCGTGTTCGGGAGTTAGTGGGTTAATTTTACCCGATGGGATTCTTAAACGTGCGCTTAAGTTTAAGTTAACAGGTGTGTTTGTATTTTTACCCCTATCACAATACAGCAACAGAGGCCGGGAATCAACCCACGTCATCGAGCTTACCTGTTGGACACCTTAGCCGCTGAGCTGACTCAGGGCGCTTACGGAGCTTCAAAGACCAAATTAGGACTTCTTTTGAAGACTGAGAAGAAACCTTCCTTTTCTGAGCAACAAAATGCCAAAATTAAAAAAAAAGGAGTCTAGAAGGCCAATTGAAATTTTCATGAGGTGTCAAGACTGCTCTATTGAAACAGAAGATGGCGAAGAAGTTTACGTAAGGATTACGACAATTAACATCTGAGCTTTTGTCTAGACCTTATAATAAAAAAATCGCAGCAGTGGTGGTGCGGTGGGAGGTCCCTGTTGAAAAAGTCACATATTGGCCGACAGAGAGGAACTGTAAGGTGTGCTGACTCTAAAAAGACGAATACAGACTTATTCGCTAGTGACATGAGGTAGAAAGAGAGAAGAAGAAAAGTTTTTTGTTTCTGTCAGTTTCGAAAGAATACACTGGCGCAGTCTGTGAGAGAATAGAGCATGCAGCATACGTGGATAACTCTCACTATATTGTGAAGTTCAGGCGACAATTTCTTGAAACTGGGAGTGCTTCAATCTCAGCTCCGCTGCCTTTTGGAGGTCGAGGTCTTGCAGCGTTTTCCGCACTTTATGAGCGACGAATTTGCGCAGTAAAGAAGTCGCGATGCTTTCAGAAAAATCATGCCCAGTGGCATCCTCCCCATCACACGTCGAAAAATTATTCTCCATCGTCGGCAGCATAATGCAGAGCGGCAGCTCCAGTAACTCACGAAGGATGGCTCTTGCTGACATGCAAGCATAGGAAAGAGCCGACAAGGAGTAAGCTGAGCCCCATTCCTTCGACGTTGATCCATTTCGATGGCAATCTGGTGGTGGGGGTGGATTCCACGCGGTATGTATACCAGCTTTCGGGCTGCACAGGGCATGAACGTGGGCGAGTCGGTAATTGCTTAGTTTCTACTGGACTTACAGAAGGTAGCTGCGGACGAGATGCAATAAAAGTAACGCATATAACTAAAGTATAGGCAAACAAAGCATAAGTAATGCAAGCCGCGCTGATGTGAACGTTGCGGTGACATCGTCATAGAGGCTTCATGAGCGCGCCTGGCGAAAGCCAAAGGTACACCAGACGACCACCATGGAGACATTCAGCGTTGGTTCTAAAGTTACCAACAGAGAGCACGTGCTAAGTCCTGGAAGTATCAAATAATAATGGTCTTCGATTAGGTTTCAGTACTGCTAGGTATAGGGTTTACTTATAACTCTTCTTGACTTACCGACGTTGTTTGCCAGCGCATATGACTCAAACAATGGCAAACCTCGCTTGCTTTTGTCCACATCGGTGTACCTCCCACCACCCTCCATTTTTGTGGCGTTTTCTTTTCTGCAGTGCAGCACGACGTGAACAGAAAACCAGGCGACCATTGCTCCCATGCTGCACTCATTGACGCCTAACAATTAAACGTAGTGCCTCGCGTGCACAGCCAAGCCACGCGCTCGCAGGAACTTCGCTATCTGTGCTTCGCCAGTACGGCGAATATTATAACGTGCGAACTGCCGCACATAACGGGACCGCAAAAAAGGGAGCCCGGCTAGACAACAGCTGAGTACGCCGAGAGCGTCGCAATAAACCGACGCTGCTTGGCCGGGGCCGAATGCATCGGGACACAAAGCACCACCGCGAGCCGTT
The DNA here is from genome assembly GCF_043290135.1 of Rhipicephalus microplus. Lineage (NCBI taxonomy): Eukaryota > Metazoa > Arthropoda > Arachnida > Ixodida > Ixodidae > Rhipicephalus > Rhipicephalus microplus. The sequence continues at coordinate 146,807,496 of NC_134703.1, read as the reverse complement.
CCGCGCGACGCATTCGGCGGCCCAAATAATTAGCGAGCCAGTGCGCACAATCGGCCTGAGTGGCCCGCGGATTCAAGCGACGACGATTAGCGCCGATTACACGCCCCGGGTCTTCTTGGGCGCCAATGAGCGCGTTTGCGGCCAACGAAGAGGTAGGGGTGAAGGCGAAGCCGCACGAAAACGGTCTAGATTAAAAAAAAAAACAATAGAGAGAAGGAAAGAGAAAGAGATCGTCCAGAACTGTGGGAAGCAGCGGTGCGATGTCTCGCGCAGTTCCACGAAATGTGGCGGAGTGTACGATCGTGACAATAACGCCAATCCAAAATTAATAGGTGTTGTTGTCGGTGGGGAAGCTCAGTCGCTACGAATAGCGAGAGCAAAAGAAAGAGGGTGATAAGGAAGAGAGGGCCAGAAATAGAGAAGTTATGGATTAGTCAAGCAGGCTTGTGATGATTAACACACCGAATGAAAAAAAGGAGACAAAGTAATGTGGTGAGCTAAATTCGTCACGTAGAGGTAAACATTTCACATAAACCTGTCCGGTTGTGAAGTTAAACTCCGAAAAACACTTATTTGAATGGGATACTTTCTCGCGGGGAGCCACAGCCTATGATGAAGGAATCGGGCTGTTTTAAAAACATTGGTCTTATGTGTATTGGTTGTCATTAAAAAATGTTTAGTATCTGAAATCAATCATTGCACATTGATTTCACTAAAAGACGTTTAAGCTTTTTTATTTCTGAAATATGGACCGCTGCATCGTATTTTCTATCCATGCCTTCATAAGAATTTATATTCAACTCGTTGATTTTTTTTATTTTCCTACATTTTTTTCTATACTCATTACCTTTATTCTTTTTTTAAATTTCTTTGGTTTATCGCTTTAATTGGCTAAAAAGTATGGGGCATGTTACCCCCGTAAAAAGTTCGCGCATGAAAGGCTGAGAAAGACACTCGCTATAACACGCTTGTATAAAACTGGGTCATATTACTGCAAAACGAATGAAGAAAATGTCTAATAACTAGAGAGGCTAACGTCATCAATCATTTAGCTGTCTTTAGCCAACGTTAAGCAGCACAATAACCAGCATGATCTATGCCTTATTAACACAACACCAGCCTATACTAAGTAACACTTACCAATAATTAAAGAGCGCTAACCACTGCGGCTAGCACACGAGTTAACGCAGCAGTCCATGTCCATGGGCGTACGCGAATCTGTGAGGCAGGATTGCACAGCCATCACCGTCCGCCGCTGATACGCCCGCTCGTTTTGGTTTACGGTGGAGTTTGCATAAGTGAAATCTTTTGCGGGAGCACCGCTGGCTCAGTTGCATCTCCCTGACAGCCCACTGTTATTGTGCTATTCCCAAAATTGGTCCACTTATTTTTACATCGTGGACGGGAAGGGCAAGCTTGAGTTTCCGCGGGAAAAAACTTTCGCGCCAAGATTTCTTTCAAACCTCAACTGTCGCATTGCCTAAAACACTTGGAGGTTTAAAAACGAAAGGAGAAAATAGCGGGATTAGGGTAAGGTGGTGAACAAGTATAGGTATGTTTTTTTTTTCAAAACGTGACGTGAAATTCCTTCAGAAATAATTCCGACATAAGATATAGAGGTGTCAAACTCGTGGCCTGCGGAGCTGTTGCCAGGGGCCAGATGCTTCACGTCGAATAGGGTTTTGTGACTTTGCTAAATAGTACTCGCATTGTTTTCTTGCTTATCGCAGTTAATAGCGCTTTGTCCAGGTAAGCTACAGACACCGAGTAGGTCTCAAGTCTTTTTTTTCCTTTTGTCGTGAGACACCTCATGCAGTCACTATGAGTGGAAGCCCGCCGCGTTGGTCTAGTTGCTAAGGTACTCGGCTGCTGACCCACAGTTCGCGGGATCGAATACCGGCAGCGGCGGCTGCATTTTCGATGGAGGCGAAAATGCTGTATGCTCGTGTGCTCACATTTGGGTGCACGTTAAGGAACCCCAGGTGGTCAAAATTTCTGGAGCCCTCCACTACGGCGTCTCTCATTATGATATCGTGGTTTTGGGATGTTAAACAACCCATATAAATCAATCACTAAGAGTGGAACCATCGCCGTGAATCGAAAGCTGTTTTTCTGAATCGGCGTCCAGGTTTTCGCCTCTGCGGAAATAAGCATCCAAATCTTTTTCGAGACCTGATGTCGAATTTCCCCCAGAAACTCTCCTTATATAGAATATGGGAAAGACGTTATGTCAAGAGAAAACATTCCCCCTACCATTCCCGCTCTGCTCTTACCATCCTCCCTGTCCCAGCCCCTGTGGGATTCAAGTTAGGGACTGGCCCGCTAGCTAAGATAAGTTTGAAACTTCGTGATCTAGGTAGTGGACTGTGTAGTGTTACTACAAGACATGCAGACCATAAGTAGCATACGCCACACGATCCTTTTATCTGAGCGGACAACCACAGCGACAAGCGAAAGCGTAAACGGCGTAATAGTTAACAAAGCTGCATCAACAGCCTCCCTGTTGCAGCTATAGTACGGCCTGTATGGCCCTTGGTATGGGGTTCAGCGTATAGGTGTCAAAGTGAACCACTGTGCGTTTTCATATTTTGTACTAGCAAATTTTAATTTTCATTGAGCTTTACAACGTATTAGCTTGCAAATAAAGAGTAACTGACGCGCCGAAAGGCAAAAGAAATACGTAGCTGCAGTAGTCATAAACGTTACAAAATACAATAAAAGGAAGTCACCAGTCGTGTCGAGTCTGAAGGTAGTGCCAGGGCGTGGCTAGCTGGCCTTCTTTGTTTCGATTAATTTCTTTCTTTCAACCTTCGTTTATTTGCGTCCTTATCTCTTCTCTGTCTCCCTTGTTTGTTTTTGTGCCTCTGGCTAGTTCTTCCTTTCTCTCTACGCATACACCTTTATTTTCATCACGCCTTTTCTCTTTTCTTCTCCATTTCTTCCCTTTCTCTCTCTCTCTCTCACTCTGATTCGCACTTTCGTTTCCTTTCTATCTCTGCCTATATCTGTCTATATATTTCTCTTAATTTAATTCGCTATTTTCCCGTCTTTCCTGTTATATCCAATTCCCGTCCCTTTTTTCTTTTCTTTCTTTTATTTTCTCTTTCTTTCTTTCTTGCTTTCTATTTCACTTTCATTTTGTGCTTTGCTTTACTCTTCCAGCTCTTCGATAGGAAGACCTATCTTTGTCGAAGGTGCCTTGTCATTCTTGGCGCGGTTAAAACTACTACGCCGAGGATGACAAGGTGCCTTCGACAAAGATAGGTCCTCCTATTGAAACGTCAGCTAGCCTGTCTGAGGTGCTTACACTGTTCACCCTGACTATCCCACTTATCTATCTAGCCACTTACGTTTGGGTGCTCACATGGTCACCTCCATAACTTGGCGTCAACTAAAATTAGCATGGGGGTGTAAGACGGTTTGACGAATATTACGCACTTATCAAGACATAAACAATGTCACTATCTTGTCACGTACGTTGTCAAACGCTTCCCGCCAGACACTAGCACATACCCACGGGTGGGTATGTGTCGTTAGTATGCGGGTATGCGCCACAAGTGTTTGACACCTAATATACCCAGGAACGACGAGAACACAGATCGGCAATCTGAACGCGCAAGCGTTAAGAAATACCCGACATCGGTAGCGTCGACCCGGCGATTGCAAAAAAAAAAAACAAATGTCAGGCTCTCAGCAGAAATCTAGCCCAAGCATTCTGCGTGGCAATGAAGAATTTTACCACAGAGCTACGCCAAGTCTCGGAACTACTTTTAAAATAGATGCTAATCTTCGTCAAACGTCAATAGTGGTTGCAGTGCTGCCTACCCAATTTTATAAACATTACATATCTACTCCTTGGATACAGCCGTCACGTCGGTTTAACGTAAATTGTGGTTAGTTGCCATGCACTGAAGTTGATTTATGTAGCAGTGTCCAGGGCCAGCATCCTCGCGAACATCAGCGCGTCATGTCAGCTTCTGGTGTTTCTAATACGCATGTTCCAGGTGGCATCATTACGCAAGTGCAAACAACTGATTGTATAAACATCTGCTACTCTTCAGCACATGTTTGTACGTGCAACATTTGTACATATATATAGCGTCACTTCATGACGTGTCGTTCAATAAAAAAATTGCAACACGGTCACCCTCCCTCCACATGCTTCGCATAACGTCAATTTCCAGGGATGTGGAATCTGCCGACTTTTTTTTTTTGCCAAGAATGTCTCTTTTTTTTCTTTCTTACGTTTTCTATCTCTTTCTTTTTTAGTTCTCGTTCTTACGTTCATCCGAGTTATTCCATCCCACGCCGGATTGACTGGCGCCCACGTTATGGTAGGGAAGCAAAATACGAAGCAAGGTGCGTGCCCTTTCTTGATGAAGCTAGTTTTCTATTCACAGATTACGACCAACGACCAGCATAAATGGCTACGCTATTAAAAAAAACTCGAACTTTTTCTAATATTATCTGGGCTTTAACGCCCCAAAACCACGATATCTGTATGAGAGATGTCGTACTGGAGGGCTCCGGAATTTTCGACCATTTGGTGTTCGTCAACGTTCATTGACATCACACAGTACAGTGGCCGCTATCATTTCGGCTCCATCAAAATGTGACCGCCACAGCCACTATCGAACCTGTGACCTTCGGATCAGCAGCTGAGCATCATAATCACTGTTCCATCATGGGGTACCTCTGACTATTCATCATTTCGTAGATGTACGAGAACTGCGACTTGCGAGCGAGCGCGGAGGTTAGACCTTTTCCCCTTGAAAAGCGTTCAAGAGGTGCACAGGGGGGGGGGGGGGGGGTACCGACTTAATGCAGTAGGGACGGCAACTTAAGAAGTGAGATAATCTTGACAGCGAGTTTCCGGGAGAGCCCGCATGCTTGTGTCACGCCTGTCCGCACTATAGGCGTCAATTTGTTATTTCTATACTTGACGCTTTTTCTTTGAGTAATCTGCTACCTTCACCACTTCCGCAGTCCAAAGTAGCAAAATGAGGACAGGCTTGTCCACTCCTTTGTTTCTCACTTACTCTGAATAGCTTAATTTTAGCACACACTTTCGCATTGCGTGACGGCATGGCTTAACGCTCCACCGCCCTTACCAAATTATTCCGCCAGTTTTCCATCTCAATAATACGATTGGATAAAAGAGTGCGTCGCATTTTACCCTCTTTCTAATTATACACAAGCAAGCACTGGTGAAGCCGCAAGAATACGTTATAAAAATGCGCAACATTGTATCGTACTTACGCACATGAAAAACTTGAACACGCCCATAGCACACATGCTGTAAATATTCGTTCTTCGAAAAACTTTTGCCGTTAGAGTTACATGTTCCTGAGAACACTGCAGCGATAAATTTCGGTCAATAGTGAAGCTTGCATGACAGGATCGATTCACGTAAGGTAATACATAAAATTTGTTCGGTCCCGTTCTTGTTTTCACGCCGTATCGTGAAGTAAATCTGGTTTGCCCAAAGTTTCGTATTATCTCGTGAGTTTGGCAACAGAATAAACGCGACGCATGGAAGGCTGCCAAGCATGTTAAATACTTTGAATATCTTTTTTGGCGCAAATTCACATTAACCGAATGACCTAATTTTGCTTGTCACCCGCCATGTTGGCCTATATTATAGTTACAGTGTCTGACCACTGGCTTGAAGGTGGCGGGATGAAAATCCGACCGCGTTGGCGCCATTTCAATAGAGACGAAATGCTATAGAGGCCGTGTGCGTAGATTTAGGTGTATGTAAAAGAATACCAGGTGCTTGAAAATGATAGACCTCCACTATGGCTCTTCCATATATATATATATTGAAGTTCTGGGTCATGTAATCCCTGAAGTTTATTATCATTATTACTTTCGCTCGAATATTTGACGCCCTATAATGACACCACACAGTGCTACCAGCAAAAAGGTTATTTTCAGAGCCAGACCACATATAAATCACAATTTCTTGGCTTGAATCAATGGGCAGTTTTTCTTTATATTTTAGCCCTACACAGACCACTGCCGCTATTACCTATATTCGACCATCATTTTGAAAAGCAGTTTTGAATTAAAGCAATGAAGACATTGTGACAATTTTTAGAGACAACAGACTTGTATACACCAGTCGCTGTAGACTGATAATGAGGTCGTATATATAGCGCATAAGCCTAACGGACTGTGACGTTGTGTGTGTGTGTCCTGCCCTCTGTATCTACATTTACTATTCTTTCAATCACCCTCTTCCTTTCCCGCTGTACAGGGTACCATACTGGCTATTCTAAACTGGTTGACATCCCTGCCTATGCTCTCTCTCTCATTATTTTCTTCACCGTCATGCTCGGGCTAGTTTGAATATCCCATGCCAGCTAACCCGATCTTCAACACTACACTCGCCCAACGTCGCAGCCATGCCCAAACTATCACTGTTAACCATTCGCGTTATGACCCTCTTCACCTGCCACATCGTCACTTCCTCTCTCTCCCAGCCGTGAAAACAAAGCCCTCCGGGCGTAGCATTGGCGGCCGGCGGTGTTCGCCGCGCGAGGTGTACACGGTGAAACGCGCCGCAGAGCGAGCCAGTAGCAGCCGGCGCGCGCAGCCATTTCTGCGCGGCCGCATGCCATACTGATGAGGCTCGACCCGGGGGCGCGGGCAATCGGGGACCCGGGGCTCATTTGGGGGCCGGGGCGAAATTATTTCTAATGGCATGTAGCGTATGCCGCGGTGACGGCTTCGGCGGAATACTGATGCCGAGCCGAGCACCCGTGTATACGGCGGGCGTCGGCAGTGCTGCCCCCTTCTCCCCCCCCCCCCCCTCCATTTCTGATTCGTAGTGCGGGCCACGCGCCGCGCCGACCGCGATGACCCGCGAGCACGTATTTACGGCCAAGGATCCTCGGTCTCTCACAACGCGCTGCTCATGTGCGGTGTACGGGCACCAACTTTCCGCCTCGCAACATGCGATAGGCACAAACAATTTCCCGCGCAGATGTCACACTACTCGCGGGCAATTGTTACCACGGTGATGCGCAGCCAAAGCTACAGAACGTAAGCGTTAAAGATTTAGAGTACTTGGTACTCTACTATGGCAGAGCAGACAGCCATCTGAACAACGGTGACCAGCAACTGTTCTTCTCTGCCTACTGTGTGTTTATAAAAAAGTGTTTAACGATTTCGAGTACTTCGTACTCAACTGTGGGGGAGGTGTGAGCATTCCCGATGGTAAGTGGGCCTGTCTAGCTGCACACAACGACAGAGGCAAAATTGTGTGTTTAAAAAAAGTTGTTTATGATTTAGAGTACTAGTATACTCTACGATAGGAAAGTGAAAAACCGTCCCGTGTGTCCGAGAATAGCTTGCGCGCCAACTAGCCAAACATGCCATTTTGTGAGAGCATAAGCTTGGGTGTGTTGGTAATCTGACAACTTTAAAAGCCCACAAAATGGGTGAACACAGATGTCTGTGTCATTCCTTTCTGTCTTGGTTATGTCTGTGAGTTATCAATAGTGAAATTCAAAACTTCAAGTCGTAACTTCAAGTAATTAAAAGTTATTTATTTTAATCGTTGACTAAACTAGCACAGAAGTTCAAAGAATCCTGTATTTTCCACGGAGTCTAATACAAGGGCGCCCTTACTCAAAAATGCAGCGTACCTAACAATTAATGGGAATTACATGTCTACGCCTGTTGGTAGATGTTTGGAAAAATAAAACCATAGGTAACAAGAAGGACGGTTGCAAGAGGACACACCTCTGACTTACAGATAGCATACCAAAAAAGAATAGAAAAGCTTTTTACCTTTTAGCGCGCGTATATTTTCGGATGCGAGAAGTGTCACATCTGTCACTACTTTTTTTATGGTTCATATCGACAGAACGAGGTTTCAACGTTTTTTAGTGGCTGATGTGTTCATTTTAGGATGCAAAAATATGTACCCAAAAAGATGGAGAACCGATAAACTGAGTAAAAAAAAAAAACAAAGCGAAAGTTCATTCACACTAATGGAGACCGCGCACTCTATTTCGTGTCTTTAGGGGAGAAATTGAAGAAGTTCATGCGAGTAACTCGTCAAAAAAGGCTAATATAATACCATGCTCCTTACTCACTGTGGATATTGTCATGTTGTCGTGGCGTTGGCGAAGGCAGGAGTCGGCGTATCAAAGATTGAGCTCTTTGTTCGGCCAAACCTGCGGCCAGGAAATGGAAACTCAAACTACAGTCATGCACACTGTACAATGATACCGGCAAACAAAGCGTCAGCCGATAAAAAAATAAACTAAAAAGCTGCTGCGCAGCAAGGTGCATCGACGTTTATACATGCGGTAGTGAACATTCGAGCGTTATCACTGGTGGCCGCGTGTGTTCCAGAATAAACTTAGCTGTTCGCGTTGGCACACTCTAGCCGAACGGATGATGATAAAATGATCTGGAAGACTCCATATCATTATTGCACAGTTAGCGCAAGGCATTAGCCACACGTGCAATAAGCCGGTGACATAAAACATATAAAGAAAGAGGCGTGTCGGGCAATTGTGGCGCAAGGATACATTCTTAGGAGAAAGTTGAGATGGTCACAAAAGAGCTGTATTTCTACATCTCAATTTTTATTTGTTTTCTTGTGCCATGGAATGTATGGTTTACTGCGTCATCAAGCCCTCTAGCAAAGTACTCTCGTCCTCTGATAACTGTCCTACACGGGTTGTTGGCTTTAGTTGTCATAGTACAAAAGAAGAAGAAAAAAAAAAGAAAGAAGAAAGAAACGAAAAAGAAAGGTGTATAGGAGACTCTTCCTCGCCCTTTTCAAAGCCGTTTAGATATTTTTTTCTAATAACCAACCTAATACTCAAGAGTAGCCGCAGCCTCGGCTAAGCTAACTATTACAGGCTTGAAGTTCTCGCTTATTGTATTCAAAACTTTTTCGAAATCAGGGAGCAGCCCTGTCAGCTGTACTAGGAGAGCTCGGCAACCGGTCTTCACGCAAATGCAAGAAAAGTGGTCGATATCACCCAGTCGTCCCCATTCGCGTGCTTCGTGAGGTAAACGTACTTGTGCAAGCGTCTTGGACTTTCTGTGCAGTCCCGCATCTGCCAGTTAATCCACTGCTCTCTTTTCCCCCCACACCACGGAGAACCACACACCCACATCACAGAGACGATGCACGAATTGTGGTTGTGAATTTAAGACAAAGTTTTCTAATGCGAGGACGTTACCTCATCGTCTGTCAATCATCGCCTTAATGCCAGTCACTAAACCACATCTTTTTATTTTTGGTCATGTTGTGTCTCGTTTCTTGAGTATATATATGCTATACGCATGTGTGTTCCTCAATAAAACTGAGTTTCTTGGCAGCGCTGTGTACGTCGTGTGCTCCTTTTCAGTATCAGCGTTTTTTGAGCAACAATTTACGATGATATCAGGCCAACTCGCCCCACCAGACACGTTTTTAAAAACGTTACATAGTTCATGGGGCGCAATATCCCGTGGCCGTCTGTCGTTAACGTGCGAAATTACGTTAACCCCCCGTCACCCACTCACCAAAACACACACACACACACACACACACACACACACACACACACACACACACACACACACACACACACACACACACACACACACACACACACACACACACACACACACGCACACACACACACACACACACACACGCGCGCGCGCGCAAGCGAATTGCGCATTTTTGAAGTTAAGTTGACCAAAGTTTTAAATTCACTCGAACCACGATGACTTGACGCAGCCCATAAGTTCACCCAGTTCGATCACATTATCATCATGGAACATGGTATAAATCCCATTGGTATGGCATAACATAACTGTATGACGAGGGTGAATGACTGTTCATATCAGCAAATTCATGACTAACTTTTCATGAACGGTATATGACTCACACGCTATGACGACGGTGCTCCTGCGTCTGTTTCCTTAACTTTATTTATCTCAAAATTGGTACTACGGTGACATTTTTGCATGACCAACATAAATGACTAGTGAATATATGAAACTCATGACGTTCATGCCATGTACAACATGATTTACATACCACGCTACCGAATTTGGTATTGCGTGACGTGATTGTGAAACGAACATAAGTGACAAATGGTAATGTGGAAATCATGGGAGCTCATGTGCAACATGAGTTCCATGCCACGCTCGTGGCCTGACAGCTAGATTTATATACACTCAATTTGGTACTTAATGGCGTGTCTGTATGACACAGGTAAAAGACAGATCATAAAATGAAAATCATGAGGTCCATGTCATGTGCAACATGATTTGCATGCCATGCTCATGGGGTGCTCGCGGTCGTTCTTGATATAGAACAAGTTCGGTATTGCATGATGTGACTGTATACGACAAACATAAATGACAAGAGGTAATATAAAAAAAACATGACATGTCATGTGGAGCATGACTTGCTCGTCACGCTCATGACGTTCTCGTGACCGTTTCGCTGTAGCTTCATATACATCAGAACTTGTATGGAGCGACGTGACTGTAGGAAAAACATAAATTACAGGTGTTAACACAAAGAAATACCGCGTCGCTAAATCTCTAATTTTAGTTCACCTCGCCTTAATTTGAGCAGGGGTCGCAGCAACAGAATCCCTAAAGCTAAGTCACAGTGACTGCGAGCCTTTCCAGAAGTGATCACAGCTTATATATAGATATTTTGCAACATAAGCCACGTTTTTCTCAAAGGCCAGCTACGCCGACACTGTCGACCGACTACCGTAGTACAGTTCTGTGACATCATTTTCCTTGTCATTTGTATAATTGCGCACTGCGACCAACGCGGGGTTGTCATCCCCATTAAGCGGCTTCACAATGAACGGCGGCTACAGGGCGGGCCCTACGCCGGAGTCCGGCCGCGGGTCTGAGTGCGCGGTGTGTCGCGACCGAGGGCCGCTTTCATATCACCGTGCGGCGGGGGAGGGGCGGCGCTGGGATCGATCAAGGCACTCAATCATCCGAGGATGCCGCGGTATGCGGGCTCGGGCACGTAGCCGAGCGGTGCATGCCGCCAACCGTGAGCCACCCAATGTTTGCAGACAGTGTCGGGGGCGGCTAAAGAGAGACAAAATGGCCGCAAAGAATGGGGACCTCGCCACCGAGTTCGGCAGTCTTCATGCACAGCACGGCGACGCGGTCCCGCGGACAGCGCGACGTCAACGTGTTTTCGAGAACATGCATCTTTTGCATCGGCGACCACTGTGACCGCGGTGTAGATGAGAGAATGAATCCTGGGAAGGGAAACAAATGACATTCATTTGAGGTCGTTGTTCAGAACTGTGACGTCACTGTGCGTGCATTGGGTTAAATGGTGAGAAGGAAAGAAAGCCTAAGCAAGAAAAAGATGCCGCATTTAGAACAGTCAGTTCTCTTTATATGGCAGTCACGTGTGTAGAAACAGGCCGTTGACATTCTGGCAAGGAGAGCGTGGTACACTGCGTAGAATTTCAGTGTTTCGGGCAAGATAATAGGCAAGTTGAGTGTGTTCGCGTTTTTAAGCTTTTTTTTTCTTTGTCAACTTCTCGATAAATGCAACATCATTACTTCCACTGATCACTTTATGGCGTATCCAGTAGGTTAATTGGCATATCCGTAAATGAAGCTTTATGACATTGCAGTGTTTCAATTGTTAAGTTTCTATGATACGCAAGGTCATCTTCTAGATGTCTACTGCTACAGTGTATGCACACACTACACTCTAAATTATGTTGTGCATATGTTACATAACTGGCAGCGGCCTCAGACACAATGGCCAGCTTATGCTCTCAGAGAAAGTGCTGGGTATCCCGAACATGCTGTCATGGTAAGAAGCCGCTTTCTGCGCGCTCCTTACGGCCAATGTGAGCGAACATGGGACGGACAAGTGCGAGCAATGCAGCTCCCTCTGGTCAGTTGATGGTGCCTGTTGGCGGCTTCCTCAGCGTGCCAGACGTCCCGCAGCTGATCAGGTGAGTTCGTGGCTGAACAGGGCCGCCTCCCATCGCACCCTACACCTCTATAAATATATAACCTATTATAAAAATGACTTATTCCTTCAAAACATTCCTTCGAGATTGGTCCCTCGTTCATTTGTCTTCAATTGGTTTAAACTCGTCATCCACATTGGTGGCACGGATAACCCCGACTTTACTTTACGTTTTCTTTCGATCGGCGGTCACAACTAAACCCATGTCTACCCAGTTCGTAAGGAACCTTTTCTTCTCGCTACCGGTACTAACCCAGAGCATGCGCAACAGCATCGCTATGACTCCGCACGCTTTACTCGCCAATGACTCCACACGCTACGACTCCGAACGCCTGATTGGCTACTTCCTGGTCCTGTTGGCGACAAAATATTCAGGTTCGTGTCATGGCTACTTCCTGGCTACTTTGAACTCCTGTTTTGGCGTATTCGTGGCTATTACCCCGTTACATATGAATATAAAATAAATGGTAAGTTGAAAGAACAAGCCGTGTTTACAAGCATTTCTGTGGTGTTGGCCTATGTGAGCGCGCGTCCTTGCCCGACCAGCTGGCAAATACGCATCGAGGCACCCAACGAGCGGTCTCTCCGTCGGAAAAGACAGGGAATGAAATGCGCATGTCAGGAAACGCATGTCTGTAGAGCACACTGCTGGCGTCAGATTCTTATGCTCGACAACAGTGCGTCATCCGCATTAAGATGAAACCTAATTTTTCATCTTAGAGCAGATGTCGCTACTTGAAGCTGGAGTGGCGATATTGTAACTTTGTATCTATTTTGGTCTACAGAATCAAGAAAGTGCAGCTTCCAACTGTAATGTTCCTGCTGAGTGGTTGGCCCGAAATTACTTTTGTAAGAACTACCTGTATTGTTGACAATGTGTATGTATAGCTCAATTAAAGTACAGCAATATGATAATTTATTTGCAACTTACTTCTTGCTTGGAGATCAAACAAAAAGGGAAAAGTTCTGCTCGTAGTACACCGCTTTTGCCTACTAAATATCAAATAACTCACAGTTGAACATTGACAACTTTATACATAGTATAACTTTTTTTTGAATATGGCTACAAGTTTGGTGTTAATATGTTAATATAAACGAGACGGTTACTTAAGTGAGTTTTTGCTCCTTTTCAAACCCCAACGGCAACTGTGCACCGGACGTATACATGCCTGGTAGCAGCTGTGAAAGACCGTTGGGTTTGGATGCGTGTGTGTCTGTACACAACCTCCTGTTGGACGAAAACCGAAAGGGACGTTTCGGAATCGTTCTACATAAAGAAGCGAATATACAGTTGCGTCAACAACACGTCGTACGACTTGTCTGTTGAATAGATGAGCCTTCAAAACGCCGCAATAACTAGTTAAGATTTCGTATATTGCGATGCATGTTTGTTCACGCATGGGAAAGGTGACTGCCGGCAAATGTAGTTTAGTCATTTAAGTACGCTTTTTAATCAGCTGTGAGTGCCAGCTTTTCCAGTGATTTAATTCTCGCCATGTCTTGTGTTTCTCGCTGGTCATGTACACAACGTACCAACTAGCCCCACTCAACGCATCCGCGATACATTTGAGCATCAGGGAATAACCATCTACACAACACGAATTTGACCTCACCCTCATTCTTTTTTCTTTCTTCCTCTCTCTCTCTTTACTGTCAAAGCGAATACACCTGAAAAGCCGACAGTCAAGAATCATATACTGGGTGTTTTAGCTGTGGAGGTTATATCGTACAATTTACTCTGATAATTAAAGTTTAACGTTAAGTTCATACCGTTATCAGAAAACATTCTACGCACACATTTCTAGATGTGTGCGTAGTGTTGAGACGATTAAGTCGTCGTGACGGAGCCCTGTTATACAAGCTAAGAGTCGGTTTTGTGTCAGTGCGCGAACGAATGTACCGTCAAGGACGTGTTGACAGCCCGATATGTTCGTCGTGTGGCTCCTGTGAGACACTAAAGCACGTCTTTTTAAAGTGCCCTAAATTTGTTATACAACAAGCACTATTCATAAAGGACTATAGAGTGATTGGACTTAGATGCACGACCCTTGACGATTGCTTGTTCCCAGGAAGATGTGGTATAGGATGGATCAGGCTCACAGAGCCCTTTTAACTTTCTTAACGAAAACAGACTTGGCGTCGCGTTTATAGACACTTTTTAAGTGGCTATTTATTTTTTTGCGTGTGTTATACTTTTTTACTTTTATCTTCTTTCTACTTTTTTTTTCTTCCCCCCTGTCTTCCTTTCATCTATGCCTTCCCTTTCCGAAGGAGCAGGCAGGCATGGTGCCCCTATAGGTGGTATTTGACAGACCGTTCCCTCCCTATATTTCCTCTGTGTCTTCGTGTTTTCTGTGTACACAAGCCAAATGAATAAAGAGTGACTGATACAGTTCTATCACAATAAAATTGCCTCTTGTCCACTCTTGACCCACCGCAGCCCACAGGTCACGATAGAAACCACACCTAAACATGGTTGGCAAATAACAAAACATAATGTGCCGCCCCCTAACCCATTCCCCACCTCATCTCCAACAGCGGGCAACAATCATCCTTTTTTGTTTATTTATTTATTTGATTTGCATACACGGAAACACATGGACAAGGGGGAAAGAGAGAGAGAGCAAGCTGGCAATCGCCACCTGGAGGGGCAATGCCTGCTTTATCGGGAGGAGGAAAGAAACAGAGGAAACGAAGATAAGAGGGGAGAAAGAGGAAAGAAGAAAAGGAAGCAAAGAGTAATAAGAAAGACTTAGACAAGTATATGCTAAAAAATAAAAGTTTCATTCATTCATTCATTCATTCATTCATTCATTCATTCATTCATTCATTCATTCATTAATACATTCATTCATTCATAATGGGCTGCAGGGCGTTCATACGATATCACAGTGAGGCGAAAATACGCAGGAAAAATTGGATGCGAGCGCAGTGTGATGCACCCCACATGATACACCTGTCTACCGATAACTTGGATGTGACGTCATGGGTGCAAAGTATGACTCCAACATGGCGCCACAGATGACGCCGAGATGGTGTAATAACGTGGATAATAACCTGCTCCGACGTGATAATGACGTCGCCGGAACTTTATCGGGCGTTTATGTATTAGCAGAGAGGTTTAGTCGAGCACCCGCAACAGCTCTGCGGACGCCCAACGATACACTTGTCTAATAGCAAAGGAACCAGCATGCGATGTACTGATATCATCAAGCTGACATCGCTAAGTTCGCAGCCCACCAAGATGGTTCTCCAACGTGGCCGTTATTCCGTACCTACCGCGCGGGAAAGCATGCAGCACGGCTGAAAGGGTGAAATACCATGAGTAAAATAGTGCGCTATACAGTAAACTGGGGAAGAAGTTAGAGGAGACACAAGTTAGGAAGCGAACATGACAAGCGCAACGAAGTGGACCCGAAAAGCGAAGTTGACACGCTGCGCTTGTCATGCCCATTTCGGAATATGTATCCTCTGTGACCTCTATATATGTCCCAATAACTGCAGCGCAGTATTTTTATCATGCAAAACCAACTAACCTAATACCTCACTTCGCTGAAGTCCAATATCAGGACGACGCTCAGAACTGTGGTGGTGATGTCGAAGGTGGGTAACTCACCTCTACAATCTGTTAAACTGTCACAGAGATAAAAGGCACTTTTAGTCTGCTTGTTTTCTCTATAAACAGCACGCATCCTTGTATACATGAGCAAATGCATGTTTGGAGCACGCACCCGTCGACCGAAAAATGGATTGTGGACAGCATGCTGCCCGGAAGTATACAAGGCGAATTCAGGACAAAACAATGAACTGAATATTTGATGCATGTAAAGGATATGTGTGTACGAGTGCGTAGGAATGGTGACAGAAACTTTATGCCATTCCGATTGCGAAACGCTTTCCCCTCTCGCATGGCAACCGAAAAACACTCTACGAACCTGAAGTGCTCCGAATGCATGCATGCGGAATATCGTGTCGTGAGTGCACGGTGCTGACGCCCAACTTATCACGCGCATTTTTTTTTTGTCAGCCACGCAACTATCGAGAAAAATCAATCACTCCTGCGCGTGTTTCCATAACTCATAACGCTGGCCCTCCGCACGTGCGTAGCTCATGTGGCCCGAGAAACCTCGCACGCAGAAAACACCTAATTTCTCACCCACGTGCCAACAAATGGATGCGTTTGGCGTGCACTTTCGTGAGCACGCAAAGCGAAGCAATTTAAATAGATGGAGCCCGACCTGCTGTAAACGGTTGATTAAATCGACAAGCCAAGACTCTCGAGTGCATGGGCTGAATGGGCCGAACGCGTAGGCCGAACCCTCTGTGTAATCATGTTGGAGATGGTGGTGTTGTGGAATATAAATTGAAAAAAAAACAAGAACAGAAGACAAATCAAAGAAAGAAAATTCAAGTACTTCTTACACAAGAATCGTATATTTACACAATTTCGATATGATATAGCGTGAGTTCGCAACAAGCATCTTTTAAGCCTTCTACAAGCATCTTTTCCTTAAATTTGTAATGACGTGATTTTGAGACATGGCGAAAGCGATGTTTATCGTTTACTTGAAATGCAGTGCTGATTTATTGATTGATTAATTTATATGCGAACTTTAACGTCCAAAAACCACCATATGATTATGATTTCCGTAGCCCTCCACTACGGCGTCTCGAGACGCTGTAGTGGAGGGCTACGGAAATTTAGACCATGCACCTGGGGTTCTTTAACGGGCACCCAAATCTGAGCACACAGGCCTGAAGCATTATCTCCTTCATGGCAAATGCAGCCGCCGCAGCCGTAAATCGATCGCATGACCTGAGGATCAGCAGCCGAGTACCTTATACACTAGACCATGAAATGCAGTTTTAACGCTCTCACACACCGGAGTTACACTGTGATGGCAAAAGTGTTTTACTTTGGTTTTAAAGTTTTCGACACATATAGCATGTGAAAGCCAGCCGCTCTTTAGTGGACATCATTCCGACAAGTCAGTAAAGTTCCACCGAGTTTGTGAACTCTGCGCCCTGAGAGCAGCCTAAATGACAGAAATCACTGTCATAGTCACGGGAGACAATTGACTTATCGTTGTTTACGTGCCCAATGAGCAGATTGCAAATCGGTCGCTTGTACGTCGCGAATCTTTGTCTCCCAGTGAAGTCACACTTGCATGATACGTCAGTACGTCAGTGAAAAGCTGCCTACTCGGTATCAAAAATGAAAGTTTTTTTTATTGTGATAGCAATTATATGGACACTCTCAGCTGAATTTCACTGCTGGCGTCGGCGTCGGCATCGATGTCATGTACAGGATGCGTATACGCATCTATATATGTAAAAACGCAAGAAAGAAACAATATCCAGAAAAAAAAGGGCCCCGCGTCTGCATGTAATCTGCAAATGTCGTCGAAATACTATACTCTTCCGTGTGAAGAGAGTGAATAAAAGATTAATTTCATGTTCTGTGCAAGAAAATTGGTGAATGGTATTCCGGAGGCGCTGCGTTAGAGTGCCCCGAGCGTGCGGCGGAGGCGAACGAGCGCATCAAGTCACGTCACACGTGAGACATGAGCGCCATCTGACAGTTCTTTTCGGAAAACAAAGCGCGTGGCCCTGACATGGCCGTGCGTGCCCGTCACAGAGGTGATAAGGTGTAGAACGAAAGGCGACGGGTATGTGCCACCACCATGTCGTCTTAGCAAAGCGTTGGAAACACTCGCTTCTTCGCGCAAGCGTGGCATGGTCAGCGCAGCGTGATAAGCGCTACGGTTCTTAGAATTACCTATGTATGCCTTTTCTAGTAAAAGGCGAACATGCAGAATATATATGTGTTGTTACGGTGCCTCAAATATGCGCAATAATTGCTTTTTTAATGACAATCACACAAGTATGATCACTGATCCTTGAGCAACGTTGGTGGGCGCTGCGGATGGGGTCAGCCATTTGGGGTATCGGCTGGTCCGTTCAGAGTACCCAGTACCGTTAAGCGTGGACAAACAGACAAACAGACAGACAGACAGACAGACAGACAGACAGACAGACAGACAGACAGACCAAAGATTTTGCGTGGAAGGTCCCCAAAAAGACTATCGTCTTCAAAACTCCGGCGCGTGTAATCAAACATTGGATCACCGCGTCGTGAATGCGAAGTGCAAACTGCTCAGCCACCGAAAGGTACCTCCTTGAACAATCAAGCGGCAAGCCATTTGTATCTACCACTTACGGCTGGTGGCGGGCATTTCGGGGGGCAACGATCGTGTTTTCAGCATTATTCAACAAGAAGCCGGAATGAGCACGCAGCGGCTCTCATCTCTCACGCGTACTTTGGCGGACGATCTCTCGCGCACCCTTATCTCCCGCTGGGGACGATCATACGCCTTGGCCAGTGTCGGGCTTGCACTGGAACAACTCTGTTGTAGTTACGGGGCACACAAATGTCGCTGCAATCGTTGCACAGCCTCCATTTGCGAAAAGAGCCTGCTTTTTAGACACAGCAAAGTAACAACTGAGACGCTTATTCGCGTTCATCTGTACCTGTGAGTACGTTTCGTGCGCCATTTGTACGTGAGAATCGCGGGGTACGTTTCGATCTGCTTGCCATCCTGCGCGTGACCTCCCAATTTGTTGCTATCGCATTCATTGCTTCACCTTTACGGCAAAGATATGACCTTTTTCTTTAAGTAGTGGTATGAAAAATATATATGATGTGTTCCGTATACCAATACAATACTTTCTTTAGCAGACCGTGGTATCGAATTCCGGCTGCGGTGGCTGTGATTTTTGATGGAGGCGAAAATGCTGTAGGTCCGTGTGCGCAGATTTGGGTGCACGTTAAGGAACCTCAGGTGGTAAAATTTCCGGAGCCCTTCACTACAGCATCTCTCATCATTATATTGTGAATTTGGGACGTTAAACCCCACACTTCCAAATAATATCATCAACAATGCTCTCTTTAGGGTTCGTGATTCCAGTGCTCTTATTTAAAAGAGTATTCAGAATTAGTGTCAGTGACCTTAAGCAGCAATGATGTACACACTTTACTGCGAAATCAACTGAACAGTGAAAAAAAATGGCAGCATATTCACGGAGAGAATGATGGAGAGTGGGGCGAAGCATTCGTCCGTCCATTCGTTCTTGCTTCCGTCCATCCATGCGTCCGTCTGTGTGACCTTCCATGCGTCCATCCGCCCGTCCATGCGTGCGTCTGTTCATGTGTATGTTCGTGCATGTGCAGGGGCGGATGCATGGAGGAACGCAGTCCGTCCCTGCGTTCGTCCCTGCATCTGCCCCTGTGTCCGTTCATGCGTCCATCCATGCATCTGTCTGTGTGTCCAATCGTCCATCTATTCAACACTCCAAATACCCCCCTCTCACATCTTTTCATCATATATTCCCCATATAGAAGCACTGCCATCCAGCGGACATTCCAAGGACCAAACGAGAGGAAGCATACGCACACTTTCTTGCGGCTTGCGCTTCGTGTCTACTTCCCACCTTTAACCACCCCGAGTTCATGGTATATACTAGTTCACTGTTCTCATGGCACTGCGGCCCAACGATCGCTAAACCTTTCTAAAACCAAGGAGGTTACGTCCACCGAGTATAACGTAGCAACCCTTTCTTGTCAGATAGTGCTCAATGTACATGCCAATGGCTGCTAATGGGAAATGAGAGACATGAGAATTCGGCTTTTACTTTCTTAAGGCTTGCGCTTCGTATCTACTTCCCACCTTTAACCACGCACTTCGAGTTCATGGTATATACAAGTTCATTGTATTCATGGCACTGCGGCTCAACGCTCGCTAAACCTTTCTAAAACTAAGGAGGTTACACCCAGCGAGTATAACGTAGAAACCCTTTCTTGTCAGATAGTGCTGAATGTACATGCCAATGGCTGCTAATGGGGATCGCAGTGTGCGCGTTAACTAAAAGCCGAATGCTTCTCTCTCTCATTCTCCATTAGCAGCCATTGGCATGTACATTGAGCACTATTTTTTATTGTTCAAGAACGCACAGAAGGAATCTCTCACCAGCACCACCTGGGAGGTCAAAATGTTATACTCATTACACACTACTACAACAGCTACGAGGGACGAACGGTTGACGCTATAAAAAGCTTCGCCCCTAAAATTGTTTGCTGCGTCGATCCACGTGTCCGTTCTTTCCACTCGTGTTTCTGCAATATCTAGTTGGTTCATTCGAAGCAAGGACGCCGCTCGTAAGGCACGTGCACATTGAGCCACTCGGCAGCAGCGAAATTCGCTAGAACAACCCTTTCGACGCTGATCAGCCTTAGAGCAATTTTTAGGCAGCGGCCACCAGATTCTCTCCGCGCAAATCAATAGGAGATTGAAAAGAATAATTAAAGCACTAACACGCTTATGATATCGCAGCCATCGAATCACGAAGCGACAGTGATGTTTTTCGTAATTACCTGGTTCTTTTCGACAAACTCCATGCGAAGCACAATGACGTTTGTACGAATAGCGTTGTATACTCTTCTTTCTTATCGCAGTACACCATCGCCATTTGCAGAAGGTGTACAATTATCTCGCTACCATTTTTTTTCTACGCTTTTGAAAAGTAGGACGAACGAACCTTTGCGTTGTTTTTCCATCGGCACTTGACCGTATGTAGGGACACGTCAGGCATTGCCAGAATGTTGTATGCCACCAAGCCTATGGCAGCATGACGACTCTGCTGCGCTTATGAGGTTCTATATTACGGCACGCAAAGACAATGCGAGCGGGGAACTGTCGGAATATTTCTTGCCTGCTTCTTGGCTTTTGACTGCAAACGACGCCGTACGTATTGGGCGGCTTCACCGGTAAGACGTAGGTGAGAAGTGTGGACGATGCGTGATTTAGGTGGTCCGAGAACGGTCGCCTTAGACAGCGGATTCCCCGGAGTGAACAAGCCATTGGAGGCCTATATAGTGGCCCGACAACTTGCCCACCCAATCCTCCTGCGAACACGTAGCTTCTTTTGAAGAGTTCAGCGGATCTATATCAGAATACCTTATTAAGACATATCAAGATTAGTCATATAGGTGTATAATATGCACAAGCCTTCTGCCTAACTGCCGAACGGCAACTTAGATGAATCTACGCAGAATAAGACATGGATGATGTTATTGCCACATGGTGTAGCCAGCTGATGTGTGAATAAGATGTAGTGTTTTTTATCGGAAGAGAGAGGCTTACGAGTATGTATCTTGCGCACTGATACAGATACATGCAGGAGCACTCACTGAGTTTATCACTGCATTTTCTCGGAAACAACACATCAGTCATGTTGTCGGCCTGCCACTGACACGTAAGGGTCATAGTCAAGTCCGTAGCGTGTGTATCTAACCAACTCGTGTACATAGTGGTCTAACACATCAGGACCTTATAGGCATGCCTGCGCCGACCACTTCCTTATTCTTCGCCTTGTCCCTATAATGAACACATCGTGATAGAGTCGGCTGTTGCGGGCACAGTGCATGGCAACATCACTTTGAGAACCCGGCAGCTGCTCCTCAGAGGAGCCCGTTCGATCCGGAGCCTCGTGACATGCCGGATGCGCGATTGCTCCTTCGATCGCATCAATCACGGACACGGATGCATACTCGAAGCATTAGCACCGACCCTACTACGTTGTATGTAACGCCCAGCGTCGCTTCGTGGGACGGTCATTTCGCACCCGACATCGCTGCGATCGTGGTGCGAACGAAGCTGCTCGCCACACACACGCACGTTAAAACGTTCCACACGCGAAGGAGGCGCGAACACCCCGAGGCTGGACAGTTGCGCACGGCAACCGTATCGGTAGCAGCCTTGGATTCGTTCTCATGCGGGTCTGCATGGAGCGCCATCAAACGACGCCTGAGCGGAGCCGCGCAGACTCGGGCGTGATGCACGTCGGCAAAGTGAAGAAGTGTACGCCACTTTAGCGTGGCTCTTGCATGCCGGGAGCTTCCGCAAGTGGACTGCATTGGCGTGAGCGTCACTGCAACAACATAAACTGACAGGGCGAGAGAGAGAGCAAGGCAGAGCGTGAGGCCATAATTGGCCGTCGTCTGCGCGTGCGAAGTTAATCTGGAGCGCATGTCGGGGCCAGGTGACGCGCGGCAATTACGCGACTAAGTCGGGGGACAAAATGAAAACTGTGATCCGTATATGCGCGTTTTAATTAGGACACTTTTTGCGCTGCCAATTAGCCGGTGAGCTGGCCTGTGATGTCCCCGAAGAGAGCGTCGCTCGCACGTCCTGTGTTGGGGATCATCACTGGGCGGGATTTGACCGACGCTGAGAAGCTTTCCCGGGGGCGGGTTTAGTGGAGTGGACGAAAGGACGTCCCGGTGAAAGTGCTTCGGTTTTATTTTAAGCGAAATAACTGTTTCGTCTGGATCGTGCACGGTTATTGCACGCGTGGGTGCGGAACTGTGTGCGTGGATTTTTCCCTTTTCTGCGCTCCCCGAAGTAACGGTCGAATAGCTGTGATTTTCAGGCATTATTCTGTTTTCCTTGAAGCAGCAGGGTTAAACAGGCATCTTTCACCATTATTTAAAGGCTTTGTCAGTGAATAACAAAATGAGGTCATCACATCACTGTTGTGTAGATGTAGATGTACATCCTAAACTTGTGGCTCGCACCCACCATAGGAGATTGACCAAGAATCGGGTAGCTTAACAAGATGAACTATATATATTTAAATACTAGAGAAAAAATATTAACAGAAATATTGATTTTTTGTAAATTAGGTCTGACGAAAAATTTGGAAGAATTGGTTCCTACTAAAGGAGCAATAAATAATTGATATAAAATATTTTCAGTAGTCTACATTGATTAACAAAGAACCTTTTGGAATTGAGGTTATTGAGTGATTCTCTTCGACTATACAATGAAATCTTGCATGGACTCGCCCATTTTCCCGTTGCTGTGCCCTAGGGTATGTGCACCTACGAATAGTAAATTTGACATTGACAAAGCTAAGCCGAGAATGCGAAACGGAATTTCTGGTGATATCTTTCTTAATGATGAAAACTTTCTACAAGAGATCAAAAAAATGTTCTCCAGTTTCCTCTTCTCCACAAAAACAACAGAGTGGGGAGGGAGTCAAGCCTGCTCTAAACAAATAAAAATTTAATGGGAGAATACGACAACGTAATCGAGTGATTAAAACTCCCAGGTGTCGGTTATGAGATGAGGAAGTTTTCCAGGGTGTCATTAGATGGTTGAAGTCCAGAGAAGTTTCTAAAGATGGTGTAGAGAATCCTCGCAAAATAATTAGCCTCCGAAATCTTGACGCTACTATAAAGGCTGTCGTAGGGGTAATATTAATAGCTAGTCTGTCTAACGCCGCTCTCGCTAGTGCGTCAGCTGTTTCATTTAGAGTTATGCCTCTGCGCCCCGGCACCCATACTAATCGCACCTGAGTTAAGTGATTCGGTACTAAGAAGTTGAATTCGCTTAATGCTTTCGAATCACCGGATGCTGTGAGTGCACTGCAGGCCAACAAGGAGTCCGTTATTAACACGGTGGAATTTATTGATGTTCGCAGTTTTCGAAGGGCCAGTACTACAGATAAAATTTCTGCAATAATGATAGGTGTGAATTCCGGAATTTGGAGGGAAAATGACCAGTCTAGAACAGGGCAGAATATACCGATGCCACTCTCTTCTTTCTAGGAAGCGTTCGTCGCAATGATGATTTGTGCTTGCATTCCTAGCAGGTAGCCCTGTAAAGTAGCTCTTAACATATTATTCGGTTGGTGTTTAGCACTATTAGAGAGACCTGCCGTGGTGGTCTAGTGGATAAGGTACTCGGCTGCTGACTCGCAGGTCGCGGGCTCGAATCCCGGCTTGAAAAATTGAATCGCTGCACAAACTTGAAAAAAAAAAACACAAGGGAGACAGGAAAGAGCGCAGACTATAGAACTGTTTATTGTCGTTTCTTGAAGGCAATATATACGCATGCTACGCTGCGCTCCACGATGCGCGCAAAACCAAAGACGCCGCAAACAAAGCCGACCCAAAACAAATCAAATCAAAATTGACTGCCACCACAATGACAAAAGTGAAAAATGGCAAAATACAAAAGTGGTACCCACCACAATCTAAACTGCGTAATCCCAAGGTGTGCGCTCATCTTTTTTTATTTATCTTTTATTATTTATAACATTAAGCTTCAACAAAGGCATGAAAAAATGAAAACGTACTCTAGAGATTTTTGTTTAAAAACCCTAAAAATAGCGCTTAGCACCAAATAAAACAATAAATCAACATTTTTATATTCACTCCAAGCACCCCTAATTGAGAAACCCGAAGAAGCAGTACGCCGAGAGAGTCAAAAACTATACTAACATAAAACCTTACAAAACATTACGTAGCGTCACATGGGAAATAAAACAAGAACACTAATGAACAAAACAAAAGAAGGGGAATGAAAGAGAACACAATGCGAGGCGTTAGCCACAACATTACACATGACCATGTAGGAAGACCATTTCCCTGTCCGAAAGCATTGTATTCTCTTCCATTCCTCTTCTTTTGTTTTTTTCATTAGTGTTCTTGTTTTATTTCCCATGTTACGCTACGTAATGTTTTGTAAGGTTTTATGTTAGTATAGTTTTTGACTCTCTCGGCGTACTGCTTCTTCGGGTTTCTCAATTAGGGGAGCTTGGAGTGAATATAAAAATGTTGATTTACTGTTTTATTTGGTGCTAAGCGCTATTTTTAAAGTTTTTAAACAAAAATCTCTAGAGTACGTTTTCATTTTTTCATGCCTTTGTTGATGCTTGGTGCAATAAATAATAAAAGATAAATAAAAAAGATGAGCGCACACCTTGGGATTACGCAGTTTAGATTGTGGTGGGTATCCCTTTTGTATTTTGCCATTTTTTACTTTTGTCATTGTGGTGGCAGTCAATTTTGATTTGATTTGTTTTGGGTCAGTTTTGTTTGCGGCGTCTTTGGTTTTGTGCGCATCGTGGAAGCGCGGCGTAGCATGCGTATATATTGGCTTCAAAAAACGACAATAAACAGTTGGTAGTCTGCGCTCTTTCCTGTCTCCCTTGTGTTTTTTTTTTCTTCAAGTTTGTGCAGCAATTCAATTTTTCAAGTATGAACCAACTAGTCTGCAAAAAAGTATTGCTTTGAATCCCGGCTGCGGCGGCAGCATTTCCGATGGAGGCGGAAATGTTGTAGGCCCGTGTGCTCAGATTTGGATGCAGGTTAAAGAACCCCAGGTGGTCGAAATTTCCAGAGCCCTCCACTACGGCGTCTCTCGTAATCATATGGCGGTTTGGGTCATTATACCTCACATATCAATCAATCAATCAATCAATCAATCAATCAATCAATCAATCAATGAGCACTATTAGAGAAAATGGCATCAAAGTATATTTGAAGAGAACTTGTCGAGCTACAAATTGGAATAACCTCCCTAATTTGCGTGGAGAGTGGGTCGAGAAGAGACTGTAAAATTTTAGCAGTACGTTATGTTGGGCTAGTTGGTACATGTTAGCTGAAATACGTGGCGCAAAGTTGCCAATGAGAAGAACGAGAAGAGACAGAAAGAGCGCCAACTCACAACGCATTCCTGATCTCCTGTTGCTTATCCTTCAGTTGTGAGATGGCGCTCTTTCTGTCTCTTCTCGTTCTTCTCATTGGCAACTTTGCGCCACGTATTTCAGCCTGTAAAACTTTACTTGAGGTGTGTGAAAGCTAGGCCAATGGCAATAAAAAAAATAAACCAGGTTGCGCAACTGAAACTGTTTCTTTACGCCTAAAGGAGATTCAAATGCCCTTAAGTACCTTTGCACAGCCAATATTCTGAATCTGCTGAGGAGTGAGGGAATTCAAGCTTTCATATATGAAACGTTATTCGCTACAAATTTAGGTAGCCCCAAGCACATGCGCAGTGCCTGCTTCTCCAGAAGAGCAAGAAGACGCAGCTTATAGGCAGGTGCCCCGGAGTATGAGGCACATCGAAATTCTAAAACCGGCCTCACATACACGCGGTATATTGGTAATAACGTGGCTCAGCGCACTCCTGATCTCCTGTTCTTATCCTTCGTATTAAGACAGCCCGAACACCCTTTGCCGCAATCTGTTCGATTTGGTTTCGCCATACTAGAGAGCTGTCGTATATCACTACAAGATATTTATTGGTTTTAACTTGTGGAATGGTATCAGTTTTGTTTGAGACAGACTTGTGTACTGAGTCTTGCATAAGAAATACTAATAATGCACACTTGGTAACGTTCAGAGAAAGACGAATAACGTCGAGCCAGTGTTCTATTTCAAATAAGTACATTTGGAGTTTTTGATGAAGAGCGTGAATGTCATGAGCTGACGAAAAGAACGCGATATCATCAGCATATACATACCGCTGAACATTCTCATCACATGGGATAGAGCTTATTAAAATATTGAAAACTACAGGGGACGGAACAGCGCCCTGGGGAACTCTTCTTTCCTGTTTATAAGAACTTGACGAAACACCATCTTGCGAAGAGTAAAACTTTCTCTATTTCCTAAAAGTTCCGTAATCCATGCAAATTGATTTCTCCCAGACGGCTGAGTAGTACACTAGGTTCGATACTAACACACGCTTTTGTGATGTCCAGGGTAACTAGAGCTACATACTGCCCTTGACGTCGTGCCAGATGTATGCGACCTTCTAGGTCAATATGTGCTTGCCCTATCGAACATCCCTGAATGAATCCAATTTGACGTGGGCAAAGAATCCTTTCTCCATCCAAAAATTTCATTATGCGAACGTGCACTACTATTTCTATTACTTTGACAAAATCGGACGTTAGTGCAATTGGCCTTATATTGTCTAAAACGTAACCTTCACGTGTTTTTTTAGAACAGGTATAAATTTAGCGATTTTCCGTTCAGATGGAATCCGAGTTTCTGTTATCAAATGATTTAATATATTAAGCACATCCTCCCGTGACTCATTAAATAAAATTTTCAGCATTGCTGAAGAGACTTCATCCGGGCCTGGTGTTGCCGTCGTAAGGATTCTCATAACATCTGACACTTGATCGTGAGATTACTGGAGGGGGATAAACATTAGTCGAAAATCGCTTTTCCGAACCTTGAGATATGCTTTCCAATGTCTGCTTCGATTTTTGAGGCGATAAAACTATAGATTCGGGATTTACTGCTTCATGAATTTTATCTTATGTGCCAGAAATCCAAATGGAGCTTTTTTGTTATTTGATTTCGAAAAAAATTAAGAATGCTTTTCATCATGCTTTCCTTTTGCTTTAGCCACCGTACGTTTAAATGTACCTGCAATGAATTTATAATCTGGCCAGTTTTTAGAACATTGATTGTGCAATCACTTCTTCAGAACAGTTGTTATAAGCCTGAAATCCCGACTACAGTTATCATACCACCATCGCAACGCAGGTTTTTGTTCAACTGAGTGAACCTCAAATTCTGCTTTGCTACGCGGCACCTGTAAAACTGAACAAATGCTCAATGATTTTTGTTTTATCATTGCTTCCATTAGAGAACCCATGAAGCCTCGCAAGCTCCTTTTAAAAATACTGTAACTTATGCACCTGAGTCTTTTTGAAAGAACAGATATTAGTGGGCATACAATGTCGAATATCACTGGAATGTGATCACTATTACTCGCAGTGTCAACAGTCGACCAAGATAAGATGCGAAGGCCTGATCCCGGAAATGTCAAATCTAAGGATCAGGATTACATCCCTCTGATAAAACTAGGAATACCCAAGCTATGACAAGTGAGACTATTAGAGCCAAACCTCATAAGCGCGAAAATGCACGCGACAGTGACGAGCGACGCTATGAGCGACGAACCAGGGCGTTCGCGCGACGTGTCGCGTGCTCGTTTTCGCGCAATCGCTCGGTTCTCCAGATTTGGAAACCGTCACTCATCGCCCGGAAGTGCTGGGCTCGAGCAGCCAATAGCGAAATACCGGAAAAGACAAAAACTACATAGGTGCACGTGACCCTGCCCGAGTCACGTATGCGCAACAAGAATTAACGCAATGTTTATTACGCATGTGCATATAAAAAAGTGCTGCAAGGCAATAATAAACACTTTCCGTTTCATTACACAACAATATATCTTATTTTTAAATTGCATACCGCTCGCTACGAGGTTTTCTTGGTGCGAGTAGACGGCCTCATGCCAGCAACAGTGGAATTCGCTCGCTGAAGCCGTCGCGTGAATGAGGTTTGCCTGTGCTAGCGACTGATCGCGCGAAGCCGATCTACGTCGCGTCGCTTGTCGCTGTCGCGTGCATTTTCGCGCTTATGAGGTTTGGCCTTTATCCTGAGGCTAGTTCCGTAATCGAGTACCGCACGAGTCTGTCCTTAAGCCCCAACTTATGTGATGGGAAGTGAAGTCTCCCGCCAATAGGATATTATTACCGCTAATAGAAATCACAGTGTCCAAAGGGTTTGTGTCATGAACCCCGGACGGATAATATATATTTGCTATTTGAACTGATCTACATGAAAGAAGACTCAAAGAAATTACTAAAATTTCGTACTCCGGTGACAGAAGCTGGAGTGTTATTTTTGCCTTGTGACAAAATATGCTAAAGACTAAAATGAGTAATCCGCCCCCTCTTGACAATTGATCTAAACGAAATGATCTAGAATTTTTAAATGAAAATACTGATCTGGAACTAACCAAGTTTCTTGCAACGATATTATACCAGGACTTTTTCCAACAATGAGATCTGATAAATCTGTAGAAGGTGTAAGAATAGAACGGCAATTCCATTGTAAGCCTCCTAACGGCTCATTGGTGCGATGTACCAACAGTCGAAACAACCTTATGTGGTATGCTGCATGGCCTTTACGACCTTGCTAGGCGGAGCCTTTTTTGCTTTTGGCTGTGACAACACGGAAGGTGGGTTTAAGGAAGATCGGCTACGTTTCTGCGCACGCGAATCGATTTCAACATCAGTGTTGACACTGAGATCTATAGACCCTTTTCAAAAAAGGGCGCTCCTAGTGCCACGGACGCGAACTACAGTCTGGCGCCAATGTGAGTGCACCTCAGCAGACGACGCAGGCTGTGTGTCTCAGCGACGTCTTGCAGTGCACACAGACACCTCTTGCGTCCCTGCAGGACATAGACCACGTTGGGAGGGCACGCCGATGAGAGTCTCTTGCAGGCCGGATTTAAGCATTTCCAGTCATAACAAGCCAAACTGCTCGTCCAACCCGTTGAAGGGTACAAAATATTGCTAA
The DNA here is from genome assembly GCF_043290135.1 of Rhipicephalus microplus. NCBI lineage: Eukaryota > Metazoa > Arthropoda > Arachnida > Ixodida > Ixodidae > Rhipicephalus > Rhipicephalus microplus. Next base: position 146,778,271 of record NC_134703.1, on the reverse strand, counting down.
TTGTGCACCGGAAGCAGCTCAGAAAGCTTAGCGGGGAGTTCTAAGAGCTCGTTCAAACTAGAAAGCGGTGCGATTGCAGCGGATGACCGTCAACACATCACAGCACTCGCGCATTTGACGGCTCGCTTTCCATGCCCTCATGATGGCGAAATAGCTATCCCACGCTTCTTTGCGAAGCGAAACTGACGAAAAGCTCACCGTCAAGTGGTGTATTTATGAAAAGGGTCCATAGCAGGGAGACGATCTTCGCTCTTTGTAGGCTCATTAACCTCCCGAGGGTCTTCTAGGGGCTACTTTTCGTCTCTCGTGCTGCATCCTGCCTCCTGCAGAGATATCAGTATAGAACTTCTCTGAGGAGGAGCGCCGCGCTGCGTTGCTCTGACGCATGCTTGTTTCAGCGTGTCCGGCGTCCCTCCTAAACGAAAAGAGGGAGACGCAGTGTTGTCTGGGTAACGCATCAGTGCGAAATGCAGCATGTCGTATTTCGCGCCGGTTGCAGTCGGGCCGTGCCGATGGACGCTGGTCGCGCCCGGCGTAAGACTATAGAGTGCTCGCATTTTGCTAACGTAGCGTCGCTGGCGGGCGGCAACCGTTACATTGGAGTATATTGGGCCCTTCATGATGCACTCGCGGCCGTTTCACTAGCTCCACACATACCTAATTTGGTGTTACATGAAGTCAATGGATGACGAAATATATTACTGGTGCAAACATGATAATCCTGACACGCGTGTCATGTAAGAACATGACAACATACCACGCTCATAGGGTGCGCACGGCCGTTTCACTAGCTCCACATATACTAAATTGGGTATCACGTGACGCGAATAGATGACGAAGGCAAACGACACATTCAAACATGATATTCATGACACGGAAGTCATGTACAGCATCATATACCTCCACCTCGTAACGTTGTGCTGATTTTTAAAAGACATATGAACATTTCTCATTCGTGCTTCGCATATCATAGATTCCCACTGTACGTAGGATCTGCCAATTTTTTGCTTCAGGTTTATCCTGAAGCGAAGTAATCTCTTTTTTATAAATGCTTATAATTCTAAGAAGTAAAGTGAAATGTGACGCTTACGTAATAACTCGTTCCAATGTTTGGAAATGAAACTGTAACCAGTTCTTTTTCTGTTGAGGGAACTTGTGACCGGAATTCGTTCCAAAATCGGGAAGGACCGATGAACGAACTTTCGTTCCTGTGACAGAGGAACGTATGCAACACTCCTGTCACACCCCACCCAGGTTATCATCCCCCTCAGAATAAATTTTTGCACTTGGTTGACTTTTCTTCGAAAGTATACAACTGCAGGGATCACTTACCTTTTCTGTTACTCTCAATGGATTCAAGCCATTATGCCTTTAGGTGGTACTGGTCTCCCTCTCAATCTTTTCACCTTCTCCTTATCTTTCGAGGTATAGCTATGGGGTCACTAATACATATGTGGCACTTGCGGTGGTTTTCGAAGGAGCAACCACGTGAAAACGTCTGCCTCAGTGAACATCTCAACAGTGCAGCTCGTTCAGCGTGACTGTCACGCTACAATATTGCCAACTGAACATAGCGCCTCACACAGGCTGTCCTTGTGCGTTTGTCCCCTTCCGGGCAAGTTCTTTCGTTCCACTTGCGGCATGATAGCTGCCAGTTTCGAAGGCAACGACTACGCGTGCGCAGAACTCTCGTTAAGCTCGTTTTGCTTCAATGAAATATTACAGATAAACAAATAGACAGGTTATTGATACTTATATAACATGTATCTGGACTTTTATGCAGCAAGGAATCAGTAGAAACAGTGTTTCGACAAACAAGTAAATAATAACATTTCTCACCGCAAATGTCAGCAGAGACGCTTCATTCAGGGCTCTGATTGGTGCATTATGAGCGTGTCACAGTTTCGTTATCAGGGCGATGCAATGAATGTGATAGCAAGAAATCAGTATATGACACAAAGAACAACAAGCAGCGGGATACTTTTCAGCACGTCGCTACAGTGTAAGGAACGATGCTCGAAAATAAAGCGTAGGTGTAGACAAGACAAGTGCGAACTAAGAAATGTCATAGTTATTACTTGTCCGTACTTGAGGAACGCACTGCAAAAGCCACAATGCAGAAGCCGACGGTGTTTGGTTTTAAAGACAGTTGAAAAGCCAATGGTTTCCTACGCATCACTAGGCGACACCGTGCTGACTCTTACCAGTGGCTCTGCATTCTGCAAAAGCTCTCGTTGTCAGAAGAAAATGGGAGCTGGCACCGGATGGCCCCTTGTCCCAAAGCTCACATACTCATCAACCCTCCTTTATCCAAAAGGCTCGCCCGGTAAGATTCTCACACCAGGAGTGCAATAAATTACGTTTAGAAAATGTTGTAACGATGCCGCGTCGACAAAAATGGCAGCATATCCACGGGGTGAATGATGGAGAGTGGGGTGAAGCATCCGTCCATCCACTTGTTCTTGCTTCCATTCATCCATGCGTCCCCCAGTGTGACCATCCGTGCGTCCATCCGCCCGTCCGTGCGTGCGTCTGTTCGTGCGTCCGCACGTCCATCCGTGCATCCGTCCACGCATCTGTCTGTGTGTACGTTCGTCCATCTAGTCAACACTCCAAGTACCACCATCTCGCATCTTTTCATCATATATTCCGCATATAGAAGCCCCGCCATCCAGCGGACATTCCAAGGACTAAACGAAAGGTGGCACACGCACATTTTCTTACGGCTTGCGCTAACCACCTCGAGTTCATGGTATATACTAGTTCACTGTATTCATGGCACTGCGGCCCAACGCTCGCTAAACTTTTCTAAAACCAAGGAGGTTGCAGCGAAGTGACTCGTCGTCCAGACGTGAAAGAGAGACGTCCGTTTATTGCCAATTATAGCGGTGAACTGCCCCGACCACGTCCGCGTGCCCCGATCCAGCCACTGCTTCCTCTTCTTCGATAGAGTGTGACACGCTTCATAGTTCCTCCATTGTTATTTTGCAGCATCCTCCCAGGGGGCCCAAGAAGAATCACACGCGTCGAAGGTGAAACTTCCACGGTAACAATACGGTCTGACGAAGATAGGTGGGTGGCTCGCTAGCGTGTTTTCCGCTGGTCAACTGCAAGGTGTTGGCGATGACGAACCTTGCGTTGCGATACATGTTCTTTCGAAAGCCCCAAGGCGGAGATATGGTGTCGTAGCGAGATGTTTCGATCCGTCGATAAGCAATGGGACGGTGCGAACTGCTTGACCTTGTCGGGATCACTGTTCCGAGATCTTCGTGGTGTAATACCTAACTGAGCTGCGTTAACGAAACGATTTATACGGTTTGCCGGTGATTCTATTGTTGAGCCAGGCTTATAAGCCTCATAGGGTTCCTCCAGCCGAACCTTATATGTGTCTTTTCCGCCAGATGGCATATGGTGAAAGTGAGGCATGTAGTCTGGAGAATCGCCCTGCGCCAAGTTGCACTTATTGTAGACATCGTCCTCGAAAGATCTGTTGCGCTCCTTGCGTTCCTTTTGTGGTCTGCTGTCGAAACGTTCTTGAGCGGGCTTTCGCAGTTGAACAGCAGGCGATTTCTTGCACGCAGTTCCCCTTGATTCCGGTAGCGCCTGAGCATCGCGGTCATTGATTTGAGGCCGTCGTACACCTTCACGTACTTGAGACTGACCATTATAAGGCGCATAGTAATCCTGGCCTACTTGAGAGCGGTGTACTCGACGCGACGAATGTCGAAGACGCGACCATGACCGGTCTGGAACAAGTCGCGCAAGGTCGGCGTTACCACCATGGCGCTGTTGATGATGAAAACTTGCGCATTCATGACAACTGTCGACTCGCTGGCCTGGCATCTCAGATTGTTCCATGGTTCTGCCACTGGCCACAGCATCAACAAGTTAATGCCACTTATTTACCTGTTCGAATGCAGATTGGATGTAGTGCTTCTCAAAGGTTCGAGAATGCATTCTATCAATTCCGATGACATGGAAAGGTGACAGTGACGGTACGTCGATGTTCGTAGCAGAACTGTGACTCACGTCAAACAGCGCGCTAGACAGGGTGCATAAGTCGGACGTCATAGGGCCTTGCACCATCCATCCAAGAGTAGTTCCGATCGCAGTTATACCTCTGCTGATGCGATCGATTTTACCTGAGTGAGGCAACTTGCCAATAAGCGTCTAATGCGATGAGGACACTTATCTCTTCGGGTTGCCAAGCATTTGGTTGACGGCTGTCAGCTGCATTGTACCCCCGTTCATCGAGCCAGTGCGAAATGCTGAAGTCTAGTGGTTGGCTTGTGACGGAGCATATTTCCGGAATCGTTAATGCTTCCACGGTTATTGCGGAGTCGTCGAACTGGCTGCGCAGTCACACGTTCACACGCTCTGTGTAGATTCGTATTGATGACCTTGAGTCGCCGAACATGACGAGAGATAGCTCTTTTCCCGCGACGGAGCACTGAAGACTCTTTGACAGGTCTTCACGAATGTATGACCACTGACTGCCGCTATCCAACAGTAATCGCACAAGGAGTCGTTGGTCTCCGAACTCTGCCCAAATTCGGCCCGTCTGCAATAATACAGGAGTAGATTCGATGTGACTGTCTTGGGCGGTCGCGACAGTTCGCACGACACCTGACAGCGTTTTATGAGACGTGGGTGACATATGTTTTGGCCGTAAATGTCCCGCTGGCTTGGATAACTCTCAGAGAATCGTCAGGTAGCGTCGCTGGCAGGTACCACATTTGATACCGATAAATTTTCGGCAAAATCTGGCGATGTGATTGTGTGTGGCCTGAGCTCGGTTGCTTGAGCCTGCGTTCTGGCCGTCCTCTCACGTTCTTGAAGCCAGAAATTGGCGCGTGACACCGCGTAGAGAATTTTCTCGTTGTATTCTTGTGCCATTCCTACTTCGTGGTCGAGGAATTCTTCATCTGTGATCACAAGGATGATGTCATCGAGCTTCGACAGTACTGCCTCCATGCCTTTGAGGTAATCCATGTGGCCGTTAATCTGAGAGGCGTCAGGATCCGGTTGCTGCAGCAGGTTCTTTAGAAGTGCCAGGGCTCAGGTGACCCCAGATCTGATTGAGCCGCGCTTCTTCCGATGGTTGTCAGAGTTCACCATAGCCGTAACGTGAAAGGAAGTCTTTCGAGGGGCAGTCCCAAGTTTCGCGGCACCAACAATGTAGCGAAGTTACTCGTCGCCCAGAGGTGAAAGAGAGACGTTCGTTTATTGCCAATTCTAGCGGCGAACTGCCCCGACCACGTCCGCGTGCCCCGATTCACCCTCTGGTTCCTCTTCTTCGATTGCGGCACGCTCCATAGTTCCTCTGTTATTATTTTGCAATAGAGGTTACGCCCGGCGAGTATAACGTACCAACCCTTTCTTGTCAGATAGTGCTCAATGTACATGCCAATGCCTGCTTGATGGGGAATGAGGAACAGGAGAATTCGGCTTTTAGTTAACACGCACGCTGCGAATTTTTCATTGTTCAACAACGCACAGGAGAAATCTCTCACCGGCACCACCTTGCAAGCCACTGCGTAAGACATGCTACGCGCTACTACGAGGGATGAACGGGTGCCGCTTTAAAGAGTTTCGCCCCTAAAATTCAAAGCTTTTCTCCTTTCACTCCTCTTGAGCCTTCAATCACCCTCCCGGCCACCATTGAACCGGTTGGACGTTAAAATGTGCTCAACAATTTAGAGTACCCAGTTTTGCGTTTAAAAAAAGTGATTAACGAATTAGAGTACTAGGTACTCTAATATAAGAGAGCATCAAGCCGTCCCCTGGGGGTGATGAACCTTCACTTTATGCAGGCGAGGAAAAATAAAAAAAATGGTTGAAAAATTATTGCTAACGTTCACCCATGCGAGCTTTCGGGCTGAATCACAATACAGAGCCACAACTGTGTCGCTGGTTGATTTTCGGAAACTTGAAGGTTTTAGTTAACTTTGTTCAGTATTCGGACATCCCTGTCATTGAAACGTAAAAAAATGGACAGTAACGACGAGCCTTTAACTAGTGATATGCATGTTGCTTATATTCACTGACAGATGGTACTTGCTGTTTGAGCCGGAACCAACCAGTGCGATAATCTGTCACGGGAGAAGGGCAGGAATGCTGGCTAGGGCAGGCGTGCCGGCAAGTGATACCGCGGCAAGCGAGTAGGAGAGGCGCACCAATAATGTGGATTCCCACCATGTGAAAAAAAATGGCAGCATATCCACGAAGTGAATCATGGAGAGTGGGGTGAAGCATCCGTCCGTCCATTCGTTCTTGCTTCCGTCCGTCCATGCTTGCGTCTGTATGCGTCTGTGTGTGTCCATGCGTGCGTCCGCCCGTCCTTGCGTGCTTCTGTTCGTGCGTCCGCACGTCCATTTGTGCATCCGTCCATGAATCTGTCTGTGTGTCCGTTCGTCCACATATTCAACACTCCAAGTACCACCATCTCGCATCTTTTCATCATACATTCCTCATATAGAAGCACCGCCATCCAGCAGACATTCCAAGGACTGAACGAGGGGAGGCACACGCACACTTTCTTACGGCTTGCGCTTCGTGTCTACTTCCCACCTTTAACCACCTCGAGTTCATGGTATATACTAGTTCACTGTATTCATGGCACTGCGGCCCAACGATCGCTAAACCTTTCTAAAACCAAGGAGGTTACGTCCAGCGAGTATAACGTAGCAACACTTTCTTGTCAGATAGTACTCAATGTACATGCCAATGGCTGCTAAGGGGGAATGAGAGACAGGAGAATTCGGCTTTCAGTTAACGCGCACACTGCGAATTTTTTATTGTTCAACAACGCACAAAAGAAATTTCCCACCGGCACCACCTTAAAGGTAAAAAATGTAAGACTGGTTACACACTACTACTACAAATACGAGGGACAAACGGGTACTGCTATAAGGAGCTTCGCTCCTAAAAGAGAGAGAGAGAGACATGGCATACACAGTCAAATGGCCACAGTCTTTCGCCGAACATAGTCTGGAATTTCACAAAGTGTCCTTCCATTTTTCACCTATAGAACTTTGAAGAAGGTGAAATTGGAGGAGTAGACAGTCGAGCTGGCAAACCAGTTGTCTATTGACTTGTGCAATTCTGCAAGGTCACAATCATATTTCAACCCTTGGGTGGTTGACGGGCCTTTTAGCAATCGCAGCAAGTGGCACATCTTTCTTCTTTGCGATGAAGCATACAACATAAATGTGAGTAATCGTTTCAATGAAGGGAACTACAAAACATGCACCAAAAAGCTACACTTGATGATAATGCACTGTGAACCATGGGAATACCTTCCCACGTGTTGCCGTTGAAGATTATAGGTTACAGCTGCTTTGAGGTTCATACGAGGGTTTCGAATGACGTCAAAAAGCCCGTCTTTCTCCCCGGTGTGTGTTTGCCGATTTCATATATAGAAGTAAGACGCATCTATCAACTTACTCAGTTTGGTCTTCCACTGATGTGGGATGACTACAGATACTAAAGGCACCAAAAGAACAAAGTGACTACAGGGCTAGACGCAATGGAGAAATTCGTCTAGTGTAAAACGGTTGCGAAATGAAAACGCCAGGCCTGCACAGCACAGTCACAGCGAAACCTACTAGAGTGGCCTTCCAATGCCTTTTCTAAACACTTGTTCTTGTTGTTGTTCACCTATGGTGCATACCCACTATGGGGGATTGGTTAAGAGTCATGTGGTTTTGAAAATAATTCTTCAAATTTAGAATAATGGAGTTAAAATAGAAATATTACCGATAACCTAGGAAAGTGTGGTGCTTGATTTAATGCATACAATTATTTTAAAAAAGAAACGAGTTTAGTCTTAGAATAAAGCAGCCATCTGATTTTTATACGTATGTATTTTTGTAGACATGTTAGGGTAATGAAACAGATTAATTAGTCAACCTATTAGTTTCATCAATATAGTCCCGGACGGCCGCGCATACTGTCGCATTAGAGAACCCAGAACTAGAAGCTTCAAAAGACGAAGTGACTGGCACCGATAAGTCCATACCAATACCACGTAAAGGTATTTCTAAAAGGGTTTTTCGTAATGCGTTAAATCGCCTGCAGGTCAAAAAGAAATGGTCTATTGTTTCCATAACAGAACGCGCACAGTGGCGAAGGTGTCTGAGCAGACCTGTGTTTACATAAATTTAGACTTGGTACACGGCAATGCAGCCTTGTCATAGCTATGCTTCTTGTTTACGAGTGCGGCATGAGGCTCTCCGCCAGGGATATAATAAATGGCGATATTCTGTAGAGTTTGTTCGTGCTGTATTTCTAAAGACTTCCATAAGCGTACGTCTGCTGAATCGAGCAGCCGTCACATAAGCAGATGATGGACATTGCGGTAGAATCGGTTCGCTAATTGACGACTTAGCTAAGGAATCAGCTATTTGATTTAGAAATAAGCTTTTATGTCCAGGCACCCAAACTAATCTGACTTTTCTCAAATGCGCAGGCACTAGTGCACGGAACACCTTTGTTACTTGATTATCAGCACCAACAAAAAGTGCCACACAGAGAGAAAGAGAATCCGTTACTATGACAGCTGATTTAATTGCTGTATCTAACTTGCGTAAGGCGAGCACTACCGCCAGAAATTCAGCCACAAAAACGGGTATGAAATCGGGTAGTCGAAGGGAATAAATATCTAAAATCGGGCTCAAAATACCAACCCCTTACTTTTCGTTAGATTGTGATGCGTCTGTAGGAATAATAACGTTTGTTGTAATACTGCGCAGGTGATCTTGTAGTAAACCATCCAAATATTATGGGGAAGTAATTTGGCATTATGAGAGAGAATGTCGTCAAATTGAATTTCCATAGGGTATGAAGGATCACGACTCGGAATAATGTCGCATATGCGTACGTTTAGAGGCTCCAGTAAATTTTGCACAAATATAATTTGTGGGGTGTGAAATCGCGGTCATCTAGCACCGAAAAATGATTCCGGGGTGGAAATAAAGGCTCTTTCAGAATGTGGTAATGGTGATACATAAATTTTAGGAGCGAAGCTCCTTAAGGCGTGGGCTGTGCGTCCCCTGTATGTAGCCACCTCTCGTTCAGTTCTTGCAGTGTTCACTAGATGGCGGTACTTGTAGCTGACGGCATTAAGTATTACGCTAGCCACCGCCCGATCTAAAGGGTACAGCCATATCCATCCGTCCATCCGTCCATCCGTCCGTCCATCCATCCATCCATCCATCCATCCATCCATCCATCCATCCATCCATCCGTCCGTCCGTCCGTCCGTCCGTCCGTCCGTCCGTCCATTCATCCATCCGTCCGTCCGTCCGTCCATCCATCCTTCCATCCGTCCGTCCGTCCGCCCATCCATCCATCCGTCCGTCCGTCCGTCCGTCCGTCCGTCCGTCCGTCCATCCATCCATCCATCCGTCCGTCCGTCCATCCATCCATCCATCCATCCATCCATCCATCCATCCATCCATCCATCCATCCAAAAGATGCAAGATGTTATAAACTAGACGGCGGTACGTGTAGTTGATTATGAAAGATGCGAGGTGTTATAAAATAGGAATGATGCCACATATGGCGCGTGTCATCGTTCGATATAGTGCGGCGACGTACGCTAGGGGAAGCGTTGCGATAAAATCGAGTGGGCAAAATGTACGGAGGATTCATGGTTTACCAGGTTTACCTCCGGAGCTTCGCCCACTCATCATCATTCACTTCGTGGATGTGGCGGCACTTTTTTAAGAATGTCTGAACAGTCAGAAGGCGAATTCTACAAGAAAGAGGAGAGATCCTTAATTCGAGATACAACACATTGTTAGCAACTGTTTTGGGCAGGCCAAGGCATAAGCGCAAAGCTTCTCTTTCCAGAAAAATTAGAGGCTGCAACTTGTAAGCTGGAACTCCAGAGAAAAGTACACGCCCAAATTCCAATATAGGACGAACGTGCATGCGATATATCACTACTAATGTGTCTCTTCTCATACCTATGCGGTAGTTGCTTAACCTACGTAATATGCCGATGGCCCACACACCGTTTCCGGCGATATATTCGATATGAGGTCGCCAGTTAAGCGATGTGTGATAAATTACTTCAAGGTATTCAATAGATTCCACCTGTGGTATATCTTCATGATGCACAGGGTATTGCAGAGGGAAAACAAGGAGGGTACATTTACTCGGATTAAGTAGAAAGCAGTTGCCCTCAAGCCAGCTCTCCAATATATTAGGGTAAGTCTGCAGCCGTTCATATAGGGTCTGAATGTTATCTGCCATTGCAAAAAACGCGATATCGTCTGCATAAAAATAAGTTGTTATATCCCGTTTACGTGGAATGGTGCTCATTAGTAAATTAAATAGCACCGGGGAAAGCACTGAGCCTTGTGGTCCTCCCCTCGTTTGGGTGTGAGTAGGAGATGAAAACCCATCTCTGAAACAATAAAATTTCCTGTCTGCAAGAAAATTGTTAACCCACGCTACTATGTATGATGGAAAATCAAGGTATTCTAATCAATCTATCAAAATACAGTGCTCCACGGTATCATATGCTTTAGCGATGTCTAAGGTAACTAAAGCTGCATATTTATTAAATAGCCGAGCTAATTGAAGCCGGCTTACTAAATCAACGTGGGCATCCCGAATTGAACAACCGGCCCTGAACCAAATTTGACAGGGGCTTAGAATTGACCTCGTGGTAGTAAGATAATTAATTCGTATATTGATGATTCTCTCAACCAATTTCACTAAGTTTGATGTCAGTGTGATCGGCTTTATGTTATCCAACATGTATGCTTCATTTTCATTTTTGAGCAACAATATAATTTTGGCAAGTTTCCATTCTGGAGGTATCCATGCGTTCCCAACGAATAATTCACATGTTCTAGCAAAAGATTAGGTGATTCCTGGAGTAAACATTTTAACATGGAGTTCGTAATTCTATCTCGTCTGGGAGCTGTTCTCGGTAAGCATAATACTGTCTGACTCAATTCAGCTAAAGAAACTTCTGGAAATTCATGCAAGTTTACCAGCATGGACCAAATAGCCGAAAGATTAGCAGTAAAGCGGCGTTCTAAACCTTGCGCTTTTTCTTCTAGAGATGTGTTCATTTCTTGTGGCGTCAAGACACATGAGTGCAGCGTTAAAGGTGCTGGCAGTACTTTTCTTGTCGGAAGATAAGCGAACAAAGCACGCCTATTTTTTTATTTAGAAAAATAATCAAAATGTCTACTGTCGTATTCTTCTTTCGCGGGTTCCACTGTACGCTTAAATACGCCAAGGAATTGATAGTCTTTCCAGTTTGTTGAGCTGTGATTATGAAGAAGTTTTTTCCAAGCGGTTTTTCGTCTTCTGTAATTGTGCGTACGCTCATCATTCCACCAACGAGAGGAGGATCGTTTATTCGATGGAATAGAAAATTCGGAATTTTTTCTACATTCCTCCAGCTTTGAACCAATCGTAGATGCAATCTCCTTAGTACTGGCATTTCCAAGCTTGGAAATGGCAGAACAGAGGCAGGCTTGAAATTTGCTATGGTTGATGTATGTGCGTTTTGGCTGATCTAAAGTTATTGTTGGACAATTAATATCAAAAACTACAGGAAGATAGTCGCTGTTAGTCGCCGAATCCAGAACAGCCCATGACAAAACCTTGATTGCAATGGAGCAAAGCGTTAAATCCAAAACTGAGCAAGTCTGACCTCGGACAAATGTTACATGACCTTTATTCAGACACGATAGGCAGTGATCAATAGTCCATTTCCACAGTCGCCTACCACAAGAATCTGTCCTTATACCCCTATTAAAGTCTCCTGTGAGTACAATATCCTTTCTACATGCTACCAAAACACTGTCAAGATAACGCGTACTTGCGTATGCGTTATCTAACGTGGTCGCTAACGATAACGCGTTCGCGTAACGCAATTGCTTTCCCGACCTCAAGCCAGATATGTGGGGTTTAACGTCCCAAAACCATATATGATTATGAGAGACGCCGTAGTGGAGGGCTCCGGCAATTTAGACCACCTGAGGTTCTTTAACGTGCACCCAAATCTGAGCACACGGGCCTACAACATTTCCGCTTCCATCGGAAATGCAGCCGCCGCAGCCGGGATTCGAACCCGCGCCCTGCGGGTCAGCAGCCGAGTACCTTAGCCACTAGACCACAGCGGCGGGGCGACCTCAAGCCAGTCTGAGGCAAGTTTGCCAACAAGTCAAGTTGTAGAAGAGGTGATAGATATCTGCCAGCTAACAAAACCCCCTGCGCCGGAGAGTGCCGAAGCAAGAGTAGGTGCGTCGGATGTAGTAGAACACTCGTCTTCATGTGGACAGCGTGTTGTGTGCTTTGGAAGTGGTGGACGAATGCGCCGCCTGTGCCAAGGTACTCAAAAAGGTGCCACAAAATTGTGCAAGGGAGGAAAGGCCACAAGTTTGCAATGGTAAAAGGGGATCGACAAAAACTTTAAGTAAGCAAAATGGCTACTCTGATTACCTTCCCCCTGTGTGTAGCGACACTAAACGTACGTGGCTTAGGAAATGTAAGGCGTCAGCGGCAGTTAAACCCCGTGCTTAGTCAACATGACGTTGATGTTGTAGCGGTGCAAGAAACAAAAATTTCGTCAGCTCGAGATGTGAGCTCTGCACTGGAAACTTTTCCAGATTACGATTCATACAGTAGCCACGCAGGTGGTGCTTCCGCTGGATGTTTCTTGTTAGTTAGAAAGCAGCGGTGTCACTCTTTGGTGTCGCTGCATATTGATGGGGACGACCGTCTTATTTGCTGTGACATCTCTTTTAATTCAGAAAATTCGAGGTTTGTTTGTATTTATGCTCCCTCAAAAGTGAATAAAAAGAAGGCTTTCTTCTTGTCCTTAGCTCTGTTGCTAAACACTGATAGACATTTGATTGTGTTAGGAGATTTCAATTGCGTTTGTGGCCTTACTGATCATTCATATTTAACAAATCGTCACGACGAGAGTGCCGCTTTACTGCAACAAATAATGAATAACCATAATCTGATAGATGTGGGAAAGCATGCGCCTGGCTCATGAAGTTTACGCATTTTCAGGGCGGTCCTCATGCTTGGCTCGATCGTGACTATGTTTTTATAAAACTATGGTGGCCCTTTCGCAGCTATGATGTAAAACCTATATTTTTCACAGTTCAATGTTTAGTGGAAGTTTCATGATGTCCTAGGAAATTTCGCAAGATTTTACCAAACTGGAAATTATGAAAGCTAAACGTACTGTTGCAAGAGGAACCTTCTGTTAAAATAGTAAAAGAATTGCTGCATGTGGTAACCCAATATTGACAGCTGCCAATTTCTGCTCAATGGGAAGTGCTTAAAGAAACAGTTAAAAATCAAGCGATTAGCGTCTCATGTGAGCCAGCACAAAGAATGAACAATGAAAAATGTTATCTTAATTATTTACTTAATGGGCTTCATGCTTTTGAAAACCGAGAGCCGGGCTCTACGGGGATGATATAAATATACTTCGAGCACAAATACAGAAATATGAGACAGATGCATACAGAGGAGTAATGATTCATTGTCGTGTTATTCGTTTCACTGAAGATGAACCAATAAAAAGAGCTCTTTGGGATGAAAAGCGATACGCACTTTTCAAGCAGATATTACAAATGGAGTCAAATGGCAACATATACACAAACACACAGCAAATAGCTGCCGCTTTTGAGAATCATTACAAAAGCCTTTTCACCACGACTGAGCCCACGGGTGACTATGAAGGAAAAGCTGAACGATTCATTGCTTTAAGGTCATGTTTACAGGAAGGAGATCGCCCCGCCATTGATGGACCGATAACTAAGGAGTAAATTAAGATTGCAATTAGAACTTTCCAGAGAAACAAAACTCCAGGACCAGATGGCCTTAGCGCAGCATTTTACATGATGTTTCAAGAACTTTTCATTCCTTTCCTTGAGGCTCTTTTTAAAGAAGCTTATGAACTTGGGGAAATTCCTCTGTCCTTTTGTGAGGTCCATAACACTTTCATACAGAAAAGCACCAATAGTGAACATTTAAAAAGAGTAACTGGATATAGGCCTACATCTTTATGTAACGTTGATTATAAGAAATTTGCAAAAATCCTCACGAACAGGTTTTAAACAGTGATTACTAAAGGTGCAGGTGCCCATCAAAACATGTGGAATAGGAGGCCGTTCTATACAGACAAATGTAGCGTGATCAATCATTGAGTGCACTGATGATTGCTTGAATCAGGTACCTCTTCTTCGGATGGACCTTTCTAAAGCTTTCGATAAGGTACGACATGATTTTTCTATTCGACCGCTCAGACATATCCAGTTAGGGGATGTATTGTACAATGGCAACGCCGAAGCTCAGGAAAGCGTGCAATAGACCTGACTCACCACCACCAAGGCGGGCCGCCATTTTCTGTGTGAGCTCGGCTTCTTCTCCTCGGCGGCCAGGGACCCCCCAGAGTTGACTCTAATTCCCCGTGAAATCCGCGACCTTCTCACGATCGCTCCCATTCCACGAAATGTACACCCCTAATACAACAGAGGCAGGCGCCTTGCGCGAGCGACCGCCATTCTCAAGCGCATAGACATGAAAACTGACAACGTCTCGTTCGTGGATGCCGCTGCCTATCACAACAACCGAGCCTTCGCCGCGGTTGCGGTATCATACGCGCAGCAGATTCCTAACTCTGCCGCAATCCTCACCCGAAACCCCGAAATAGCGGAGCAAGTAACTATAGCTATAGTTATGCTCGACAACAAACGGGAACTCATCTACAGCGACTCGAGACCGGCCGTCAAAGCTTTCGAACGCGGAGTCATCTCCCACCAGGCGTTACGTATCCTGCGCAGAGCGGACCCGAGTGCACTGAAGCACCACACTGTCATCTGATTCCCCGCCCATCTCGGCCAGGTGCCGGGTGCCCTATCCAACCTCAGCGAGATCGCCCATGATGCAGCGCGTGCACTTACCGACCACACCATTACAGGGCAACCCCATCTTGCTGAGTTAGAGACCAATAGGGATGCACCCATCACGATAAAGTACGATCTGCCATTACTAACAATGACATAACAAAGCACTTTTACCTTGAACGCCGCATGTTATCACCCCCATATTCGAAACTTAACAGACCACAGGCGTTAACCCTACGCCTATTACAGACACACACGTATCGAAACCTTGCCACGCTTCACGCTTATTATCCTGATGCATACCCCAGCTACACATGCCCCTCATGTGGACACACGGTGACACTCGCACACATGCTCTGGGAGTGTAGAAAAAACTGTTCCCGAATCTACCTCAAACAAGTGGGAGAGGTCGCTCAGGAGCTCACTTCTCGCCGACTAGCAATGGGTCGTCCAGCAGGCCCACGAAGCGGCCGCCAAGTATACTGGCGGTCGGTCCCTGTCGGTCCCTACGTGGGAGATGCCCGCTACGCGCTAAGCGCGTCCTGCAGGACTGAAATAAAGTTTTTTTCATTCCTTTCCATTACATATCACTATGTTTAAAAAGTGCACAAAAAGATTAATTGTGAATGGCGCGCTTTCAGGTTTAATAAAAGTGAATTCATCAGTGCATCCGGGTTGTCCAATTTCACCTTCACTTTTTGCAGTACACTTGGAACCTTTTTGTCTAAGTGTGCTACTTAATTCTGGTATTAGAGGAAGTACACTTGGAACCACTTTGTCTAAGTGTGCTACATAATTCTGGTATTAGAGGATATAGATATGAAGCCGAAGAAATTAAAGTACTAACGCAGATGACATTGCCTTCTTCTGTATGGATAAATCGAGTATTCAGGAAGCAGTTAATACCACTATGCGTTTCTGTGAAATTCCCGGAGCTCATATGAATTTTGATAAAACCAGAATATTCTGGCTGGGCGCGTGGGCACTAACTCTGTCGGTTTTCGCAAATATACACAGGAATGGAGCTCCAATACGTTATTTTGGTGTGCCTCTTGATAACGACCATAATAGTGGCCCTCATTGGACGTCCGCCATAACCACTATCCGTCGAAAAGTCTTAACTTGGCAAGGACAAGATCTTTTCGTTTTTTTCGAGAGCTATAGCATGCAACATATTTCTTGCATCAAAGCTTGTCTACATTCTGCAAGTATTGCATTGCTCTCATGTACACACCCAGGCATTACACAGGATATTTGCCTGCTTTATTTGGAATTCTTTATGGAAAGCCATGCGAAGAGATAACCTTTTTCTACCGCTTGAGAAGGAGGGGCTCGGTCTTGTGCATTTGTTTGTTCAACTGTTGATGCGATTTTGCTACCTTAAGAATGTGTGTCAGCGTTTCTTCTGGCTGTTATCCAGAACCGTCTTGTTTGCCACCTCCCTTATCTTTTTGTTACAAGAGTTGCTGAAAACTCGCAATTGTGGGGTTTCTTGAAAGAAATTATTGAGACTATGCAGTTTTTGAAAGCCAGATTCACTTTAGAATATCTCTACAGTGTAGACAGGACGACACTCACTGCTGCACTCATCAGCACCCTTTTCCCTGAACCAGTTTACCGACAGCAATATGTATCTCGACCTGGTCATGATGTGTTATACCATGTGCATAAAATGCGTATACCGCCCGAAGCGAAAACGTTTTTCTTTGAGCTACACGCTTTTAAATTACCAGTAAAGACGTGGCTTCACGAAAAAAGTATATACGCGCCCTGGTCTCTAAATTGCAAACTGTGCATCGAGCCTGAAACAATCGAGCATTGTTTTATTCATTGCCGTGATGCGTGTCATTTCTGGGACAATCTTAAGGGAACCATAAAAAAAGAATTTCCTATTACAGCTCGTGGCGCTAGTTTCTTAACGTTCAAAAAGGCCATTAACAATAATGCGCAATATGATTTATTATCTTATTGGGCCTTTAATAATTATGGAGGAGCCACATGGTCGACAGACATGCTGAGCCACCTCGTTCGACAAAGGCTGTTTTTCCGAGAAGCAGCAGCCAATATGCGTAGTGTTGTAGAGACTTTCGACCCTGTTCCGGAGTTGCTAGAACTTCTGGACATGTGTGTTTGTTTACCGGACTTTTGAAGGTCCGTTGGACTGTGTGAAATTGCGTCTTCCGCGTGTGTGCATGCGAGCATAATTTTGAAACGTTTAATTGTATACATATTTCTGATAACCATTGATTGCATTATTTTCATGTATTTAAAAAAACACCAGCGTAGCTGAGTGGTAGAATACTGGGCTGGCACCCAGCGGAGCAGGGGTCGAGGTGCTAGATTTTTTTTTCTAATTTTGCGTGATGGGGTTACGGACACCAGCGGTGGTGGTGGACAACTGCGTGAGATCCGAGTTGTGATCTGATAATAGCTTTCGCTGCAATAGCGGTCTCCTACAGCGACCACTAAGCGATTATCACTACCATTACTCCAATGTTGTAATATATCATGCCTCACCCCTCCTTCGTCCTCATGGGTGGTGTTTCGTACAGCTTGGCTAGACATTCCCGTTGTCAATGTGGGTTTGCGGGTGCTTTTATTTTAGACTGGGCGTATGCTGCTTTAAACACCTTCACCTGAGTCCTGCGTGGTACAAAGGTGCAGCGCATGCCATTCATCAAAAGCGAAGCTTTTTTTGTGTACTGCAGGCTATTTTATATATATATATATATATATATATATATATATATATATATATATATATATATATATAGAGAGAGAGAGAGAGAGAGAGAGAGAGAGAGAGAGAGCTGAAACACATTTCATAATCGCATACGTTTCGGCTGGTGAGCCAGCCTTCGTCTGTGTTTTTAATACCCATATTGTTGTTGGCATCGTCAATTGGTCATATAAAGATATGTGACTGTTCAACATATGTCCATGCGTACAACATTTGTACATATCTTTAGCGTCATTGCGTAACGTTTCGCTATGTACACCTTCTTTCGGCATGCTCCGCATAACGTCGATCTGAAGGTACGTTGAATATGCCAATTTTTATTTTTTATTTATTTATTTATTTATTTATTTCATCATTATTATTATTTTCTGTTGAGTTTAGTGGGCCAGTTTCTAGTAGCGATATTTGCCAAATTTACGTTGCACACACAAGGTAGGAGTTTTGTTTTTTTTTTAGTTATGAATCACCTAGTCATATGCCACTTCACTGCAAAAGTGCAGTAGCATGACTTATCTTATGATTAAAACTCTGCCCAAGCTTCCCTGCCTATTACTTCGATGCGCATATCAATGCATCCTGCCGATGGCTAGTTGTAATTTATGTTTTAAAGCTCACACTGGTACGTAGCAGCGAGCTCATTGTATATGCGTGTGTTTAGAAAAAGTGGGTTACGATTTAGAGTACTATGTACTCTACTATGGGAGAGCGTAAAGCCGTCCCGTGAGGGTACCAAGCAGCCAGTTTGGCAGCTTTGATCCGATGAATGCGAAAAGGAAGATAACGCTCGTGAAATTTGAAATACGTTACTCCAGAACATCCCATAGTTTCTTTTATGCGCATGCAGTCAGGGTAAGGTAGACAAGTTACGTACCGACGTAGTCAGGTTAAGAAGTTGATCACGTCACTAACCAAGTCGTGCTTCTAACTGAAAAACTAAGAAAAAATTCAGAAGCACGTAACTTATATCTGGGCTCCCTGCGGCCGGCAAGTGTAACCTCTATTACCTCTAAAAGCCCGTTTATTTTCTCGGCGGAAATTGAAACCCCGAAATAGAGGTGAAAGCAGGCAGGCAAGCCCGCGTTGGCCGCATCTATTACTGTTACACGAAGGGCATGTGTCTGGTTAACCTCCCTGCCTTCTTTCTTCTTGTTCTTCCCCTTCCTTCGGCCGGTGAGCCGTAACGATGAGAAGAGATAGCATGAAGCATTATGTCACTAGTACTTGAATAGTGTAGCCCAAAGGCTGTAATTATGCAGCCGCGGATTGTAAATTGTAATGTAGCCCCAGATTTTTACATTAGAAACCTGCGCTGAGTGTCCGCGAAAAAAAAGTTTGTTCACACATTTACACCGTCCCTGGCAGAAAAGTATCCCCTTGAAAAGTGATATTTTCTGCGGGGAGGGTGTTAAGGGATGTAAGACTGGGCAAGTTGGCTGAGGTGCATACTTATGGTATAAGGCAAAGTGGTATAAACCTTTTTTAAAACGCAATAAGCACTAGATATTATTGTTCTACGTTATAAATCATACGTTTAAGACACTTGTGAGTATTAAGTGGCAAATCCTATTTTTGGTAATTTTTCATAATTGAAATCTTATTAAAAGTGGCCTTTATACCAAAACTTCCACCTTAAACATACCCCAATAAAATTATCTCATTTTTTGTAGTGATATAAAAGAAGTTTCGGCCTGTGTAAACAACAACAACAACAACAACAACAACAACAAATCGGGCAGATCCCACGAACCTTGGGAATCGACGTTATGCGAAGCATGTGGATGAAAGGTGACAGTGTTGTAGTTAGCGAAACGTTACGAAATGACGCTAAGGATATGTACAAACGTTGTACGCATGGACTATGTTGAACAGTCACATATGTTTCACATGAACAGTTGTTTTCACTTGCGTAACGATGCCAACAGTAATATGTGGATTAGCAACACCAGAAAAGGTAAGCTGATACGTTGCGCTTGCGGTAGCGAGGTTGTTAGCTCTGGACACTGCTGCATGAATAAACGTCAGTGAATGGCGCTTACCTTGAATTGACGTTAACTCGACGTGACGGGTGTACCAAAGAAGCCTGGAATGTTTATAAAATTTTAGCCAGTATATCAACCCGAAGTTTACGTTTCACCAATATTACGCCTGAATAGTATCTTTTTTGCCAATCAGTATCGAGACCTGACAAAATTCTATGAATACTCCATTTTCACGCAGGCTACCTTGGTTCGATTTTCGCTGGGACTTTGACATTCATCCTTCGTATTCGTCGGGTATACGCTGCCGATTTCAGTTTTGTTTTAATGCTCTCGCCGAAAAATTACCAATGCCAGTTCTCGCCGTTTCTGGGCAGGCATAAGCCGTCAATCAGTGGCACATACCCGCACACCTGTGGCACATACCCACTCTTCATATACGGGTATGTGCCACGTGTGTCTGGCGAAAAGGGTTTGACGATGTAAGCGATAGCATTGTTACATTGCTCAAGTCATGCTCAGTTCGCCATATTTCTCAAACCATGATACCCTCCCATACCAATTTTCGTTCATACTGATATAAGGGGCTGATCGCGAGAGCGAGCACCCAGACGTAGGCGGCTGGCTAGCTAGCTAGCTAGCAGCGTACATCAGGTTAGATAGATAGATAGATAGATAGATAGATAGATAGATAGATAGATAGATAGATAGATAGATAGATAGATAGATAGATAGATAGATAGATAGATAGATACTAATTTTCCGTGCATTATGCAAAGAAATGGTTCGCATTTAATAAATAGGATCAGGTCAACATTAACAATATAGCGATCAAATAGTCAGAAAGCAGTGCACTAACACTAGGAGCACCTTCGTGTAACAGACGGCCATATTAAATTAAATATTGTCCAGTGCACACGTAATAATGTGTTGAGGAAGTGTACCCAGTTCTAACTTAAAAATATAAGAATAAAGAAGTTATCCTTCACGTACGGAAAAAGTACCAAAACTGTTAGTTCTGAAAAAATCAACAAATAAATATTTGAAACAAGTGCAGTGCTTACCCAAGGTGGCCAGACACGCTAAAATTCTTGATAATATAGTCAGTACTATTATGGGCCCTTCTCTTATGTGACTTTGCCCTACCGCAAACCCGCCATTTTATTTATTCCCAGCTTGCTCTGCAGCATGAACAATGTCGGTATGCTTTCACCATGTGACGCTGACCACTTCTGAGGCAAGCTCTTCCTTTGTAGTGGCCAGGCTCGATGCCACTTCTCTTCAATTAATTAAACGTACTTTTTTGCCATTAGTGCAATAAGACAGCGTCGTACAAAGAAAATGTTTTGATTGACAGGCTCACATACACGTGCTTGATCGTAAACAGGAGACGTACGACGTTGCGGGAACGCCTGGTGAGAAGTTTATGTCCTTTACGACCTAAAAATGATGAGTTGATAATCCTGTAAGAGCAATGACACTTTTGCTATTGATTCGAATGTCAAAGAACCAAAAGAACACTACTTATCAGGTTGATTTTATGATGATGGTGAAATTCATATTGATGTGTGCAGAAATTGCTATGTAGCGTGCATAATTCTCCGCTTAATGCACGGCTGGCAAAGATGACTAGTTGTACGCGGTGCATTATGATGTTGAGAGTACCAGTCAGATTAGGAAGTGACCAGAAAAAAAGAAATAAAAAAGGAAGAAAAAAAGGTTAGAGTACTGGCTTATGGTAATGAAAGCCATTCAGATCGTATACCAGGGCGCTTTGTACACTAATTTTTGTATAGCGGCACGTTCAACTTTACAAGTTGGAAGTGTACTTAAGTCGTTGCAGTCCTTCAGGATTCCTCAAGGTGGCAGAAGGGTTCCAAAAGGGTTACGAACAATTGCTACCAACTCATTTGTGGTACAAATCTTCAAGGAATTCCATAGGGATATTGAGAAATGAAAGCTTCTTGTCGAATTCGTCCTTGTCCCTGGGGGGGGGGGGGGATAAAACTTGCAACCAACGCCTTCTCATAACGTCCGCTATGCCAACTGAGCTGACCAGAAGGCTAGGCATTGGCAGCGGGAGGGCTAATGGATCGACAAATCGAAGTACGCTGCCACGGAATAGGGCAAATAAGTGTGACTAGATGCAATAAATGAAAACTAACTGACTGCGATACTTTTTAATATGAATTTTGAGCGCAGCTTCGTGTTGCTGGAGCACCACATACTGTGTGTAAAATTTTGTCCAATCGCAGTTGTGGCGATGTATAACATTCGTAACAACTCACAAGCTGTGCCCGAGTGGTACTATGCACACCACTCTGTACACTGCAAGCGCCACGAACCAGGCGAGCCTTTGAAGGCCCCTTTTCGAGAACCGAATTCAGCTGCGGTGCAATTGCCAGCTTGCATACGCACAAGCTCTGACTAATGGGCCAGCGCGAGTGACGAAGAGAGGGAGGTAAGAAACTAAATGCTCGCAACATCGGCAGACTCCGCGTCGGCTGTCTTTCGTTTTTCTTTGCTTTATCAGTTACGCCGACGCCGACAACGTAGAAAGATGGCGGAATTACTTAGCTAAAGCCTCAACAACCTAGAAGCGAGGAGATTACTCTTCAGAATCGTCCCATGTCACCTTACGCGTTTTATGAAAGCTTCGCTTTTGTTTTTGTCTCCTCAACCTCTTATTCTCTTCCTCTTCTGCATTCAGTTTTTGTGCACTAACACTGTTTTCACATTTTTGTTTTTACACAAAACTTCATTGCCGGTACTCTCGTGCAGTATAGTGAAAAACGCCAGCCAGGCCTGCGCGGAAAGGGCAGCAGAGTCACAGTGATGGTACATTCACACTGAGCATTCCGGCCGCCGAAAGTGCGCCGAATCCGAGACAGCGGCAGCCAGATCCGCCGAAAGGGCCCTCTCCGCGCCGATCGCTCTCGGACCGATTTTGGCGGCGTCTGCCGCGGAATCGGTCGCCGCGAACCAATAGGAGCGCTTGTCAAAGAACTTTTAAAAAATGGCGGCCAAGCCCTACTCACTTATCACGTCGCATTGCACGGAACTGAATGTTGTAACCGACGAGAGTTTAACCCACTCTGTGCCTACTTCACGTTCCTATTTCGTGCAAGAGGGGATCGAGCTTGCCGTGGTCTTGCAAAGCAATACGAACCCACCACTGCCACTGTCATCGGTGGACTTTTCTGCTCTTCATGCCAGTGACTTGCCAGCACATTAAGCAGTACTGCTTCTTCTTGCTTCCTGCGGAGGAGAATCATCAAGCGTTAGACCACAGGATAGCATAGGGACGTTTGCGAGCCACGGCAAGAACCGGGTGACAGCGCATTCATGCCGCGTTCGCCTCATGGTAGATGGCATATTATAGGCGGCGCGGGGCGCGTCCAGTGCGAACGACGCTGTGTTTCAGCGGCAGGAGGTTTTTGCTCGCTTCAGGGTGAACTAGAGGTGAAAGCTGGAAGAGCGGCATTTCCAAAGCCAGTCGTTGACTCTCCTGGGGCAACTAATACTAGTACGCTTGCAATAAGGTGCCCACTATTCCACAAGTTGTACAACTTCATTAATTGCTCGAATAGTGGAGGGGCACCCTGCCCTGACATTCGCTCTTCGAAATGGAACGGGGGCGTCAGCCTGGGCGTCAGGTTGTTAGTTAGTGCGGTGCGCGCTAATGACAATAAAGAATTATGGCTGAGCTCTTTTCGTAATGGGTCGGAAGCAATCAACGACCCACTCATTAGGCAATTCATATCACGTAATGCGTCGTTACAGAATTGCATTGCATGACCGCTGGTTGATATTTTACTCTTTTACGACACTATATTACACACGTTATTACACGGTTACTTCCCGACATGTCGCCTTTATTGTGTGTTTCTGAAACGGAGTTTGGAACAATTGCACGGCTCAGTGGTAGAATACTAGGCTGCAGCCATGAAGATGACCATGGTTCGAATTCCGTTCCATTCTGGATTCAAGTTCCTCAGTCCCAAGAATGCACTATCAAAAACTGTTTTATTTGGTTTCCTGCCCACAGTAACAAGTGTGGAAAATGACGATATCGAAAAAGGCCATATCGGTTACGGACGCCGGCGGCAGCAGCGGACAACTATGCGGCACTCTTGCTGTTATCTCATAACAACTTTTGCTGTAAAAACAAAATGACCCGATAGTGATGAAAAAGAAGGGTTTAAGGTAGTTTGATGTCACGTTTATTTTGACGTTGGCGTATACGCTACGCGATAGTCGGGCTGTTAAGGACGAAACTCTTGATATGCACACTTGCGCGTCTAACGAGTAGTTTCAATAGAAACGACACGTGTATTCAAACGCTCCTCAATCATAAACGCCAAACACTAATGGTTTTAGGGTCGGCCTCTTTGCACAACAGTGTAGCACAGTGTTGGCAAATCTGAGCATAAATCAGACCCCAAGTCTGTCGCTATAACACCATCAACCTCTGAAAGCTGAACTTCGGAAACCATGGTGTGAACTGGCACTGCGCCGAAAAAACGTGTGGTTGCGAGTGCATTCGCTACACGCGAGGTGGCCTCACAGCGCGTATGATGATACACATTCGCGCATCACGAGATCACGCATCGATTTCCACTGAACGCAGGGGGACAACATACGTTCGGAGCGCGGTGACTATAGTGACGAAACTACGCTCCGAGACGTCTTCGTATATGCCCGTACAACGTTTCGCAACGCCGAATCCCGTTGCCGCGTGGCGCCTTCGTGTCATCACTGTCGACGACCGCTATTAGCGGTGTTCCGAGAAACAAACCGACGACCAAAAACACAGCGGCGTGTGTCGTTGACGGTAACGAGGTACAAGAATAGCCCGTCTACGTTACGACAGTGGCTCTCGAGGCACATCCGCCAGGGGGGCGGCATCGGCGACGAGCGCGCATCGGCGACGGAGTTTTGTTCGCATTAGTGGAGCCGGCCAACTTCGAAGCTCGTGATTAGTCCCGAGTGCGCATCAATATTATTGACGTTCGGCGGTCCCCGGTCAACCTCAGGTGCATGCCTAATGGAGGGCCAATGCTTTCGACAGCGGCACGTACGTGTGTAAACCGATTGAGGGAGAACCGCGAAGTTGCTCGCGCCGCCAAAAAAATACACAATAAGAAAATCGAGTGGGGTGTGTTCATCGTGGTGAGGTATAAGCAGCGAATCCTGGACGTATAAGCTCGTGCAGCAGATCAATCACCTCGCGTACAACCGGAGGCCCAGTTCGGGGTCTTAGGGTGCTGCACGCGCTTCGCACGAAATGAATGCGCCATGGGGCGAAAAAAAAAGCAAAACAAGAAAAAAAACCTGGAACGTAGGAATCGCTCTCTATTTCGGCGGCCCCTGTTACACGGCATCGCAAGACCAGCGTTCGGATTAAGACGGAGCAGAGCTGCGCGCGGCGAGAAACGACGTTTACGTTGTTTCCCCGGTTAACGCGATCGTCTTATTTTGCGCGTGATAAAGTAGCCACGCTCTCGGGGCATTATTACCTCGTTCGTCACGGATTCTACCCCCCCCCCCCTTCTCTTTTTTTTCCAGTAAGCCCGGTAGGAAACGTGCAGCCGCAGCCACCGATAAAATAGAGTAAGCAAACGAGTGACCAAGAAACAAAATACCGAGAAAAAGTGACGCCATATATTCGACAGAGCTCTGAGCTCTCGCAAGGCGCTTCACTACAGGAAGCCCTCTTCTCCCACTCTCTCCCCCTTAAATGCTACCTGCATCCAAGTTCGCGACACTTGTGACGTAGTGTCGTATCCTTCCTCTCTTTCTAGTTCGCCCCTTTTCCTTCGGGTGCCCCTTTTTCTCTATCCACCTTATTTGCCGTAGTGTTCTTTTTTGAACTGTGGCACCCTACGCATCGCACTGGCGTCACTTTGGCAAAAAGCGACGCTTCACGCCATCGTTCGGGCGTCGTCGTTCGGTTGGCGCTAAGGGGTTAGAGCTAAGAAAAAAAAAAGAGGGCAGCTTTAGCTGTGGAGCCAATCGTCGTCGTCGCAAAACCGGCCTGTTGTTGTCAGAGAAAAACGACAGCTCTTTGGCTTTCATTCGCGCGCTTGGATGTCAGTTGCAACGCCCACTCTTCTCACCAACGTGCCGGAAGAAGCTCGCACAGCTCCTCCGCCCTTTTTCGCGCTCACCTTTTACAAGTCGTACTTTCAATCAACCTTCACTCATTTTTTATTCCTCTTTTAAACGCTTTCCTCTTTTTCGTTTCCTCCAAGGAGACAGCGAGAGAACAACAACAAGCTAGTCGTCGCTTTCGCTGTTTTCGTCCTCGATTTGAGGAGTGAGCGATTTGCGAGATTCGAGAAAGCCCCCACCGTTCTCGAGTGTCCGAACTTCAAATATTTTCACGGTATGGCGAAATCCTCTGAAGGTGCTTGCGACGGCCGTTTTGGACGCCGTAAGACACTCAGTGAGCAGAGGTAAAGGAGCGGAAAAAATAACGGGATCGATACAAACGGTCTTTACGCCGCGTGGCGAAAATCAAAGCCGCCCAAAAGATTGCATTGCCTTACATAATATTGTGAGGGTTGGGCGACAGACGAGAATAATGTCGTTGCAGTGTGCTGGCCATAAAGAAAGACAGAAAAAACGCGAAAGAAACCAGATATACAACGAAACTGAGAAACAATACACGTGAATTGCAACAAAAATATATTTGCTCGCCCTAATGACTTGGAAACCCAACTGTATTTTCGATGCAAGCGACAGTGCTGTACGCCCGTGTGCTCAGATTTGGGTGCACGTTAGAGAACCCCAGGTGGTGGACATTTCCGGAGCCCTCCAATATACGGCGGCTCTCAAATCATATGGTGGTTTTACGATACTAAGCCCCACATAATAAATAAGCCAATCAGTCCATCATTATATCAATCAATGAATCAATCAATGAATAAGACACGCAACTGTGAAGCTGCTAAAGCCAATGGCCAACGCTCGACTGAAGCCGTGGAGATCACACTTCGACGAGGGAGAAATTCCAGAATTCCCGTGTACTTCCACTAATGAAAAGTTAGTTATTCCCGTTCAATTACTCCATAGTATCTCCTTCCCGAGTGCATACCTAGTCCTTATATTTTTCATACATGCATTTCCGTAACTATCTTGCGAATACGTAAGGAATTAACAGAATTAATTTGGGAACATTAACGTATGATTGCAGATAAACCTAGAGCCATGTCTGCTACCACGTTAAAGCTCACGATCACATTATGGCTTGGGCACGCGAAACTTCAAGCTTTGTTTGAATAATTATTAATTAACAGCTGCATAATTGTCGAGAAAGACACGTGATGTTGCTATTTGCGCACGGACAAAATAAGCACTTGCCGTTGTTTTGAGGCCATGCACCATGGCGCGAAGGGCGCGGGAATGAATCCAGGGGTCGTAGCTGTCGCACTTTCGACGAAAATGCTTCAAGTTCGTGTACATAAGTTTAGCTGCACGTTGAAGGACACCAGACGGTCGAAATTTCCGGAGCCCGCCTCTAACTACGGAGTACCTCCCATTCATATCATTGTTTTGGTGCCCTATATTCCAATTACCATTATTATTATTATTATTATTATTATTACTATTATTATTATTATTATTTCCAGGTCATTACGCAAATAAAACATCACATTGTAAGCAGTAAGAGAGATAAAATTTTCGTGACTATGATGCAATTAAAAAAAAAAAGGTGAAGGAAAAGATTTCTGACACCAGGGTGTTTTCCGACTCCATGGTCTATCAGCAGACACCTAGCGCCGTCACTTCACATTTAAATAGTAAAAAAGAGAGAAAGAGACCCAATATTGGCACGCTGCAGTCAATAAGAAAACTGACAAATGAAACCCAAATCTAGAAAGAAAAACGAACAAAATGAGGCTATATGGGATCGAACTGAAAGTTGTAAATTGCCAGAATCGTCCCGCAACTTTCGAAACTGGGTCACGCATTCAGCCTGCTTTCATTGGACAGTGAGACAGGCAGGAATCGTGAGCGAAGGAAATAAAGTAAGTAATGTAAGAAAATGCACGGCTGATGGGAAAAAGTCGAAATAGGAGCGCGCAGACACGGTCGAGGAGGATAAGGACGGCGCGCGAGCGGTTGCTGTCCCACCAAACGCACGAGCGGTTTGGTTCAGACTATACAGCCACCCCTCCCGTCACCTCCTCTCCAGCTTCTACTTTACATCGGCGTTGTTGGTTACTCGCGGATTGAGTGACACACTACGTCACCGCGCGCCCAGCAATGTAGGCGCGTGCATTTGCGTGAGAGCCTGTGGTTTGTCGAGCGTTGCAGATGGTCGCCGCGGCGGTTCCATTCGCCGCTCGGTAGCACAGAAGTTGGCGCGCGTGTGCTTCGAGCGAAAATAAAAGAGAGAGTGCAACGTACGATACGACGGCACGGCGAGAGGGAACGAGCAGCGGCGACGGTCGCCCGCGTCGACACGCGAGGAATGCAAATCAGAGGGCGCCGTTTCGCGAACTGCCATTCTCCGCAGGCCGTGCGGAGAGGACTCTCTCCGTCCCCTTCTAGATCCAGGAACAAAGTATAGCGATATAAAGAGGTTAGGAGAGGGGACGGGGAGCAATCGCATTTGGCCTCCAGATACGGGAGCAAGCTGTGGGAGCTCAGTGTTATACTGTCTACGTGTGACGGCATAACAGTATTGTCGAGTACGTGTAGTTGCGTATGTATGACATAAGCGTGCGAACGGCAAAGTAGCAATGCCGAGTCAACCTTTTTTTTTTTGTTCCTTCACTTTTCGCCGTTCCGTGTGTGTGGAAAATCGTGTCTGGAATGAAACAAAGAAAGCAAAAACGGAAGCACATTGATCCAAGAGGCGAATTATCCAACGATGGGATCTTATGAAATACTGGTCTGGCCTATTTGGCATTTTGAATTCATAACTGTGAGCAGTGCAATGTCTGTATGCTAAAGTTGCACTTTTTGTATCAGTTGATGCCCTAATATCTTGTGCGTTTTAGTGCGTAGGCATTAATAGTAGCCGTGTTGTGTAAACCGTGATTGACTATAAGCATTCCAGCTGGTGTGATTCCTTACTGGGTTGGTCGCCTTTAGGGGCATAGCCAGAATTTTGTTTCTGGGGGCTGGCAGTGGGGGGTTGGGGGTGGGAGGGTTTTAGCTACCCTAAACCCTGGCAATGGTCGCCTTAAAAGGAAGGCTGCTGCAAATTAGCCTAAATTATGTGCAATATTCAATGTGAAGCCTCTACTCAGTTAATAATTGATTGGCGAAATAATGCTGCTTGCTACAGATAAGAAACTTACGGAAAAGTTCTCTTTTCTTTTTTTATCGTTACTTGGCTTACGGAGAAATGTGTTAGGCTGCTAAAACCGAGGACGCGGTTTCGGTTGCTAACCATGGCAGCCGCACTTCTATTTGACCGAAATTCTAGTCCATCCGTGTACTTAAGGTGCACGTTTAAAAAGAAATGCAAGTGGTCAGAAATAACCATAAGTCCCTCACTACGGCACTGATCACAATTATATCATTCTGACACAAAATCAAATGATTGATTATTCAGGCAGTGTGAGTTTTTTTAAGCTACCATAGTTTAGCAAACGTACACAGAAAGCTGTTTTCAAGGGATGGCGCCATGACACTGTGCCAAATTATTGTACCTTCAATATTCTCCACGCTTGTGAGTACACCTGGTATCCGACCCGTTGTACGTACCATCGTGTGGTCTCTGGCTCATCCAGATCCGGAGCCTGATTTCAATCCGGGAGTCACCTTTAGGGAGATCACCTCTGTTTATAAATGGTCTCATGGTTTCTATACCCTCCCCTTTCCCCTGTGCCAGGGCAGAGGAGAGAGGGGCAGAGAATGACCAGGACAGAGGAGCGCTAGTTTCTCCGCCTCTTCACCAATACTGTACTGTAGCCAGCAGTAAGGAAGTGTTCCAATTTGGGCCTTTTCGGGCGCGTGCCAGCACTGTACGGAGGAGTCTTGTGACACCTATCACATAGCG
Source organism: Rhipicephalus microplus (assembly GCF_043290135.1). Lineage (NCBI taxonomy): Eukaryota > Metazoa > Arthropoda > Arachnida > Ixodida > Ixodidae > Rhipicephalus > Rhipicephalus microplus. Next base: position 146,748,643 of record NC_134703.1, on the reverse strand, counting down.
TGGTATGCCCATCAAATATCCCCGACTACCCAACCCACCCGCACTTCACCCAAGTGGACTGGGAAGCTGTCCTGCTCAGCTGCTCTGACCTCCAAGCCCAACGGACACTGGTGGCTAGAGCCAGAGACGCCGCGGTAGCTGCAGGGATACCGGACTAAGGATCCCTCCCTGTGTTTTTTTAAAGGTGGGCCCTTGAGACTTGCCTTATCCATACTTATCACTGTAAATATATTAATCAATGATTTCCACCACCACCAGGAGGTGTACGTTTACGAGGACGTCTGCAAAGCAATATCATTGAGTTCTATTTATAACAGCAGTCCTGTGCAGTGGCGTAGCGCCTATGATGCTGGGCTGCTGAAGGTACGTCCAAGAGTTGACCTTGTTCGCGGCGGTCGCATTTATATGGAGGCGAAATACTATAAAGGCGCGTTTAATGTGCGATGTCAGTGAACATTAAAGAATGCCAGATGGTCGAACTTTCCGGAGCCTCTCACTATGCCGTCCCTCACAATCTCATATCAGGGTTGCAGTTCGAAAACACTATCAATTAAAAAAATATCTTAAATAACCCCTAATCGCAAGAGCAAAGAGCAAAAGCGGTTTGTAAATAATATGGGAAAGACTCAACGCGTGCAGAACAAACAAATATGCTATAAGTGAAAAGGATCAAAGGAAGAAAGACTATCTTATATACAATGTAACTACATTTTGCAATACCTCGTAATATACACGCCACACTTATCCCAAGGGCAAACAGTTTAGCGCCGAGATTACCCTAATGGCCCGCAGTAACGTCACAATGACTCGAGAAAAAAGGAAGAAAAAAAAAGATAAAAAAAGACGAGCGACGTCGGGACGTTGCATAACTTCTTTATATACGAGCGCACTCATCCAGCAGTATGCGTATACGCAAAGAGTCTCGCGTCGGCGGTATAGCGGAGGATATGACAGACGCGACGAGATGGTTCATGCGTCAAGTGATTTTCTCGCCTAGCGAGGCGTCGCCGCAAAATCTGTCGCAGAAAAACAAAATTACATAAAAAGGAATGAGAGTGAGATAAGAGAAATACGTAGAAAGTGGAGATAACGGGGGGGGGGGGGGGAAGAAGGAGACATCACTCAGCGTGTGGTGTCGGTAAGCAGCGCGCGAAATCTGCTGTTTGACGAAGAACAATATTTGACAGGCATAACCCCGCCGACGATATTCCCAAATACAACAACCAACCCCCGTCGCTTCCTGTCGGGCGTAGCCGAACCGTCAGGGAAAAAAAAAAAAAAAACAGGGAGAAAGTATGCAAGTCGCCTGAAGATGGGACCGTATCGCGCTCAGTCAATACATTAGGCTTACGCGATGTGGCAAATATTTTCATCTGCGGTGGTTGGTGAGTAGAAAAATAACAAGGAAACTAAGAGGGGATGAAGAGTGACCATCCAGTCCCAACAGTTGAAAGCCCGAGGTATGACGAAACGGACCTGTCAACGCCGCCGCCGCGCTGTACCGGCGGCGCGGCGTATGGTGCACCTGTCCGTCTCAAACTACCCGGATGGAGGAGACACCGCGGCATCGGGCCGAAGAATGCGAAGCCGCGAGAAGCGATATCGTCGCCATAAAGGTGTGGGAAACGTAACTGTCCCAGCGATATCACTACTATTAATATTGTTGTTTCGTTATTTTTTCCGCGCATTTCGACAGTTTCTTCCGATCGTCTTTCCGTCGCGACTGAAGAATGCGGGTTTTCTTTCTTTCTTTCTTTCTTTCTTTCTTTCTTTCTTTCTTTCTTTCTTTCTTTCTTTCTTTCTTTCTTTCTTTCTTCCTTCCTTTCTTTCTTTCTTTTTTCCTTCTTTCCTTCTTTCTTTTTTTCCTTCTTTCTTTCTTTTTCGAGGATGTGAACTGAACGGCACTCCAACGGTAGTGCACTTTCATTGGGTTTCAAAATTCATGCAGTCTTTCAGTTCGTTGCGAAAAGATTGCAGAGGTGGAGGAGGAGGAAAAGCGTTAGAGAAAGGGAGTGGTACCGGCGCTGGGCCGTACAGATTCTGCCAGCGTCGTCGCCGGCCAGAAAGTGGCCGGCGAGGCTTTGCCGGCAATTTATTTATATAGCTCTCGCTTATCCGTGAGTGTGGCGTGGGAGGAATATAGTATACTCGCGGGCATGACACGGCAGCAGTTTCACTTCGTGTTTCTGACTCTCGCGCACCTCATTTTTTGAGGCGCGATCTGCTGTAGACTGGAGCGGTGGCGTATACGTCCGAGGAAAAATTGTTTCTGGGTTTCTGGTTGTTTTGGTCTTTTTTTTATGAGTGACGGGGAGATTGGGACCGGGGGACGTTCGTATTTATGCTTGAGCACCGCGATATCGTCTTGACTCACGAATAACGGCGGAATTCTGTTGTGCCGGGGCTTAGTTTGAGTCGTAGACTCGGAGTGAGTGAGCTTGGACGGGTGCGAGGCAGTTTCGGTGTTTTATTATTTAACAATAATATGACCGTTGATGCTCGGGAAAAACGACTTTCCTTCGCGTGATCTCCAGGCGGGGAGCCTCGGGTGTGGTGCTTATAGACTTGACTCTCGCTGTACCTTGATTTTTTTTTTCAAGAATTCATCTCGCCGTTCAGGTGGATCAAAAAGACGGGGTGTGAATAGCCGTTGGCGAATTTGTCAAGAAGGAAAGCACCTCATGCATTACCTGAGGAGTGGTAAAAGTGCCCGTTCCATGCTCTTCTGTAGAGCTTTCAGTGTGAAATATATCCTGGTGAACCCTCCTCCACCCTCTGGCGCCCCCCCCAACCTTTTATATATTTTTAAAGCCAATGTATACATGAAGGCCTTACAGATGGCTGTTAAGTTCGCCAGCGTGTAAATAGATTCCTTTCGTATGACAGTCGCCATCGGAAGGCTTGTCGCAGAATAGAGTCGCTATGAGAAAAGTAGAGTCTTTTCTTCTGATATCCCATTTGCTACGTGTATGACTCTCTTGATTAATAGCATCCGTGGTTCTACGTCCCAAAACCAAGATGTGATCATGAGAGACATCGTATAGTGAGGGGCTCCGGAAATTTTGACCAGCTGGTGTTTTTAATGTGCGCTGACGTCGCACAGTAGAAAGCACTCCACCATTTCACCTCCATTGAAATAGGAACACCGCGGTGGGGTTCGAGCCCGTGACCTTCCAGTTAGCAGCCGAGCACCTTAACCACTGCTCCACAATGGCGGGCAGTACGACTCTCTTTAAGGAGGCAGTGATCTCTTTTTTTGGAGGTTTTCATGATCTCGTCCGAGACTCGTGGGACTCAATCGAGCAGTAATGTGTAACATTCAGATAACCCTAGAGAGAGAAACGATTTTTCGCGCATTAGTAAATCAACATTTCAATATGCCGATAACACTGCTCTAAGCGCGATAAGACGCTTGGTAAGCTAGAAAAAAAACAAAAACAAAATGCTTGTAGCGATACCACCTTGACGCTCCGGCACCAAACACCGTGACGTCATAGATTATGACGGCGTGTGCTAGGGCAGCTACTAGTCGGCAAAAAAAGAAGTACGCTGTCCTCTGATGGCCATAGTCTTGATAACATACTAAATTTCACAAAATTTCATTCAGCCTGTGTCGCAAATAACTAAAGATACACTCTAAGCCGCAAATAGAGAAATGGGGGGACTCGCTCGCTGGGTTTCGTGCCGACTGGTTGCGCCCTCGCGATCTCCGACGGCAGTGCAGCTCTGGTGTCACACAGGTCCCGTTAATTCGGAAGGCGATCGCCGGGCTAATTCCAAGGGCCGAATTATCAGCCCCCCGAACCGCACCACGAAAGCGTGGACAATTTAGAAGTGGTCCTTTTTGGCGCGCCAGTGGACGCCGGCTGTGGCCCAAAGAACAAGTCAGAGCCGAGAGTTGATAAACAAGCAAAATTATATTCTCAATAATGGCAGATCGAAAACAATACACAAGAATGCACACTCCACAATAGTTGCATACAATATGTCACCAATCAAACAACGTACTACACAGTACAATCAGCCACACTCGAAACAATGGACACAGACAACAATACGCACCACAATGCAGTCGCATGCATTGAACAACCAAAACACTTAAAGACTAAAGAGATAAAAAACCTATTCAGTCCAAAGTTCTTGGAACAAAAGTCAGGATGATACTCTTCCGAGAATCACTCACTCAAAGTCCAGCGTTGTTGTCGTTCCGCTGCCCCTGAAGTTTCTCTTCCAGGAAACCTCGCGTCTTCAGTTGGCCTCTCTCCAAGCTTCGAACTTTTTCGCCGGAAACACGTCGGCTTCACACACGCAGCTGTTGCCACGCGTCCTCGCTCGATAGCGGTAGACACACGCTCTTGCCTGTAGCTCGAGCCTTCACCCCTCAGGTGGAAATCCTCTTCTTCTTCTCCTGCTTTGTCTCTGCGGACAAAACCTTCGCCGACTACACGGCGGAATCCCTACGCGCTCTGGCGCTAACTTCCGTCTTCTCCTGCTCTCTCGTCTCGGCCGCTCGAATAAATACCTTCCGCGCGTGATTCCAGAAGGTTCTCGTCATTTCGTCGGCGTGATACGCAGCGAAGGCTGGGGAGAGGGCGAGACGGTTCGAATGCCCTCCGCGTCGGATGACTCAACTCGGCATGACCACGCCTCTTTTCTTCTAGAAATTTCGAGTGCTTGCTCGGCCGCCGATGTGGGGTGAGGAGGTTCGTCGGCGAAGCCACGCTTCCGAGGGGAGAGCGTGCGCCCAGGGAGCCTTGGATGTTTGTTTTCTTTTTTTTTCTTTTGACCTCGCGGCGTCTCTCCTGCGCGTTATCGCAAGAATTTGGCGGCGCGCCCATTTTTAGCGCTCGTTCTGTGACACTGCCCCCCACTTAAAGAATATTATCTCATAATATTCAAAACCACACAAACGAGCGCGAACAGTCACCACACACTCTGAAAAACTGTAACACAAACCGTCGCTCATGACACTTCACATTCGCAATAGATCGCTCAATACAATCGTACATTGTAGTTCAATTCCACAACACATGAAATATAGCCACAGGTACATGACTACAACACTTCATCACACATTCCAAACAATACAAACGTACAAGGTTCTGTCTTTACAACAATTATACAACACTATACATCACATCACAGCACAGACACTTCGACACTTGTGACACAAGATAACACAACATTAACACAACATATGTCATTCAGCCCTGCCAAACACATTCCGATTCCACCTCAGCACCTATCCTGTGTATTTCGAGCTGCGCTTGCGTCCTTTCTTGCGGTGCTCGCTCGATCTCTTCTTGTTTTTCCTTGTTCTTTTTCGGTGAGCCTTTTCCAACGACGGGGTCTGAGGCGGCGTCTCAGCCATCGTTGTCACTTCTGACACTGTTAACGGGTGATAACGCTCAACCGATCCTGTCACCCGCTTGTTCATGTCACGACATTGGACCTGGCTGGCCGACTCCGTCACCTTTACGCTGTCTGTCGGTTGAGGTCGTGCCGACGTACGTCCAGCTGCCCAGCACGTGAACTCATTCAACTCGATCATCTTCTCATTCGCTGTCTCTTGCGCCGCGGCTTCACCTTGGGCTCTAGTGAGATCCGTCACGGGATGCTCCTTCACTGTATCTCGCGGTCGCTGGGTTGGCGAGGGCTCTATCTTAGGGTCTTCTCCCAAACATTCCGGATCGTTTGGTCCTCGCGCCCCGTCGATGTTTCCGATGACAAGGTCGTAAAGGGGGGTCGTCATACATAAAGCGGTAACCTTCCCGCTGAAGTTCGGGGTTTCCACCTTAATCTCTGCTTCGGGAAGCATCCGAACCGTACGGTCAATTAGGCAAACCGGTTTCGTTCTGCCTGTCAACTCACTTTCCCGTACCAAATTTCTCCGCACGATAACAGTGGAGCTACCGGTGTCTCTTAGAACCGTAATCTTCTTGTCCGCAACTTTTCCAGGCAGCGTTCGCATTCCCTTCGTAACACCGGTCGGCTGTTTGGTCATTACAGCACCCACAATTGGGATTTTCTCCCCATTTTTCAATTCTACGAATCCATCGGTGACAGCATTATCATCGGATTTCGGTGCTGCTAGCACACAGGATACCTGGTGAGTTTGACTTGCTCCGTTACGACATGCGTCTGCTTTGTGCCCAGTCTGACCACACTTAAAACATTTTACTACCATAGGGCTCGTAAAGTTAGTACGACAGTTGCTCGCGCGATGACCCACTCGGTTACACAGAAAACATCGCGGAACACTCTCCGGTGCACGCTTCTTTTGTTCGGGTGCCGAATTTTTCGAATCTTCGGGACACTCCTTCTTGACCTTGGCCAAATTTGTGCCACCTTGAGCTTCCAAGAATTGATCAGCCAATTCAAGCATTCCTTCAAGTGACTCAGCCTTCCTCTCTTTCAAGTACAGCGACAGGCTTGGGTGGCAACTACTAAGAAATTGCTCTCTCATGAGGAGCTCTCTAAGTTCATCGTACTCCTGCGCTGTCCCTGAAAGTTCAATCCATCTGTCGAAATAATGGCAAAGTCGGGCGGCATACTGCGTAGCCGTCTCACCATCAGCTGGCTTTCCTGTCCGAAATCTGTCCCGGAATCCTTCCACAGTAAATCTAAATCGCTTCAGCAAACCAGCTCTCACCTTTGCATAGTTGGCTGCATCGGTCGGCGTCAGCCTACTGTACACACTGAGCGCTTCACCACTGAAGCAAGTACTTAAAGCAGTTGCCCATTGATGTTCCGGCCAATTTTGGCTCCTTGCAATCGTCTCAAATCTGTGAAGGTACGCGTCAAGGTCGTCCTTCCTTTCATCAAACGCTACGAGCAGCTTGCTTGGGTTCAAGCGGAAGCCATGATCTTCCCGTTCGCTGCTTTCAACTCTAGCTTGGACGGGAGTTTCACTTCGCTGTTGCAAACGGAGCCGCTCGAGTTCCATCTCGTGCTGCCCCTGCCGTTCCCTTTCAGCCATCTCCACTTCTCTTTCTTCTCTCGCCCTTTCGGCTGCCAACTTCTCTCTCTCCAGCTCCAACTTCAATTGCTGCTCTCTTTCTTCCTTCAGCTGTCGCTCCTTTGTCTCTCTTTCTTCTTTCAGCTGTCGCTCCTTTGCTTCCCTTTCTTCTCTCGCCCTTTCAGCTGCCAACCTTTCTCGTTCCAACTCAGCTGCTTTTTCTTCCTTGGCTCTCTCAGCTGCCAACCTCTCTCGTTCCAACTCAGCTGCTTTTTCTTCCTTGGCTCTCTCAGCTGCCAACCTCTCTCGTTCCAACTCAGCTGCTTTTTCTTCCTTGGCTCTCTCAGCTGCCAACCTTTCTCTCTCCACCGCCTCTTTCTCCTTCTGGCTTACCCATTTCCGTAGTTCGGCGCCAGAAAGAGCCATCTTCTCACCAAGAGCAACTAACTTTTCGAGATCCATGGTGTCTCACAAATAAAGTGTTGCCGCGTATAAAAAGTATCTGCCTAAATCAGTCTATCGGAACACTCCCCTGCACTCGTTAACGAGAACACTGAACAACACACAAAATCGTTCCGATAGCACTATCAACAACTCGAGGCTCTTTCTCACTACTTTGGACACACTGTTCACCAAAAGGTCCTGTGTCGCAGACGCCAGTTTAATTGTCACACAGGTCCCGTTAATTCGGAAGGCGATCGCCGGGCTAATTCCAAGGGCCGAAGTATCAGCCCCCCGAACCGCATCACGAAAGTGTGGACAATTTAGAAGTGGTCCTTTTTGGCGCGCCAGCGGACGCCGGCTGTGGCCCAAAGAACAAGTCAGAGCCGAGAGTTGATAAACAAGCAAAATTATATTCTCAATAATGGCAGATCGAAAACAATACACAAGAATGCACACTCCACAATAGTTGCATACAATATGTCACCATTCAAACAACGTACTACACAGTACAATCAGCCACTTTCGAAACATTGGACACAGACAACAATACGCACCACAATGCAGTCGCATGCATTGAACAACCAAGACACTTAAAGACTAAAGAGATAAAAAACCTATTCAGTCCAAAGTTCTTGGAACAAAAGTCAGGATGATACTCTTCTGAGAATCACTCACTCAAAGTCCAGCGTTGTTGTCGTTCCGCTGCCCCTGAAGTTTCTCTTCCAGGAAACCTCGCGTCTTCAGTTGGCTTCTTTCCAAGCTTCAAACTCCTTTGCCGGAAACACGTCGGCTTCACACACGCAGCTGTTGCCACGCGTCCTCGCTCGATAGCGGTAGACACACGCTGTTGCCTGTAGCTCGAGCCTTCACCCCTCAGGTGGAAATCCTCTTCTTCTCCTGCTTTGTCTCTGCGGACAAAACCTTCGCCGACTACACGGCGGAATCCCTACGCGCTCTGGCGCTAACTTCCGTCTTCTCCTGCTCTCTCGTCTCGGCCGCTCGATTAAATACCTTCCGCGCGTGATTCCAGAAGGTTCTCGTCATTTCGTCGGCGCGATACGCAGTGAAGGCTGGGGAGAGGGCGAGACGGTTCGAATGCCCTCCGCGTCGGATGACTCAACTCGGCATGACCACGCCTCTTTCCTTCTAGAAATTTCGAGTGCTTGCTCGGCCGCCGATGTGGGGTGAGGAGGTTCGTCGACGAAGCCACGCTTCTGAGGGGAGAGCGTGCGCCCGGGGAGCCTTGGATGTTTGCTTTCTTTTTTTTTCTTTTGACCTCGCGGCGTCTCTCCCGCGCGTTATCGCAAGAATTTGGCGGCGCGCCCATTTTTAGCGCTCGTTCTGTGACATCTGGTCGACTGGGCTCGCCCTACGCCATCTCCTGACGTTGACAAGAGCTCTCATCGAGTGGTACCCCGTCCTCGGACTCCTGCGACCGTGTCCATCTTTCCTATCTTCCTTTTATTTCCATCGCTCGCTGTCTCTGCGCCTCGCTTTCGCCTTCCTCTCTCTCTATATACCTTTTAATCCTATCCTTTTAATCTCTCCTCACCCCCATCCCTTGTGAGGTACTGTTGAGGTGTCGCACTCGGATGCAGACAGTTACGGGGCTCACTTTTCTGTTCTTTTACCTTTAAGAACCTCATAAGAGAAAAGTGGTGTGTGGTTCGTCCTTTTGGAGGATGATTGCATTACCACGACCATTGATATCCACAGAATGAATGATTCGTCCTTCAAGGAGTAACTGTCAGGGGATGACGTATTTGTTCTCAGTAGTCTTGAAGGACAAAATGTCGGGGTGTAAAAGTTACCCCTTTAGAGCAGAAACTGATTAACTCCTCTTCTTGCATGGTGCCTGCACAGAGACGAAGTGTTACATCAGTTGGAACGAACAGTTGCTCCTTCTTGATAAAAAGAAATCCATTTATTGTAGCGTTAGCTACACTGGCCTCGCTGAGCTAACTTCACGTGGCACTGGTCTGCGCATGCGCAATGATACTCCGCCGCCGCCGCGCGCGCGCGCTCCGGTGTGCGCGCAATTCGATGCGCTGCGCAGCCGATCAGTGGTGTCACGCACCGGAGCCGGCACCTTCCTCGCACTCGGCCGCGGCCGCGCGCGACTCGTCACTGCCGGTGTGCGCTTTCCAGAGGAGTGCCTTCATAGCCTTTGTAGACATATGGACGCCGACGCGCGCGCCTTCCCTGTGCAGTTGGCATCTGACACTGCGCTGGAGCCGCTTGATAGCGCCTCTGACTGGCTTTGCCACTGTGGTATAGCCATGGAGAAGGAGAGTGCAAATGCTGCTTAACAGTGCAGTAGAGCAGAGAAGCTTAACTCATCGGATCCCGAAGTAGTTGCCCGGCAAAATGAATATACATGTGCCACATAATACGTACACCATGTGTGTGTCATTGGAACAGCTGTAAGCATGATATCTGGAAAGCTAAGAATAATTAGCTGAACCTTTGCTAACGCTACGTATATCCTGGCATAGCTGAGCTAAGCCACTGCCATTTTTAAATAACAGTTTATGTCTGAAATACCGAGAACTTGGAGGTTGGCACATGCGTTGGAGGACATATAGGATCAATACAAAAAAGTAAAATCCGAAGTAAACTACGGAAAATTCACGACAGACACACAAGTTTGGAGCTAATCAATACTATTGAATCAGCAGCCGCATATGCCAACCACACCGCAATACATACCAGGTTAAAAATTACCGTAGTTGTATATTCAGGTACCGTGTGGACGCTGCACGTTCTGCCATCTTGTCCCAATAGTGTTTAAAAAAGGCTGTTAGGTCGTCTTTACAGCTTCCGCAGTGACTGTGCTGGGCGTTCCGCGCAGGCCACTCAATCTTAATTAAAGAAAAAAAAGGCAGCATATCCACGGGGTGAGTGATGGAGAGTGGGGCGAAGCAGCCGCCCATACATTCGTTCTTTCTTCCGTCCGTGAATGCGTCCATCTGTGTGACCATCCGCACGTCGATCGGCCCGTCCGGGCGGGCATCTGTTCGTGCGTCCACACGTCCATCCGTGCGTACGTCCCTGTGTTCATCCATGCATTCGCCCCTGCGTCCGTCCATGCGTCCATCTGTCCGTGCAGCCATCCGTGCGTCCGTCCATGCATCAGTCTGTGTGTCCGTTCGTCGATCTAGTCAACACTCCAAGTACTGCCATCTCGCATTTTTTCATCATATATTCCGCATATAGAAGCACCGCCATCCAGCGGAAATTCCAAGGACTAAACAAGAGGTGGCACACGCATACTTTCTTACGGCTTGCGCTTCGTGTCTACTTACTTTAACCACCTCGAGTTCATGGTATATACTAGTTCACTGTATTCATGGTACTGCGGCCCAACGCTCGCTAAACCTTTCTAAATCCAAGGAGGTTACGCCCAGCGAGTATAACCAACCCTTTCTTGTCAGATAGTGCTCGATGTACATGCCAATGGCTGCTAATGGGGAATGAGAAACAGGAGAATTCGGCTTTTAGTTAACGCGCACGCTGCAATTTTTTATTGTTGAACAATGCACATGAGAAATCTCCCACCGGCACCACCTTGCAGGTCAAAGCGTAAGACATGTTACGTAGTACGACGAGGGACGAATGGGTGCCGCTTTAAGGAGCTTCGCCCCTAGAAAGCGTTGAAGCACGTGTTGGCCTTTTTTGGCTCTGTTTTGCTCAAATATGTTGCATTTATTTTTTCCTAAACTGAAGAACTGTGCAGCGTCGCTAACGTGTATCACGAAGAGGTGACAGATCTTCTGCTAATATGTCGTGTGTAGCTGTATCTCCACGACGTCACACTGAAATGACACGTCACTGAGAAACTGCCGCCTCATTATCGAAATGAAATGTTTTTTTAAACAGCGGTATTAAAGACACATAGGACGTGTTTCCAGGCACCACACCACGCTTTTTAGTGTTCTCGACGCCAGTCCTTTAATATAGAGCAGCAATCCGTAAACGTTTAGAATTCGTCTCAGTACTCCTTGAAGTAGTTTACAGGAAATGCAGCTGGATGGGAAATGTATGGAGAATGCAAACGGCGGTCTATTAGTGCGACAGCAGTGTGCACCGAAAAAAATAAGTAAAGTGCAGTTTTACGATGAATAGGGAAGTTTGCAGGCGTTCGACGGAGGGAGCCAGTGTGTGCAAAATAAGCGTAATAGGGGATCACTAGAAAAAGCCTTCAATGTGCGAAGGGGATCAATGGAAAAAGCTTCACTCTGCGAATGACAAAAGGGCACATTTATGATGTTGACGGCGGCGTGGTGCTTACTCATCGCACGCTTGTATGATTGGGCAGAGGATACATTGGCGCCGTGTGTGGCTTCCGCACCCTTGCGTTGCAACTTAAGTGAAATAATTGCATGCGAACAAGGCAGAAGTCCCGGAAAAGCTTGAAGTGGGTGAAAAATCTTATTAAGGTTTCTCAATTCCGACCTGGAGCACCAACTCTGGGTCGTCCTGCGAGCTGAGGAAGCCGTGATTGCCAGCGACTGCTGGTCGAAGCCGAGGTAGGTCCATGCCCATCTCACCAATCCGCAGGGCACCTAAGTTCTTCGATCCGATCTGAGACGGCGTCGGTAGAGCCAACTTATCGACAAGTAGACCTGTCATCTTAAACGCAGCAACTGCCCACTTCAACACGCGTACGTGGTTTTCGTGCACGATTTCCCTCCCCTCCCCCAAGAAAAGAGGAGAGCTATGGGCAAAAACGGGGAGGAGGAATTAAGAGAAGACAGAGTGGAGATATTGAGATAAGGTGGCTTGCGGAGTTGGCGTGCAAAGATACATTTATCATATGCCTCATATCAATTACATTGTATTTCTCCCGGTATGCCTATACATATCGAGAGGGAACATACTCATAGTTCGAGGGCGTGCAACTGAGCTTTAATTAAAGCCTTCAGGTACCAATAGTAGGGGGTGTGGTCTGCTGAGCGCAGCGAGAAGGGATTATCAGCGATAGCGAAGGCGAAGAGCATTGATTCATCGATCGCAGAGTTTGAAAAAAAAAGCTTCTGATTCGTGACATCACCCTCCCTCCTAGTTTATTGTCTTCCCTCCCGAACTTTATAGTGCCCAAAAAATGATCCTGGCTTCCGATTGCACTTTGGTGCTTAACGAGAGTTCACCACGGAGCAAGTTCATCACAGCGGGGCGGTGATGGGAAAATATGAGGAAAGAGCTTTTTTTTTTCTTCCAGTGAGTTTAAAAATCAGGAATGTGAGCCTGGACCACAACGGCATGGTAACGTCAAAAGCAGTCATGTACGAGAAATTACAAAGGCAGCACACTTGGTTACCTCCGTGTGTCTGCACTCTGTCGCAATAAAAGCAGAAGAAACGGTTGCTAATTTTTAGTTTTAAGTCACTGTTTGCAGCCATGACTTTATGCAAGCAGCAAACGTTTTATGAAATTGTGGCCGTCGTTGCATTCCCGGCGAGTTATACGACAAACAAAATATACAGGCGACTACAAGCAAGCGAGCAAACAAACATGCATCATTCTCCCCACACACCCTGCTGCGCAAACCACACGTAAACTTTCTCTCTCATATGAGTACGCCAGGAAGGCAAAACTACGGGCTACTTAACTCACATTCTAGCATATTTTTCGGAGGCCATTGCTGGGCATATTTCACGGTTGCTTGCACACACCAAGTGCGCATTCCTCACCATTCCCCTCTCCCACGGGTGTGCTTGTGTGACGGACGGGAGTAACGAGAGCATGAGCCATGCGAAGGGTTATTTTTCGCGCTCAGCTCAAGCGGCACTTGACTCGTGGCACGGGTTAACAGTCACTCGGCTTGCTCCGTATACCGAAACAGCCTTGTGGTCGGTCACGAGCTCCATGAGGCCTAGTTTCAAAAAAGCGCCGCACACATTCCCGAACCAACCTTCGCTCCGTGCCCTGCAAACAATCAAATCGTCAACTGCCGAATTTCCCACGCAGTGCCATATCTATTCTAAGCCAGGCACTGTTTTCACGTAGCAGGTGGCCTAGAGTTTGCGTCTGCTACAGTATCAACGCTAGTTCAGTCTGCGCACGCTGTCGTTCACCTCATAGTCAATCTCTCATGCACATTGTGTACTCCAGCCACGATTCATGATCTGCAGTGGTCGAAACGAAGACTCGCTGCAGAAGGACCCCGCCAGAGTCGAAGACATACGCCATTGTTGTGCAGTCTTGGCTCCGTACTGCGTACGAGCGACCCAGGCAGACGCATGAATTGACCCCGGGGTGCCATAACGGTTCCGTTATGTGGCTTCGGCAACGCCGAGTATGGGAATAAAGGTCGGCCGCTGTGGGCGTCGCACGTTGCGATCCTCTTCTGGCCTGGTCAACGATAACGGTGCCTTCTGGAGAGCCGTGTGAATGGTTCCGAGTGAACGAGAACCGTTTCCGTGTGAGACAGGGCGCTGCGATGATCTTTATTTTTTTCTTTTCGCCTCGAAGCCTCTTCCTGTAAGCGTCTCGCCCCGAGGCCACGGACGATGGACGAGTGTAGTCAGTCGCGCTTACGCGGCGCTCACAGACTCATCACTTCATCGCTGACCTTAAGGCCTCATAGAGAACAAATTGCGCATGAAAAAGGAGTCATTGCGTGATTTCTCTTCGAATTTTATTTACGTACAGTACTCCTCAATTGGAGGTGCGTGTGCGTTTAGCGAGGGTTCTTTTTTTCTTTCTTTCTTTCTTTCTTTCTTTCTTTCTTTCTTTCTTTCTTTCTTTCTTTCTTTCTTTCTTTTTTTTCTCTGTTTCTTTTTCCTCTTTCTTTCTTTCTTTCTTTCTTGCTTTCTTTGTAAGTGTATACAGATACATGATTACAAACCTGCATCATTGCAAGCAACGATAACTTAACCTTCTGTTGTAAGCCATGCAAGATTTTATTATTTATAAAGAAGCTGTCGACAAGTGCATCTGTCCGCCCGTCCGTCCATCGTACGTCTTTCCGCAAGCGGGGCCAACATACGCACTTCAGTTTGCGCATTCCCAACGCCAACTGTCTTCTGTGTCAGCCTGCGTCACGAATTTCACCGCGGTATCGATGTGACACGGATGTTACTCTGGGAATCAGGTACCACTCAATGGGATCCAGGCCGCTTCAGCGGGTGATAACTGAGCCGGAGTAACATGCAACTCTCGTTGTACCCGGTATCGTTTTGACTATGCCATAAGTTGTGTGGAGATCTCGAGCGTGAGACTAGATGGAAGTTCGCGATATTCGTAAAGCTTTCTTTTGGGACAGTCCCGCCGAACCAGAGTTATCCGGGGCGAACACTACTCGGTCACTGCGTGCCCTCATCGGGCTTGATATTGATAGATATGTGGGGTTTAACGTCCCAAAACCACCATATGATTATGAGAGACGCCGTAGTGGAGGGCTCCGGAAATTCCGTCCATCTGGGGTTCTTTAACGTGCACCCAAATCTGAGCACACGGGCCTACAACATTTCCGCCTCCATCGGAAATGCAGCTGCCGCCGCCGGGATTTGAACCCGCGCCCTGCGGGTCAGCAGCCGAGTACCTTAGCCACTAGACCAGCGCGGCGGGGCGAGTCACCAAGCCCTCATCGGGCTTGGTGACTCGCTTCGTTGCAGGGTCCCAGACATCCCTGCCCACCCAATACACAGGGTCCCACTATCCTCTCTACATCTTTCTTTTTCTCGCTCATATTGTTCCACTTCCATGTATTCGAGCTCATATTTCACCACCGTAAAGCTGAGACTATTTTCTCTTCGGGACGAAGAGCAATGCAACGCAAAGCAAGACGTGCATGGAGAATGTTTGCTAAAAATTTCACTCTGGGCTCAATTGCTTGGAAACATGATTGATTATGTGTCAAGCATTGCGCAGAGCATGCTGCACGCCTTCACAAATAATAATAATAATAATAATAATAATAATAATAATAATAATAATAATAATAATAATAATAATAATAATAATAATAATAATAATAATAATAATAATAATAATAGAAGTTTAACGTCCTAAAATTTCTCTGCCCCTGATAATGCACGTCTTGGTATGATGGTCGAGTGGATGTACGGAAGATTCACGGTTTACCAGATTTAACCTCTGCAGCAAGCTCTTTCATCATCATTCACTTTGTAGATATGGCGCCATTTTTTCCCAGATATTTTTGTGCTCTGAAGCTCTCTTAATCTATGCCCCTCTAACACCACCTCTAACACAGTCTCACAGTATTTTTCCTACTACTCGTATTGGCCTTGTGAATTACTACAACCAAAGCATTTCTGCGAAGAAGCTGATCTGGTGGACGTTCTTTCTTTTTTCAAGGACACGTCACTCCTCAGATTTCAACAACCCAGTGACGGTAACGTGAGCCGCTAGAACAATCCAGCCGATCACTACACTTGCCGCTCGAGTTACGCATACACGCTTCGAGGTGGAAATCACTGGATGCGAAGAAATTGTGACAACAGCGACGAACTTCGAAGGGGGGCGCATGCATGTACCGACGAGGCGCGAGACGTAACCCCGTTAAGATACGAGCGAGTGGCGTGCGTCTTGGCGACGGCAAGAGATACACGGCGTGAAGCCGCTCCCATCGCGTTTCAGCTAGCGTGAGGTCTGTAATCACTGTCAGTCACCGCACACCCGTGCCGGAGTGAAAATTAGAAAGCGCAAGCGAAACGTCAGCCGCATAGCACGCGTCATGTTGATTCGTTTCGTTTCCACTGCCTTCTGATCAGTGGTTCGTTTTAACTGTAGATGACAAACACTGCTGTTTTACGCAGAAACGCCTAGGAAAGAGAAGAAAGAGAGATAAAAGAAAAGCTTAAGGGAGGTGTTTGACTTTAGGAACTTAAAGTAAGAAAGAAAAAAAAGGAATCGAAATCGTACCCACGGGGCAACGCCAAAAGTTCATCGACTCATCATCAGTGCCGACCTGAGTCACTTTGCCCCGAATGTGGCACGCAATAGCGTGCTTAGAAATTTCGTGAGGGGAAAAAAGTTCGCGCGTTCGAATGCATTTGCAGCTTTCGCGTTCGAGTTAGCGAGGCCGCAGATGCTTTCCGAGGGACAAATAACGGGTTACGAGTACATGCTAAAAGAAGAATGGGAGAGAATGAAATCGATGAAAGCACCGTTTGCTCCTGCGAAACGTCGAGCGATCTAGGACTGAAGGAGACACTCCATACGCGGAAAAGGATACGAATATATGTTAAAGTGTAAGTAAATTAAAGAAAAGTTTTAAAGAGAGATACGTACTAATGAAGGTTGACTGTGAAATTTAAGCTTCCTATTAAGTTAAAGGACAGGGCAGCGGATGACATATGCTTACTAATACCAATGTCACACGTTCAACTACTAATCACGATTAGGCTTCATGGGCATGAAATTTCTCAACTGTGAGTGGCCATACTTCCTGCTACTCACGTAAAGGAGCCAATCACGATCGTGAAAATTTCACCTGGATCATGCTTGATCGCGATCAAAAGTGATCCCGTGACACCAGTATTAGACTTTTTGTAATGTAAGCCTCACCATTTCACTGAGATGTGATAACCATACAGGTATATGTGCGTGTGTACGTGCGTCTGTGCGTGCGTGTGTGAGAGTGCGTGCGTGCATGCTTGCGTGCGCATGCTGTTAAGTGTTCATTCCTGTATATATCATAATCATCACCCGTAATCTGGAGAAGCATGTGAGGTGAACAGCTAGGCTAACATCTCCAGCACTCCATTAAATAATTTCCTTCTCTCTCAAGATCGCCAACGCTCTCATAAAAAAAAAAACATGCAAGTTTCCATCTCGTGTACCTTGGGAACTGTATCTGGATCAAGCAAAAGCAATTTTTATCGATGTTACAATCAGACCTTTGTGTCCAAGGTCGATTGTGTAAACCGTACCCGACACTTTTTCAGAGCACCGCCAACGCTGACAACGTCACAAGAGTACCTCAACAGGAAATCCCTTCCAATGTTCACTTCCCCATCAGTACTCATGTATTAACTGTCAACCAACTCACCGAGACATTTGGCCCTGACAGTTTCCTTAATTATTTATTGCATTAAACAGGAATAACAAGTACTGACTTGATAAATGCATATAGCGCTGTATATAGCGAACACACGCGACTGACTACGCAGGACAACCTAGTGGCCATGCTGTGTTGTTCTGTGTGCATAGTCTGTAGTTTGTGTTCGCTAGTATCAGCCGATCCTTGAATTCTATCCTACCTGGCCGATATGCACCGTCTGTTATGCCCCCGCTCTATTGGATGGTCCCGCCTTCGAAACGGGCCATAATTCACTTGACTCTCGATGATAGCAGCCAACGAACGCTACCAAGAATCGACGCGACCCTGCAGGTAGATTACTAATGGTTTGTCTCGGCTTGGACGTGATATGACACCATGGTAGACGTCCCGTTCTTCACGTCCGTTATATGCGGGTTTTATGTTCCCGTGTCGAATACATGCGTACCATAAGGTTCCCTGAAAGTGCTTGCGCTTAACGTGGCTATAAGATGGCAAACATAATTCCGACTATCTAATCTCGCTACGGTCAACACCAGGAAATACGCATGACTAGCTCATAGCTCGCCAGTTAAGCTCGTGCTGCGGAAGGCGGCATAGATCTATCTACGAGCGCGGTTGCCGTCAAAGTAATTGCACTTACGAGATGAAAGGTGCACATCGATTCTCAGTGCAATGGTAGGGTCGAAAACGTCAATCATTCCAACATGGAGTTTTCGAGTGATCCGCATTAAAGCGACTGAGCACGGCTAAAACCAGGGATTCAAAAAAAAAACGAGCAATAAAAAAAAATGCTAAACGTATATCAGAGACGGCAAAGTACTGCCAACAGTTAAGTTACATTACAATAATTGCAGCTGACTGCAAGTAATGATGTAACGTTATTGTTATTTTTGTTAAGAGAATGAAACCATTTTGAAGTTACCTTCACAAAATTTTATCATTCATGTATAACACATCTACACCTTATTTGCGGCGCATCTATACATAGACATATCCAAAATATTTGTTCATCTAGCTATGCTTTATGTTTGGAACTCGAATTAACTTGCCCTCGTTTTTTTTGTTCATTTAGTGATTACTTTGCGGCCTGAAGAAAAGCAGGCGTGCTATATTTCCGTCATAAGGAGGTAGGAAAATAATCCAACAAAGGTTCGAATTAAGGGGGAGATGAAAACACAAAGAGACGAAAAATCTTTTGAAGACGGCGTGTCGCCAAAGCCAGCGTTCGGACAAGCGGGTTTGTTATATACAAGGCTGCAGCGTGGCTTCCTTGAAGATAGAAAAAATACTTTATTTTCGCATAAGGCGGGGCTTTTCAAATCGTCAGGGCCCCCCATTCCAGGGCTCCGCTGGACTTTTCCATCATCTCTACTCGTTGGACCAGCCGAAGCTGATCCTCAAAGGCTGAGCTGGACTGGACATCAGTGTCTCCCATTGTTCCACTGTGTGGTTCATGTTATGGTGTTCTTCATTGCGTAGTGTGCGCTCCCACGTGATGGAACACAGAGATGGTGAGGTCCGCATCACGGGAGTACATCTGTACGCTGTAGGGTAGAGCACTAATAATACCCTGTGTGTGCTAGTGTACGTATTTGTCTTGAGTCTGCCTAATGCAGCAGACTTCATTGACGTGACGTTCATTATGCGGGTGTTGGATACATTTTTTTCATTATCCCTGTCGTACTGAAGAACTGTAGCACAAGTGGGGTCTAGGCGCGTTGGATCCTCTACGGCGGTGTTGATGGAGGCTCGCTGATTTGTGAAGCCTCGAGCCACCTCCTTGGCAAACATGTTTCCGGTGACGTCCTCATACCCTGGCGCCAGATTTTGGTTTGGTTAGAGTGGCCCATCTGTCGAAACACTGGCTCTAGGTAGACTTTGTGTTTAAAGGTGTTTTTTTTTTGTATGGTGAAGTTATGTGTGATTTAAAAAAAAAATCACTCAGTTTTCTGCATTGCTAAGCTACTAGCCATAAAAAATAATTACTTCAGTCACTACAGCAACGTGCGTCTTAATTACTGTAATTTAGTAACTGTGTTTAGTAATATCAAGTCAGATGTGCTTGTACCACGCGAGAGACCATATAAATTGAAGAGAGTTAAGTATTGCTCAACAACAACGGCGCGGAATATTTCTCAATAAGGAAGGGAGCAAACAACGATTGGTAGTGAATAAACAACCCGCATAACAGACCCGTTTAGAAGGCACGCATAACAGGCATGCATAAACAAACTCACGCATAAACATGAAAAAAGAAACGATCATGGTTTACGCGTGCACCAGGCTTCTTGCGCGACAGCGCAGTAACAAGGAAGCTCCCCATCCCACGATACGCGTGAAACAATGCGCACACATTTCCTAGTAATTCGGTGACAAGCTCCTTCTTTCCAAGACCTCGCATTTTACCGTTATTAAAAAAAGAGCGAAAGAAAATTCTGCGTGTGACAAGCTCATCGGTGCCGACGGCCAGACTAGATTTCACTCCGAGAGGTAAACGCATTTACACAAATTCTGTCGCAGCGCCCGATAACCTCCCGTCTCGGACTGGACGTAAATTACAATAAAACAGCTCGGCGCACGTTGCAACGTCGTAGAGACAGGCGCACCTTGGAAAAATGAAGATCGCGCTCCACTTGTACTCGCCGTTGCACTTTTATGCCGAGGAATATTAACGACTCCTCTCCTTTGGGTTCGCGTTTGCGAGGCTTCCGCGCTGTATTTATGGATTACATTAATTCAGCGAAAAGAAAATGGTAATGCGCACTATTAGCTGGAGGACGAGGGCAGAATTACGGAGGGGACAGGGATCACCTGTCAGGACGGAGACAGCGAGCGGGACGGGATATGAATTTTAATAAGCCAAACCAAAGAGGTCAGATGGGCCGGCAGTTATTCAATCGATGCGAATATGAGCGCCGCGCGGCCGGGCCTGCTGCCGCCGTTCACGTAATTCGGTGCGTTCGACGCGGACCGCGCAACGACGTTTAGGGAAGGCAATCCCGTAACTGCTTCTCTCCCGCTACCACCTAATTTCAGGGATAATACACTGCTTTTAGCTCTTCGGGAAGGTTGCGGAGCCATGTTAACACTAACAGCGCGGGAGATGTTAAAGGACGGGGCAGCTCGGAGAACCTGTACGTTTTAGGGACGAAGCTCCTTATGGTGTAGGGCAGTCCCGCGTCCCTCAAACGTACCCAGCAAAGCGTATCTACAGACAGACAGACAGACAGACAGACAGACAGACAGACAGACAGACAGACAGACAGACAGACAGACAGACAGACAGACAGACAGACAGACAGACAGACAGACAGACAGACAGACAGACAGACAGACAGACAGACAGACAGACAGACAGACAGACAGATAGATAGATAGATAGATAGATAGATAGATAGATAGATAGATAGATAGATAGATAGATAGATAGATAGATAGATAGATAGATAGATAGATAGATAGATAGATAGATGCACGCACGGACAGACAGACGTTTCGCCCCACTCATCATCATTAACTTCATGGATATTCTGTGATTTTTTAAAGACGATAGTCCTTCATGGGGACCTTCGACTAAAAAATTTTGGTCTGTCTGTCTGTACGTTTGTTGGTCTGTCGTAATGATACCCCAAACGGCCCTAAACAATACCCCAAACGACCAACCTCATCCGCAGCGCACACCAATATTGCTCATGTTTCAACGTGCATACTTGTGCGATTGTCAATTAAAAATCAATTATTACGCATATCTGAGGCACCATTACAACACGTCAATATTTTGTATGTGTGTATTTATACTGAAGAAGGCGTACATAAGTAATGTTAAGGACCACAGCATTTATCAAGCTGCACTGACAATGCAACGCGATTCTCAAAAAGGCAACTGTTTGCTAAGACCACACGGTCCTGGCACCTGCCCGTCGCTTTGCGTTCTACACCTTATCACCTCCGTGACAGGCGTGCACGCCTTCCCCCGTTTTCGAAGATAACTGCCAGATAGCGCTCGTGTCTAAGGTGCCTCGATGCACTCATTCGCCTTCGCTGCAAGAATCGAAATCATCAAACACAGTGCCCCCAGAAAAAATTCCACCGATTTCCTCGCGCAGAACATCAAATAACGTTTTTTACACTCGCTCCAGACGCAAGACTATTGTTTTTGACAACATTTGCAGTGAAACATGCAGATACGGGGCCAGTTTTTTTTCTTGTGTGTTTTTCCTCACTACAATGTTGAAAGAACACTTCTATATAGCAGCCACTGTAGCTCTCATAGATAAGATACCGATGACGACAGAAACCATTCTGGTATGCCGACCTTCGAGGTCATCGTGGGTGAAGGCGACGAAGCCGGTGCTAAACTGGTTGAAGGCAACAGACTTGAACCAGTGATTACACACTTCTGATGCTATATAAACGTGGAGTGCGCCTTTATGTGGGCGTATAATCTCTCCACTCTCGCTCTTTCCCCATCTTTACAACTCCACAATCCCTTTCCGACATGTAGGCTGGATACCGGTCCTTTTAGACTGGTTAACAGTGCTGCCTTTTCTTTCCCTGGTATTGTTATTTTCTTTAACAGAAAAAAAACAAAAGTAGTTGTCACGACTACTTGGTAACGGCTAACCCTTTCCACTTGATTGTTTCGAAACAAGAACGAAGAAAAAAATCTCGCACGTACGCAAGCACACACAAGCACACACACACACACACACACACACACACACACACACACACACACACACACACACACACACACACACACACACACATATATATATATATATATATATATATATATATATATATATATATATATATATATATATATATATATATATATATATATATATATATATATATATATATATATATATATACCTGTGAGTCCGAATGTTCTTGTCACACAATGCTTCTAACATTTATAGTATACGAAGATGGCCGGCTAGGAAAAAAAAGCCGCTTACCAATAAAGTTTATCTTCCTCACCCATTTTCTCATTACCGTTTCCGCTGAGCTCTTTCCCAATTTCTCGTTTTAGTGTATCCTTTTATCTAAGCGCTTTTCTGGCCTCATGCGACCGTTTAAGCCGATGTCTCGCTAACTATTCGAAGCGAAATTTTTGATCAACGAGTATCAAGTGACAATATCAGGGCCTCGGGCAGCAGGTGCACGAATGCGTAATAATCGCCATAATAATCGTGCTTTATATTACAATATTTGCTGTTGGGCAAGCACACACGAGTGGGGTGTCATCCGCATCGCAATGCTCTCCAACCATCGGTCGGATGACAAATGGTTCTTCCGGCACGTGGTTTCGCAGAAAAGACGACGCGGCCGCACTGCTATAGCCAAGAGTGTTGGTGTATAAAGACCTGGGATCGTTGCTCGTGGATCCGTAGTGTGCTGCATTGGCATCGCAATCGCGGTCGAGTAAGCTAGCACATCAGAGACAGTAGCAAGATTTTAAGCGGTAAAATTAATTGGCATAGGTTAATTAAACTCATGATTAATCGTCTACTTGCTGCAATTGCTCTACGAATAGTTTTATTATTATATGGGTTAATGAGTTGAACTTGCATGAGTCTAACAAGCTTGCTCGATCTATTAGTTTTTTAAAAGTGAAACTGTTGTTCTACGCGGGTTAGCTTTTATATGATTGAGACTAGTTGATGAAGGAGAACACTGCTTTATTGGCTTCATAAGAATGTGCAAGGGGGCCCACTTATCACAAAGGTTTCTCTTAAGATGAATATACGATTGTGTAACGAACTTGTTGGCCCGTGATTAGATGCCTGCGTGAGATTGAAGTTTCTTCATCAAACTCATTAAATTGCTTGCATACATATTTGTCACGCAACCTAATAGCGAATGCGATGCAACTGTGTGGAAGGAAGCGGTAGAAGCGAACGTTCGTTAGCCAAGGCCCCTCGCATCGTTTGCAGGCTGGTAATTAGGCCTAGCATGTTGAACGAAGTTGCCGTTTATAAAAGTGCAGTTTCACGTTTGCGCAGATTTTAGGTATTGTGTGTAAATAAAAATGAATTTTTGGTTTAAAGCAGAAAAACGTACCTCCCGAAAAACTTTTGTTTTTCTTTGTGCTGTGCCAAGTGGCTCATCAGGTGGATAGGAAATGCGGCATTCTTAATGTTTCTTTTGCATTTTTTTTCAAGGGAAGAGGTAAATGTCAGCATACGAGCATTTTAGAATGTAGCTGTCATCGCATTGCGTGCGCTAGAGCTGAAAGTCCAAACCAGCAACTGCCACAATAGAAAGCTTAGGTGTAGTGAATTAATTAAATATATGGATAAATAAATAAATAGAGAAAGAAAAAAAAAGAAAGAAAAGAAGAAAAAGTGAATTAAAGAATGAATGAAGCTAGCAAAGGCGATCTTCTTTATAATAGTGTGGGCGCTACTACCTGTCGGGGCTTTACGCGCCAAAACCACTATACTACCGATTGCAAGGTAGTAGAAGGATAAGAAAATTTTGCGGCATGGGGTGTTCTCGAGTGACGGGGGGGGGAGTGATTTTAGGTGAAAAAAAGAGAAAAGTGAGCCCCGTAACTGTCTCTTAACGGGGGGGGGGGGGGGGGTACCTCAACAGTAGCTCATGAGAGGGGGGGGTAAAGGAGGGATTAAAAAGATAGGATTAAAAGGTAAAGAGATAGAGAGAGAGAGCAAGGAAAGAGCACGACGCAGGGACAGCGAGCGACGGAAGTGAGGAGAAGATAGGAAAGATGAAGACGGTCGCAGGAGTCCGAGGATGGGGCACCACTGGCGAGAGCTCTTGTCGGCGACAGGAGATGGCGTAGGGCTAATGCAGTCAGCCAGAGCTATACGCTATTGTCTTCATCGGGGATCGGCGTCAGGAGGTGGCGTAGGGCCAGCCCAATCGGCCAGGGCTGCACTGTCGTCGGAGATCGCGAGGGCACAACCGGTCAGCACGGAATCCAGTGAGCGAGTCCATGGGGTGTTCTTTAACGCGCTTGAAAGAGGCTGAATCTAACATACACGTGTCTGCAGTATTTTGCCTTCATAAAAACGCGACCGCCGTGTTAACGCTGTGCACATTGTATGGAAGACTGCAACATGTTGGGTCGAGGAGTGTGCAGTCCGTTTACGTGCCGTTTTCAGAAGTTGCAAAGGGCATGGCTGTTTGAAGTGTATAATGAAGTAAAGCCCAACGATTCCGAGAGTCGACCTCCCTGCACCTACTGACGCATGACCAGTTTTCGCCATTCAAGTAACTTTCACTGAGATGAAAAAACACTTGTTTTCATGTTTCTGTAAAATATTAGCGAAGGCGAGTCATCGAAATTATTTCATTCAGGAATGTTGTCTATCAGATAAAGTGCAGTGATTGAGGTAGGGTGCTGACAATATGCTCAATTTCCGTGCACTGTGAATAAATAAATAAATAAATAAATAAATAAATAAATAAATAAATAAATAAATAAATAAATAAATGAAAGCCAGTTCTATGCTTCTGAAACACTTGAGCTGGAACGCAAATGCTCATCAACAGGTGAGGGCAGTGACTCTGTGTCCTCTCTGAGTGTGTGTATTTTTGCGCTTCTTTCATCATGAACCTTTACCAACACGCCCAACTGGT
The DNA here is from genome assembly GCF_043290135.1 of Rhipicephalus microplus. NCBI lineage: Eukaryota > Metazoa > Arthropoda > Arachnida > Ixodida > Ixodidae > Rhipicephalus > Rhipicephalus microplus. The sequence continues at coordinate 146,723,600 of NC_134703.1, read as the reverse complement.
AGTCATCCTAAAAGGTGAGGGTAGACTGAATTGGTTCTTCACCTTTCTCTATTTCTTGATTGCCATCTCTCCCCCTTTACCTTCACCTAACGCTCACATTTATGAAACTCAATCTCCCTTTTATTTCCCATTTGTTGATATACTCTACTGTACGTGATTGAGCCTTTCAGATCCGATTTTCCCTCCTCACACTATAAGAGCAGTATTCCCCACCCTCACAATGTTCTCCCATAGCCGCGCTTTACTAGACTACAAAGGGTATTCGCCAGACTTTACCCTCTCCCCTCTTTTTTTACTCTTTCCAAACCTCAGCTTCTCTGCCCTTTCTTACACCCTTGTCACAGTAGCTCATGGTTATGCTATGCTATGCTAAAAGCTACTTTGCACATAGCCACTTTCACCACAGTGATCCAGTGGTTATGATTCTTTAATACTGACCCGCAGGTCGCGGGTTGGAATCATGGCCGTGGCAGCCACATTCTCGATGGAAGCCAAAAGTGTTTTCAGGGTCGTCTCTTTAAATGTGGGTGTACGTTAAAGTGCCTTCCGGTGGTTTAACTAGCTGCAGCCATTCACTACCACAGTTCTCATAATCGTATGGTGGTTTTAAGACGTTGAGCTCTCGACAAAACCTATCGGTATGCGTACACCGACCGAGTCTTCTATACAACTGGCCTTACTATGCAAGTTAAACGGCTTCGCTGTTAATAAATGAACGTCTCCGGTGAGGATGTGACACGAAATTTTGAAAAAGAAGCCTTAAATCATTCCTAATACACAACCACGCAATCGATGTCATCGTGTCATAATGCCAATTTGGCTTTCAGCCTATGAGATGGTCAAACAAGGCAATGCCCAGAATTCGAAATTATGCACGCGTGATCGTTTTAAGGATGCATCAAAATGTCGTTTTGAGCTTCTTTTTTTTTTTGCCGAGTACTCAGCCCACGTCTGTGTAGGGCTCACCAATATTGATCTACGAGAGGGCTGATAGTTTCATTCGCATTTTTTAAAAATTTCTACCTATTTTTGGCTTCAGTATGGGCGTAGTATTTCTTGCGCAATGTATGGCTCTTGTTGTAACTGCTACGTTTATTTCCCTTGTTATGTTGCATTTCATTACTGAATTTCATTGCATATTTATCATTTACGGCTGTACTTAATTTTTTTCTTTGCTGAGCAAGTTGCAATATCAAGTACAGAACTTTCGTTTTCAAATAATTGTTTTATTTTATATCCACATTACCCGCTTTCATGGGTCTTCATTAGAACTTGCTTACTTACTGAATGAATGCAATGAAATGAAAAGTTTGGTGACGCAAACTATCATTTGTTCAATGCAATACATAAATTTTTGATACTACAATAAGGGCTAGTTAGTTCTCGCTCATCTTGCAGTGCGCTGCACTGATTGAAACAGAATACGAGTGTTTTAGGCCGCCAATCGTCAAGAAACCTTGCAGGTTGTTAGTCTTCCACCTGACGTCTTTATATCATTGGTCTAACTGTAAATGGTGGGGGAAGATGGGGAGGTATGAATTCAAGATTTTTTTAACGTGTTTCATACAGGCGCACATGCAAACGCACAAACGAACTTATGGTTGTATTCTCGCCCTCCCCAGAAAAAATCCTGGCTGGGTGCCTCCTTCGTACGTTTTATGTCATGGTGTCTTAAAGCTTTTCTTATCGGGTTTTAGCGCTGCTTAGTGCAAGAAGTGTTAGAATACGAAAATCTGTGTGTCGATGCTTGTTCTGGACTTAGTTATGGTAATCAACGCACAGTTGCTATCTCTTAGAGCCCGGCGCTAGCATAGACGAGCGCTGTGACATGGCGTCTCGGCACGCAAAGGACTCGCTAATAGAAACTTGGAGAGAAAGTGCGTTAAAGGGACTATAAAGAGCAAAATGATTTACCGCGTATTAGCAAAGTACAATTTCACAATCCCGGGAACACCACCCTTACCGCGACACGACGCTTCGTAAACGAGAAAACGCGCGAAAAGGAAATGCTGGTGGAGACGCCACCGTGAGATTCCCGCACCAAACAACGTGACGTAGTAAATTCTGAAGGCGTGTACAGGTCCTACATAGCTTCAACTCTATAAAAATGAAGTACGTTGTCAAAGACTTAGTATATGAAGTTTCGAAAAATTTCATCGAGCCAATGTCGCAAAAGTTTGAGAAATACAATTTGAAATTTGTTACGTCACGCACGGAAATTACAGCGCGAAATTTAAAAATGAAATTTCCACCTTGGATTTTTCCGCAATTAATTAAATATGGCAGTTAACTTTATGTCATTAGAGTTCTCAGAGTACAATTGATCAATCTAAACCAAGTCATCGTTTTTTTAGCGTTCTTTTAACACTGTTTCCTGAGATCTCAGGGTCGGTGAACAAGGACGAGATATGAATCTTGCATGTCGCTACTACTCAAACAACATGCAAAACTTTGCTGCAACACAAACTGAAAGCAAACGAATACGAAGAAGGCTATGAACAAAGCAGGCCTCAACATCGTCATCAATGGACAAGTGGAGTGGCAGCTTGCATTTCGCGGTACAAGGACGAGGGACTGCTTCAAGACTCCTTTGTTCCGGAGCTTAGCAGAAGGTCATCAAAGGAAGCTATGCACTTATGTGGAGCTTTCATTGTCGGCACACTGGTGCCAGGTATTTTGGTGCGTGGTTGGCGAAACACACGTTTATCATTAATTGTCTCTCAAAAGGTGGAATAAGTTCGTCATTTGGGGGTGCATAGTATAAAGGCACAACTTTTCCGTCGGAGCTCAGAGGCTAAGCTGTTGCAACGCCAAGCTCGAGAAAGCGGGTTGGATTCTTGCAGTCACGGCACCCGCATTTTTGTGAGAACAAAATGGTACGATAGGTTAGCACTTACAGCGTTAGAGAACCGGGGCTAATAAATCTCGAGGCTACCACAAGGGGCGCCTTGCAGTCATGTTCGAAGCTGGGGGCATAGATTGAGAACTCGTTTCATTGCTAGAGGCAACTTAACCAAACCAATAGATAATAAAGCTGATGAAGGTATAATGGCGAATACCTGTAGGTGTAAGCGTAGTTCAACTGTAAGATAAATAGAAATGAATTAAAGCTGACAGATGAAATATTAAAGTGTAGCAGGTAGGAACCGACCCTACAACCTTTGCATAAGGCGTCCGATACGTTACCAATTAAGCTACAGCCGCGATATATTTCCCATCAACATTAATATATATTGATAGTTATTGTTGTCATTTTTGTTTTACATTATGTTCTTGATGTACGAGCTCTTCCGTTGCGTCTCGATCCGTCTGTGTCAGCTAGGGCTATCAAACATTCTGATGCATCTAACGAACTAACCCTAAACGAACACTCGATCAAAGATGGATAAATGCTTCCTACGGCTACTTCAAACAGGACGTCTCAGTTTCAGTAAGATGCACGCGGGCCCACGCCCCATGCAATGCTGTCGTCGTTCCAGTGCTCCGCGGAAAATGAAGAGATTGCGGAGGAATACGCACGCAACAAAGTTCGGCCTAACTAACGCAGTGCCGCTTCTCACTGTCGTCATTAACAGCTCCTGCCGGAACGAAGCCGGTGCCGTGCGGCTGGCTCTCGTTTGAAGCTGCCGCGCCCGTGAGGCATATAACGCTGCGTGCGTCGCTGTCGTCCTCGGCGACTTTATCAGAACACCCCTCCCGTCGAGCGAGTCGCCCCAACCACTGGAAGCCGACAGAGATAGGGAGGGAAGGGGGGGCGTCATATGACAATCTCACCGCCTCGTCTGCCTGCGAGGCAAGAAGAAAATGTGATAGAAGTCGAGAAATGGAAGGGAGTGGCAGTGCGCGCGCTCTCGCACACTGACTACGCACGGGCCTACGCCAGTCGGCACGTTCTTTCAGGGTTTTCCGCGGCGGCGACGACGCGAGGACTCTTCGTGCCCGCGGCAGCAGCCGACCATGCATCTCCCACTTCCGAGCGCGCTCATTATTCAGGCGCGCCAGAGAGACTTCACACTCCGCCTCGTGCTCGTCGAGAAAGAGAAAGAATAACGAGACGTCTTTTAGACTTGGGGACCAAGCCGGTATAGCAGCGGGTAATAGCGCCAGTGTTGTAAGGGGACCGGCGCAAAGAGGCAGAGGCAGGTAAAAACGCACTCCTGCGGAAAGAAGCGAACCTCCGCATGGAAGGAATGAGAAGGAGGATGAAGAAGAGCACTTAATTAAAACTCAACGCACCCGCGCTTCGCGCGAGGTGTCTAGTGATGGACCCACGGGCGAGGTAAGCCTGAAGCATAGACGCACGTATGAACCACGCTTGTTGCGTGCGCGCTAACGTCCAACCAGAGTGCGTTTGTGTTTTGCAGGCTGAAGAGCATAACAGTACGCACCCCCGTTATGGCCTCTAGCGCCGCACGCTGCGGCAGAAGCAACTTGTTATTTCTGAAAACATGCGATGGTGAAATGTCGGGCATACCTGTGTATAGTCGTAGGCGTCTCTTCATTTCAGTACTCTTCGCGTTTTTGTAACGCCCCTGCGCAATAAACGAGATGCTTATTTGTCGCTGACAAACACGAGAACTGGCGCTACGCGATAAACAATGCATTAGAGAGATGAACTGCCTTCGGGTGTATACAGATGCATGGTAGCGCGCGCGGTGCGAACGACGTTCCTCAGCTGCGGCTAATGAGGAAGTAGCACGAAATGGCGTTTTTTTTCAAAGAAGGCGCTCTTACTTGAACGCTCGGCTTAAAAATTGTGTGTTCGATCATAAATGTTCATTCGAACAGCGGATCCGTTTAGACTGGGCTTAATGCGTCTGCTTAATTCGAAAGCTGCCGTCATCATGAACAGGCACACGCTATCTTTGTTCTCTTCTCAGGATGTATTCAATAAAGTCAATCTCACTCACTCTTTTCTCTTCTCTGTCTTCTGCTTCGCTCCTAAAACACGCGCGCCGATATCTCCTGCGAGGAATAAACTGACTTTAATGGGCGAGAGAACAAGTGGAGAGATGAATAAAAACAGAAAATAAAGAGAAGGAAGAGAAAGAGGACGAGTAAAGAGAGAGACATTACTTTATTTTGGCCCTTGCATGAGGTCCAGGGAGGTGGGAGACTAGCCATATCTGAGTGCCTTTCCCTCAGGTGGCGGCTAGAACTTGAGTGTTGTAGACGTCTTCGACGTGCTGGATTGACCAGGGTCGGTCATCTGGACTAGCGCTGAGCAGCATAGACTCCCCTGCTCGTACGTGGTCATCTTAATGAGAAAAAGACAGAAAGAAGGGGAAGGAAATAGAACGAAAGAAAAAAGACGACGAAAAAAATAAAGACCGAGAAACAAGTAGACCGAGGGAGAAAGAGATGCAGAGAAATGTACACAAAAGGAGAAACAGCAAGCATGGCAATGTATTCATGGTATGGTATGGTATAGTATAGTGTAATATAGTACAGCAAAGGTTGGGAAAGATGTGAGAGGAGGAGGGAAATAGAAGTTAGAGGGTAAAACAGAGAAGTGAGGGTGAGGAGGAGTGAAAGTAAGGGGGCTACAACACCTACTCCGCCACCTCCACTCAGTTTTTGCACCATTAGCGCCCACAGCCGCCCCAATTCGTTAATTAAAGCGAAAGACTCCAATGGCTCACAATGTCGTCCGTCCGTCAGTGCCATGGAACGGTGCCGGCTGTGGCCTCTCTCCTTCACAATCTCTCAGAGATCACGTGATAGCCCAAGGGCACTTAGCAATGGCTGTGCCGCCACTTTTGAGGTTCTTTCTTTTGCACTCTCTCAGCAACCACGTGACCGTGGAGACCACGTAAAAGAAATAGAAAGAGATGGGATATTCTGTCGAATGTAAAGTGATTCAAAGGTGGGTCAGCGCAGTGAGACTGTGGAAACACACAATATATCACGATAAAGAACCACACAACTGATCTATTTTCTTGTTTCAAAGACGAATTTATACATAAGACAGTGTATAAAACGTTTATCAATAATGGATAAGTGTTAAAAACCTTCATACAATTTTTTACATGTCACCTCTTATGCATGTGCATCGCTAGCGTGAAAAAACAAACCAGTCGTTATTGGGCGCGCGTGTTGCGTGCTTCTTCCTTCGTCTCTTGTGTGTTCCCGCGCTCTAAGTTCGCTGGACGAATATTGAGTCGAAAGGCCTCAGGCTTTCGTCCAACACACTTTGAAATTAACAAACCGTCCTTCAATTTCGCGTAACACCAATATCGCCAACTCTAGCTTACGGCGCGAGGTGAAGAAATATGCCGACGTTAATTTCACACTGTAACCCTTATGAAATCACAACAAGGGTAACTTGTGCCGTAGTTGTCCGCCACCATCGCCGCTGTCCGTAACCAGTATCATGCAAATGAGAGGAAAAAAAAAACTGGGTACTCTGCGCGGAGGTCTACTATACCACTGAGACACGCCGGTCCTTCGAACTTCGTTGCAAACTGACCATACATAGTCATGCGTCATGTCTAGAAAGAGGTCGCATTATGTGTGTAATAAATTGCTCGAGAACAGCAAAGGAACAGTCAGGCGTCACACAATGTGAATTGCGTAACAAGTAGGTAGTCAAACCGTGCAACCTCCCCCCCGCCCCTACCCACCACCCAATACTATAGCAATTCTTCATTGTCGTCAGCCACAGCATCGGAAAATCGCACAACAGTCCTTGCAAGTGTATACTGGGTATCACGTTTCTCCGAAGAACGGTGAAGGACGACACAGTGAATGCCTCCATACAACACAAACTTTATCATTTATAACGTAGTGGGAACCCTTCAAGTGTGCGCGTATCCGTTACCCGAACAGTTCTTAAAAAGGCTTCGAAAGGCCACTCTTCCCACTTTCTCTGTGACTGCGCTGCGCCTTCCGCACGAACCTGGCTTTTGTTTTCTTCTTTTTTGTTTCATGATGGAACACTCATTTCGCGCTACTCAGACGATAGATAACATTACGCGATTTCGCGATGCCAGAGTTGCGAGGAGCTACGGGTATTTATGTCTGGAGATTTTCCGCTATAAGCGCTGGGAAACGGTGCATCTGCTTACGAAAGATTGCGATGGTTAACACAAGCATTCCGAAGAAATAGAACTGCCTACACAAGCACATTGCCGACGTCGAGTCGCTGACAGATCTACGCAAACTTGTTATATATGATAGAACATGTTATACGGGAAGAAAGAGAACTCAAGCGCACAGCGTCGACGCAGGATATAGTGTTGTAATCTGTGTTTGAGCAGGCATTTGTTCCGTATATAGCTATGACGTGCTGCCCACGAATGGGTCTGCAACACGCACCCACAAACAGTGAGGGCGAGGCTTAGGGTTCCAATCGGTATTTCCACATTCGCTAGATGGAGCACTGCGCCATCTTTTTTTCTTAGTTTCTCCTGATTGGAGGTTTCCTATGCTTTTTCTTCCCGAAATCTCATCTGGATAAAGGCAACGGCCCAGCATAGGTCGTGACAAGATACTTCTGAAACCTTTAGTACTCAAGTAGCAATCACGATAGCGATTATTCGCACAGAAATCCGTGAATTCCAGTACGAGATGCGCACAGAGAGGTTGTAAAGTAGCTTGGTAAATGTTTGTGCTAAAGGCAGACGCTCCTTGGTGAAAGAAGATAATCAGTGTCAGGACTTAAAAAAATAATATAGAGAACTAAAACATATTGCTTCTTTGTACTCACTAATATTGTGTCGGACAAAAAAAAAGAGCCCCTGAATTTCCACTTTCCCTGATTTGGCACAAACATTTACTGACGTAACTTGTGTCCCAACTGTCGTAAGCTCGGTCAGAAAGCAAGCGGTCCCCGTATTTCGCAACAGTGCACCAGAAAATGTCATTACAATTTACTGATTATCTCTCTTAATGCGCTTCGTAAACGCCGTGATTGGTCACGGTGGGTCATAAACGGTGGAATACCAGAAAATATAGAGTCGCACATAATGTACGGGCCAACCAAACAACGCTTGTTGAAATAACGCCGCACAAGGTCATATCGTGCCTTTAAGGCAACTTTCTTTTTTCTCACGAAGGGGTTGGAGTTGCCCCCCTCCCCTTTATTTTTTAATAGCGAAACAGTTTAAACTGGTCCTTGAACCTTTGGTGTGTACAGAAAAATTATGATAACGATTAACCGACTTACGCTCTTTTAATCAACTACCGCAAGCTCGTTTATTCTTTACAGCGAAGCTTCATAGTGAATCTGTTTGGATGCCGGCAATTTGTGCTCCGTCGTGCAAAAGTCCTCGGGTGGGTATATACATATGCCACACAGAGATAAGGCAAGCGCCACTACCGAGTACGGCAGATGCTCTCGTTAAACGAAAACTCCGTTCGACGAAGTTGAGCACGGGAAACTCGGAAAAGAGAGAGCAACAGAGAAAAAAAGCGGCAGAAAGATAAAACAATAGCGAATCTTGCACAAAGTTGCTCAAGGCTTGAAAGAGCTAAGCTGGACGGTTCTGAAGACTCACAACCCTGCCAATAACTTGCAAACAACCTAAAAACAAAGAGCCAAAGCCCAGACACGACCGTGTTGTAAAGGTTTCTCTAAAACAGTAACGAAAGCTTGTTCTTTGTTCTTTCCCAATTTGGCAATGAGTTCCGGTTGCAAGTTCCTTTAATACGAAAGGAGCTCGTTAGAAATAGATATAAAAAATGGGAACGTGTTGTTACATTAACGTTACATATAATTTTTCAATCAAAATATATTGTCGGATAATTCTGAGGGCGAAATAAAGGGAGCAATTTAAAACACGCACGTAGCTGCAGATATTATATGAATTTGACTGCACCGACAGTAGGTCATATGCAGACAAAATCAACATAAGCACTCCTAGACGTATTTTTCAGAGACCACCGGCCTTCCCTACAGGTATGTCAAACTTCCGCCTTCGTGCTTGTCCCCTTAAAGTCCAACACATGATGCGCTTTCCACAGTGGTTTTCAAATGGGCAGTAAAGGTACTGAACTACTGATATTCAAGAAGATATCCTTAGAGAAGCACTACTATAATTAAAATTCTTTCGCAGGAAACAGCACCGAAGGAACCCTACATAGACGTTTAGTGAGTGCTTCAGTATTCAAGAGTAAAAAATGACATCTTAGATACGCATTTGCAACTAAGAAAAACGACGCCTTAGCGTTAGAGCTCATTTCACGAAAATTCTGGCGTTGGTGTCAGCGCCGTTGGTTGGGAGCGACAACTTCATCATCATCATCATCATCATCATCATCATCATCATCATCATCATCATCATCATCATCATCATCATCATCATCATCATAATCATCATCATCATCATCATCATCATAATCATCATCATCATCATAATCATCGTCGTCGTCATCATCATCATCATCATCACCGTCGTCGTCATCATCATCATCATCATCATCATCAGCCTGATTACGTCCACTGCAGAACAAAAGCCTCTCCCATGTTCCGCCAGTTAATTCGTGCTTGCGGCTGCCAATTTATCCACGCAAACTTCTTAATCTCATCTGCCCACCTAACCTTCTGTCTCCCCCTAACTCTCTTGCCTTCTTTGGGAATCCAGTTAGTTACCCTTATTGACCAGACAATTTCATCATTTGTGATCAAAAAATCTATTAAAGTGCAAATAATATAAAACAATAAATATTGATGAGTATGAGTGAGGATCGAACCAAGGCAGTTTGCGCGGCAAGCACGCCACGACAGGTCCATGCGTCTGCTTGGAAACACGGTGAAGAAAACTTTATCTGCTTGGAAATGCCGTAAAAAAAAAACGTTATTCCTTTATACAAACAATACATGCGCCCTGTACACAGGCTTCATAATGCAACATGTGATATTGCAGTAATACTGCGTGGTACAAGTGATCGGACGCCAGAACAAGGGATCAGCATAGCGACTGCGCGGTTTAAAGCGAGCCACTCATTGCAAAAGGCGCGAACGTAACTGCGCATATTCACAAGAGTGGAAGCTTGGGCAAGTTGGTTGGGCTAGTTAGGCATCTTGCCCAACTAGCCCAGTTGGGCTAGTTGGGCAAATGGGTAGTTGGGCATCTTGCAAATATGCGCGTATTCCCTTACACTTTGACGCCCACTGTTGCTCTGGGGTAACAATCCCAAGAAATTTTTTGTCAGCAAACAAACCCTGCTTCGTGACCCTTCTAGTGCTATATGTGGTAACAAACACTATACACCGAGCGTATTGAGCTTTAAAAAATACATAAGAATGAATCCATCGCGTTTTTGAAGTGTTTTGTTCCAGCGGTCGGCATGTGGTAAAAAAAAAGCTCCATATACGAAAGGCAACTTATTCGACTACAGTAAAACAAGAAGCTACTGCGGCATTTGTTATACTTAAAGTAGCTGAGAAGGTGCTGTAGAACATTAATGAGCACGCTGATTAGCGTGGCTGCAAGTTGCATTGCAGAAATCATGATACCAAATCGATTGTTGCTCATTAGCAACATTGGGCATATATGGGAGTACAAGCAGATATATGTGATTGTAGTAATTTACAGTGTGTGAAGCTGTTATATTAGATGTTTTTAATGTGGGGAAGTAAGACAACTAATATCTTCAAGAACCAGTTCGCGCTTCTTTAATTTTCTTCTTCCTCGTATGCGTCACTACCAGAACAAGCGTGCACACCGATTTGTCCGCCATAGAAAAAGAAAAAAACTTCATTTTTACAAAAATGTATGTGGAGTACGATACCCGTTACATTTTCACAATAACTGCAAAAAGATTGTTTTCATTAAACAAAACGGGAAAATATATTCTCCGTTCTAACTTTGAAATATTTTTTTCTAGGCTACCGGAATCAAGGCCAGTCCCCCATGCAGGGCAGGTGTGAACGAAAATTTCAGGCTGTGTAAACTGAAATCTCAATCTTGGATGTTGCAACGTGCGTCTGCACCCTTTTCGAAGCCTCTATTGCTAGAGGGCATTGCATGTGAAGTTGTACCACAGGTGCCCAATGCTGCTTAGGAGCAACAACTAATCAATCCGCCTCTAAATATTCACATTTTTTTGTGAAAAATTTATTAACAATTTTTTTGTGAAAATGGTATTTGCATATTGGATCATTTCTTTACGCATGCTGAAGTTTTCCTGGTGTTGTTAGAAAAAACCACGTTGTGGGTGGATAGCAAATTTGAAAACATTTCGCGCGCTGTATCGCTCGTGGTTTAAACCATGCTACCCATTACACAGAATGCAGCCGTACGCCGAAGCTTCACTCATACAAACCACTTTCAACTTTGTCGATTACTTTGTAGCATTTCACAATTTAAACCTCTCGCGTAACAGCATACACAAAAACGTATTAATTGATTAAGTGATGAAAGTACACACTAAAGGAAAATGATATCGCAATCGCGTTCAAATCTTAAGGATCCCCCAATGTTTTCTGTATATTTCTCTGTCTGTTCTATCATTTTCTGTCTTCATTTTTTTCTCTATTTTTCTCTTTCTCACTTGCATGTCTGTTTCTTTGCTATTTCTCTGTTTCCGTAGTAGTTCTGTGTCCTACTATACTTTTCTGTTTCTTCCCTTCGTTTTCATTTATCTATTTCTTTCACCAACCCTTTCATTCTCTGCATTAGTTCTCCTCTCCTCCTTTCCTCTACACCCTAAGTTCTCTTTTCACCTCCTTGCTTATACTACACAACTCAAGGCTATGCTATGCTTTGCTCTGCTCGCGTGCGTGCATTTGCAGAGAAATGCACATAAGTTCGTTTCCTCGATACCCCATTTCATTAGGATGTTTACTTATCTAACAAATATGCGCATACGTGCAAGTAGAAAGACGGCCAGAATGGTATATTGCATTGGCGAGGTGTTTATATTTACCGCCGTTGTGGCGTGTCCTTGGAAACGTCCATTAGTTGGTGTATTCGCTCTAGAGTTGAATACAAACTCTTCATTACAGAATAGCTTCCAAGGGCCATCCATCTGTTGAATAAATACGACTAAAAAGTAGACAGCCTGAGTGCTTATGCCGCTTACCCTCGTATCGAGGGTACGTGGGTTCGAATTTTGTCTGACAAAAATTTTTTTTTGCACCAAGGAATTTCCTTTTCACTTTCTATCTCTTTCTTTTTCTCTCTCTGTAGAGAGAGGCAGAGAAAGAGATAGAAACCCCTCAGATTTATTTGAACCTACGCCAAGCAAATCGGCGCACATGTTGTGGGAGCAAAGCGAAACAGGATGAACAGGAGGAGGAGAGCGTGTGCCAAGGAACATGATAACTTTCTTTATATGCATGCAACACACGGCAAACCACAGGCATAAAGGCTTTCCTGTTAGGAAAAAAAAAGAAAAGATGTTCTTCTCGCACCTACTCGTTTCGTTGGTGCGCGCTTACCTGCACCCCTGGCGGTCGCCTTGATGTGATAACCAGGATGTATCACAGTCACATGAGAGGCGAACAGTATATTTGTGAACCTTATATGGTTGCCTATCCGCACTGTTCTGCATATTAAGCCGTGTGATAGCGCCTGTTCAATACCGTGGAATATTTACAGAAGGAACGCCATTCTCTGTGCCGTTCCTTAGTAAAAGCAACGAGTTATCGTTACTGTTCCACAGTTTTCGAATGAAACGGAGTTAATGGCCCGTTTCTACAAAAAAGCAACTAGGTCCAGGAACATAGTTCGTTGGAACTGGCGACGACCTAGAAGAAACCAGTTTTCGAATGGAACGGAGTTAATGGCCCGCTTCTACAAAAAAGATAGGTCTAGGAACATAGTTCGTTGGAACTGGCGACGACCTAGAAGAAACCTGGAAAACAAGATAGCTTATAGCCTAACAGTTACTACGAAACAACCCTGCATAACCTAACTAAAACCCAGCAATTACCTAGAAACAACCTCAGGATCGCCTACCTAAAGCATAGAAGTACAAGCATGCAGCCACATTATACTTCAGAATCTCACATCAATGGACTCATACCGTGGCTTGCACTTAATCACCGAAGTGAAATGTGAAATTACATCTGTCTGTTCCGCTACAACTTGATCTATATCTCGATCTACGTTCGTGTCATCCACATCATTCGACAAAAAGCAAAAAAAATAACTGCCTAAAACGATTTTGACGAGAAAGACATCTCCTTTGTGTTGTCGTTCAACTGTATTATGCACCGCCCCCATCCGTCTCCGAAAGTTTCAGGAATTCAACGTGATCTTGCAATGCCTCCAGCATCATCCCATCTTTGGCTATGCGAAAATGTCATGTGCTGTCATCATAATGTGACGTCAATTATTGTGGTGCGGGGTACGTTATTATGACGTCATAGGGTGGTCTCATAACGTGATTACAATTTTTGGCTCCCTTATGTTGACACCCACGACCAACTAGTACATGACGTGGAATTTAAAACGTTCGCCTTAACTAGACAAAAGTCCTACGCCGCAGGGGTTTATAACAGGATGTTCCAGCTGAAGTAGAGATGGGGACACAACAAAAGAAGACGATAGTCGCTGCAAATCACGCGAGCTATATGCTGTAACTTTCTCGCAAATATATTGCATAACCATTTTCGTTTTCGTAACATCGCATGCACATGCTCTCTCTTCCGCAAAATGTCTGTCAAAATACATCAAACCACGACACGTATTTTATTTGCAGTAACGAGTGATGGTGAGCTATGGTTGAAACAAGATTGGAATACAAAGAGCGCTGAAAACGGTACGAAAGATTTGGAAGAAAGGAAAAGAGAACAAAGCACAATACGCTGCGTCATCCGGTGATTCATAGATGAACATGCCTTGTAGAACACTCGGCAGTTTCGGATAATTATCCGTGTTAGTTGTCCCCAGCTGCAGAAACGGGTAGGATGCAGACTGCAAATGTTCTTACGAAACGAGTACGGAATAACACGGAAACCCGACAGAGCTGGTGGTCCGATGCTATCTGCCTTTCCACATGTCTATGAAACAGCGGGATCCTGCTGCCCCAATCGAGTGTCAAGCTCGGTCGATTCCCGAAGAAAAAGAGCAAACATCCACGTGAGTACTACACGAGAGCCCTTCTCCAACCCTGTCTTCCGACAAGCGCGGAATACCTCCCTGTTGGCCGGTGGAAAAAACGTGTGCGAGGCATAAACGAGCCGCGATAGAGATCACGCCCAAAACGACCTTTACCGAGCGAGCCCGGCGCGATGAGGGCTTTTTCGTCGCCCCGACCGACGAACTGGGACAATGGTCCCAGCAGCAGCTCGGGGTGCACGCACGCACGCACATTCCTAGAGATGTGCGGGAACGATATGCATTTCGTGACCCGCGCAGTATCAGAGAGTTGGTCGAGATCACTCTGACGCGTAGGTTCTCTGAAAGCCCGCAAAATCCATCGGGCTCCGAGATGAGCAACGGAAAGGAGGGAGAGAGAGAAGGAGGTGCGAACCTAACAAAAGAGCAAGAATACAAACACACATGAAGGTGCTTCGGACAGCTGGCACGAGGACCGCATAGCTGCGGGCCAGCAGAAACACAGCAAAGCCGGCCGCAGAACAATGTCGTGATACCCTCCAGGGAAGGACGGTCCTTTGGGGCTCCAAAAGATGGCTCGCTCTGCATTAGCCGGCGCAAGCGGGGCGCTCTTCTCCGCCGCCATGTTTGTGCTGTAATAACTCAGTCGTCCGCAAGTACGTACACCAAAGTTGGTACACTCGGGCGAAGTGTTTTGGGAAAAGCGGGCGATACAAGAGGGAAGCCAGTCGAATAAGAAGGGCGTGGAAAGGGGGAAAGAACAAGCCGAGAGAGAGGGGAAACAAATGACGCGCGCGATTTCTTTGACGAGTGCGGAGCAGAGACCCTAACCTGTTTTACATCCTCCTCCTTCTTGAGATGAAGTTGAGCGCCACTGCTTATCAAGGTGTGCGACCGCTGCAGACACCCCCTCCTCCCTGTCCTCTCTCTACTTCCCGCCCTCTTCCTATCCTTCTATCCATGCCCCCAGAGTCGCATCACACAAATGCCGTCTCCCACGTACGCGCGGCAGCCGGGTACCGCAGGGTAATTGCGACGCTTGCAGGGAGCCGAGCTCGTAAATCATAAGGCTTCTGTGTTTTTCTTACGCATCCTCCCCCCCTTCTATCCACTGACAGCACGCTTTTGTGGCGTTGAGCAAGCGGCGAGGAACGCGTCGTCGTGACCGCGGAGTTTGCGCCTCGGCGATGAGCTGAGAGAGCGGCCCCGATGAGCCCCGGGATATGGGTTCCGCCACGCTGTCAAGGCTCGGTCGGTTGAAAAGGAGACCCCCCTCCTCTATCTCGCTGTACCTTTTGCGGCTCTTTTGAGAGAGCGAAATGCTAGCGAGCTGCTCATTTATCAAGCGATGACCACGGCTCGGTTGCACCTGTGCACAAACAAAGCGCACGCTGGTGAATTCCTTTCACCGAGAAAAGAGCCGGACTTCATTTAGCGGGTGGCCTCTTAAATATAAGATTCCTGGCGCTGGAAAATTTCGAAACATCAGCGTGGCATCGGCAGTTTAGTGCGGATGCGTAGTTAACTTGGACTCTGATTGTCAGTAATGGTGTAAATTTGGTATTGGGGCAATAATCTTGCGATGCCCTGGGCGCGTTACTGAATACGCTTTTGACGAATAACCTTAAAGTGCAGGGGAAGTACACTGTTGCCTATTCCGAAGTAGCAGAGGAATGACTAACGTAACTCGCGTTTACATTGTGACACCATATTAACGTGACATTGTTTGAACCACGCACAGAATTGAATAAAAATGTTACCATACTGGGAGAACCTTACCGTACTGTTACTTATACTGGTTAAGAAACCGGGGTTGTTGCTAATGTGTAGGTGTGAAAAATAATTAAATATTGATGTCATGCAGGTGGTATTTGTTATATAACCAAGCATTATTCCGCCAAGATGGTGACAGTGGCATACCATCGTCATGGCTCGCGGTCATGGCTACGAGATGGCCTATAGTACCCCTCGTTTAAATGCACAGCCATACCCGATAAAATGGACGACATGACGACCGCCACCCTAGCCCACTCGAGAGCATCGGACGCGTTACACGAAGTTTGCAGGCATGGTCCCTGCGCGCGGCAAGCTTTTGTTTCGCTCACTTTATTTCCTTCACATCTACTTCGCGATCATTACGAATAATGCCTCGTACAACTTAGTTGGCTGGATTGTCGGCTGGCGCTCATCAATGATGCAATTATGATTCTGACACCTGCTTTGTGCTCTGCGTACCCACAATTATGCTTACTTGTTCAACAATAGTGGAGAATGAATGCAAACTAACTTTACTTAAATATTAATAATGTGAGGTGACATCAATGTTTCAGCACAGTGAGGAAACAAGCGAGTTTTTTATACGCCATCACAAATTTCCCTGATTAGTTGATCAAGTGTGCCATCAGTCGGATCGAAATGACTTTTGCTTCGATGTATGCATGGTGTGGTGCGGCATCCTTTAGGTTCTCAGTGAGTAAGGCAACGAAGCACCCTGTGCAGCATCTTTAACCTGAAAGTGACAAAGGTTTAAGTTCTTCGTGCGTGTGATGAAATGGTGTGTGCAGACCTTTTTGAGCTACAGTACACGTGCCCTCTGTCCACTTTATCACCCTTGCGAACATGTGCATCGCATCTATCACGACTGCTGGAGATGCGGAACTACACGCAGGACACCAAAAGTGAACTTTTTATTTTTAGATAGACTTCCTATCCTTTGAAAACAAAAAGGGAAGGGGGTGGTAATACATGTTTCATTACCAGTAAAAATAGAGCTTCTGGGAAAATATTTCGCTGCTTGAAGACTTTCCTACAAAGTACCGAGAGATAAATAATGGTAATATCTGGGTCTTAATGTCCCAAAGCCAAGATATGAGAGACGCCGTATGGGAGGGCTCCGGGAATTTCGACCACCTGCGGTTATTTAACGTGCCCCTAAATCTAACAACACGGGCCTCAAACATTTTTGCATTCATGGAAAATGCAGCTGCGCTAACCGGTATTCTATCCCGCGATCTTCGGCTTGGCAGTCGGATGTCATACTAGACCATCGCGACGGGGCATCACAAGTCTACTTATATATTCAATTTCAGTGTCGTATGAAAGGCCGATGAGGGATGAAAGTTGAAGACTTTGTATACATTGTCCTGAAATCACGTCTTATGTGTTTCAACTTATTTTCCAAGCGCATAACAGCGCTTCTCTATGTACCACCGGACAGTCCGAAGAATGTGTTCCTGTGTGTCTCGCTTCTGACCCAAAGGTCGCGTGTGCGATGCCGGTCGCGGTGATCACATTTCGATGGATTTGAAATGGTAGAGCCCCGTGTACTTTGCAATGTCAGCGCACGTCAATGAACAACAAATTGTCCAAATTACCGGAGCCCTCCACCATGGCGTATCTCGTAGGCATATAGTAGTTTTGGGACGTAAAACTTCAGATAATAATATTGGAGAGTTTTAGTTTTACGTACGTAGAGGCATTGCATACATCGAGCTTCTACGTCTATGAAGTGCGCATGCACAGGAGACAGCGGCCATGCTCTGGCCTCACGGACGCACGTGAGATTCGATTCTTTGCGTGTGACAGCATCGCGTGGGCGCCCAAACAAGATAGCGGGACGAGCGCGATTGTAGGGAGATTTAGAATACCGTTTGCAAGCGCTGCGGGCGTAGCGGGCGCCATATGACTTTTAGAATAGCGTTTGCCCTACTGCGATCCGCAACGCACGATCGCAGCGACACCATAGCCTCGAAACCAGCGCTTGCGGGCCACATGCGGGCCGCCATCACTGCACGCAATTTCGAATTTTTCGCGGGAAGTCCGCGAACGCGAACGCCGACTCACGTTACGACGCATGCGCAGTGGCAGTGACCGCACCGCAAGGGCTCGCGGTGCGCTATTCTAAAACTCCCTAATAAGATAGCGTGTTTAGAGTTGGCTGCCACAGTGTTCATGATTCCCAGCAGATATAGCTACATGATAGCTCTCACCACGCGTGGCGTACACGGTGTAGCTAAAAGCGTTTCTGATGGCAACGTACGTGGACTTTTAAGGTTTGTGTACGTGAAGTCTCAGAATGCGTAAAACTAAAAGTGCCTATTAACGCATGTGTCGCTGTCAAAGTAATGCTTTCTGGACTTGAATGCAGCGAACTTCGTGTTCATGTACTGACTTACTGCATGTCATCATACACTTATAAAAAACGGCGTGGATGACTTTCTGACAACCTCTTTTGTTGCTAAGTGACGGGTCGTATAATTGAGTTCAACGTAAAGGAACGAAGCTTTCCCGTTACATCACGTGCAAAACAAAACCAAAATGAGAACCCCCCTTCGTAATTATCGGTGTCCCGATTGTTTTTATAATTATTCCAACGTTTACGGGCTTGATTGAAAGGGTCTCAATTACGCTTGTCTCCGTAAAGAAACTAACCAAGAAGCTCCTAATTGGTCGTTTGGCCAACAGGAGTATGCGGCAGTGAACGCAGAGCTGCCGCACTAGTCTTGTCAGGTCACCGCCATTATTAGGCGGTGCTAAGCCGCCCATGTCGTGATCGGCACAGGGGACGAAAATAGCTAAGGGATAAATAATATCGCACGCCGATTTGTTATGTGCCGGAACTCAGTTTAATCTCCGCTGTATACGAATTGAGACGTGCGAATATGTTCAGCATCGCTGCGTAGCTCTCTATAACATGTCCTTCTAAATTAAGGTGTTTTTCTCGTCACTATCAGCTAGCGTATCATCATCGTAATAATTAGCCTGATTACGTCCACACACAGGCCAAAGGCCTCTTATTCTATGGTACTCCAGTTATCGTGGCCCTCTGCTCATTGCGGTGATGTTATCTTCGCGGAACTCATCTAATCTGCCAACCTCACTTTTCCCCTCGCCCTCACACACTTGCCTTCTCAAGCACTGCAGTTCCCCCGCCACTGTGGTCTAGTGGCTCAGATACTCGGCTGCTGACCCATATGTCGTGGGATTGAATCCCAACTGCGGTGTCTGCATTCTCAATGGAGGCGAAAATGCTGTAAGCCCATGTGCTCAGATTCGGGTTAAAGTTAAAGAGCCCCAGCTGGTCGACATTTCCGAAAGGATCCACTACGGCGTCTTTCATAATCATATGGGTGTTTTGGGACGTCAAACCCCACATATCAATCAATCAGGAATTATGTTCGTCGCTCTCAGTGACTAGCGGCTATCTAGCCTTCACGCAACATTCTTAGCCAATGCTCATTTCATCACCTTGATTTCTTCGAGCAAGCTCTTCACTCATTATTTCTTAGTAAAATGCGTCAAAAGTGGTTTCTATACTTTATTCGCGTGCGAATAACAAGCTAGAGCTATATTTTGCTGTCTATGTACTCAAACTAAAAAATATATATAATTTTGATTTATTTATTTTACCACAACTTCAATATCATGGCTGGACAAGCCATTGAACTGTTGAGCAAAAAAAAAAGCCGGTGTACTTTCACACACAGGAGCGCATTACAGAAAAGAGGGTGATGAAAAAGAATCCGACATGGCTCAATAACGTTTTAATGATTTCCCTTACTAGCACCTGCTGCAAGCTTCTAGAACATGTATTATTCACAAATCTTGTAAATTTCCTCCAATCAAACTCCTTTTTCACTCCTGTGCAACACGGGTTTCGTAAAACATACTCCTGTGAAACACAACTCATAACCTTCACTAAAAAACTGCACACTATCCTGGACAGTTCGTCTCAAGCAGACTGCATTTATTTAGATTTTTCTAAAGCAATCGATAAGGTATGTCATCAACTTCTACTTCACAAACTAAGTAGCCTCAAGCTTGATAGAAACGTGCTACAATGGATTGAATCATTCCTTACCCGCCGCACCCAATTTGTTCATGCTAATGGCTTTAACTCTTCTTTCAGCGAAGTGCGCTCTGGGGTCCCACAAGGACCCGTCCTAGGGCCCCTTCTATTTCTCATCTATAATAATGACCTCCCTTCAAAATTGTGCTCTAATATTCATTTGTTTGCAGACGACTGTGTGATATTTCGTAAGATTAATAATAGTGACGACATTAGAATCCTTCAGTCTGATCTAACCGCTGTTTCTAACTAGTGCCAAACGTTGCTGATGAAATTAAACATTAACAAATGTAAGGTTATGCATGTATCCCGCAACCCCAAGCATCAGTCAACTTATTACCTAAACAACATAGCTTTAGAACTAGTTACATCATATAAGTACCTTGGAGTGCACATCACAACTAATCTCAGCTGGTCAACACATATTGAACATATCATCAACAACGCTAATAGCATGTTAGGGTATTTACGCCGCAATTTTTCTAGAGCCCCATCGTCACTAAAATTATCGCTTTACAAATCCTTAATACGCCCCAAGTTAGAGTACGCAGTGAGTGAGTGAGTGAGTGAGAATTTATTAGAAGGCAGAGAGGTCGGCCTGAGCTAGTTCGCTCTAGCCTGCTACTCTACACAGGGGATAAGGGAAAGGGGAAAGAAAGAGGGATGAAGGGTGATGATGGGGACAAGAAGAGGTGGTGCGTATGTACAGTAGCCACTTTGTATAATACCCTACAGTCTAGTTTCTAGTCCAGTGCTTTTTATAAAGTCTAGAACAGCCTTTGTAGCAGTTTTTGACACTGTTTGGTCGCTCATTGCTGATAATATGTGGCTTTCACTTAATGGTGTTCGTCCAATGCTTGCCAACGTTGCAGTTAGCATTTCTCTTTGTGCCACGTATAATGCACAGTCACAAAATATGTGAGCTATCGTTTCGCGCACTTGGCAGCGTTCACAATTTGGGCTGTCCGCACGGCCGATTAGGTGGGTGTAGTGACGAGTGAAGGCGACGCCCAGGCGAATCCGGTGTAGTATATTAGCATGTCTTCGGCTGATTTTATCTGGAAGACGAAAAGTCATACTGGGGTCTGTTTCCCGCAGGCGCTTGTTCCGGTGATCTGGTAGCAACCAGTAATTGGCAGCGCATTCGCGCATGAGTGATCTCAACAATGTGTTGACGTCACCTCGCGAGTAGGGTACTTTGACGTACATAGGAGCTTTGTATATTGCCGCTCTTGCTTCGCTATCGGCTGTTTCGTTGCCAACCAGGCCGCAGTGTCCAGAAATTCATTGTAGTGTAATCAAGTGACCGCCCCTGTGTGTTAGGTCAAATGCTTGGACGATTCCTAACGGTAACTCGTAAAATTGGCCTCTTCTTAAGCAAGAATGGATAGCTTGAAGCGCTGATTTCGAATCAGACAGAATCGTCCATTTACGCGGTGTTTGGTCGTTCACAAATTTTATGGCTTCTTGTATAGCAACAAGTTCTGCAGCTGTCGAAGATGACCTGTGATCTAATTTGTACTGTCGGGAAATACCGAGTTGAGGGATCACGAAGGCTGCAGCTGAGGCGGATGAAGTTACGGATCCATCGGTGTAAATGTGCACAGAGTCGCTGTATCGGTCATCTAAATGTGCCAAGGTGAGTTGCTTGAGGGCAATATAAGAAACATGCGACTTATACGAAATTCCAGGTATGTGAAGGCACACCAGCGGTTTATTCAATGTCCATGGAGGCACTGCAGGGATTACGGCAGGTGCAAAGCCTGACGGGATCATGTGTCTATGCGTATCGAGGCATCGCGAATAGGTACAGCCTGGTTGGTCCACTTGTAGCGAAGATAACGGGTGCTGTGCATGTCGGGTCAGCAGACGAAGGTGCACTCGAAGAGGCTCACAGGACGTGTAAACCTGTATAGGGTAGGTGCGTGACTCCTCTATAGTGCCAGAAGTAGATGTGCACCGTGGCAGGCCAAGGCATATTCTCAGTGCTCGTGCCTGAAGGCTCTCTAAAGTACGAAGGCACGTTGCCCGCATGCTGGAAAGCACAGGTGAGCTGTACCTTATATAGCCCACAAACAATGCCTTGTATAACTGCAGAATACTTTTCTCCGAAGGGCCCCATCTCAATCCTGCTATAACACGAAGAACATACACAAAACTGATTAGTTTGTTTCTCAGCACAGTCACATGCTTTGACCAGGACAGGTTGTGATCAATGACGACCCCTAAATAGAGGTGGTGCTTAACCACGGGAATCACTGCTCCGTGAGCGAAGATTGGGTACCGCGACATTGATTTCTTCGTAAATGCCAATGCAGCACATTTTGCTATTGAAAGTTCCAGGCCCTGACGACGTAAGTACTTAGATGTTATTGATGTGCCTTGTTGTAGCCTTGCTCGCAGTTGTGGTCGCGTTGCTCCAGATGCCCATATGCATATGTCGTCCGCATACGCACTGATTCTGACAACGTCGGGAAGCTCAGCTTCAATGCCAATGAGTGTTAAGTTAAAAAGCATGGGGCTCAGGACGGCGCCTTGCGGAACTCCGCGGCTTACGAGGTGCCTGGCCGTGTCACCGTCGGATGTCGATATAAAAATGGTACGTCCTCTAAGATAGCTCCCTATCCATGCGTGTAGTCGGCCACCTACGCCGATGTCTTCAAGTGCGTCAAGAATGGCCTCATGGTAGACGCTATCGTACGCGCCCTTTATATCTAAAAAATGGCCCCTACCAATCTCCGACGTTGTCTTTCCTTTTCAACAGAATAAACTAGATCTACAACACCATCTATAGATGATCGACCTCTACGGAAGCCATTTATAAAATGTGGTAAGCCGACATTATTCTCCAGCAGCCATTCCAATCTTGCCAGCACCATGCGTTCCATCACCTTACCGATGCAACTGGCTAGGGCAATGGGTCTATAAGAAGACAACTCGTGTGAACACTTGCCTGGTTTCAGTAAGGCCACTATGCGGCTGCACTTCCAACTCTCTGGTACTGTCGCTGTTTCCCACGTAGAGTTGTAGAACGACAAGAGAGCCTGCCTTGCTTCCTGGCTGAGGTGATATAGAGCCGAATAAGTAATTCCGTCAGGCCCTGGTGCGGACGACCGTCGGGACGTAGAAATCGCAGCGTCGAGTTTGTGCATTGTGAATGGCAAGTCGAGGCGATCGTCGCTGGATGGCGGTGAGGCTAAATACGAAGGTGATATCGATGAGGAGGACATACCTACGAGTAAGTGGCAGTAATCTTCTGCAACCTCTACTTCAGGTCGACCTTGCTTTAGAGCCAAAGATCGGAAAGGGAACAACTGTTGAGTGGGCGTCTGAAGGCTTCGGATAGTTTGCCATATTCGAGACAGGGGTTTTCTGGGATCAAGAGAGCTACAAAATACCCTCCACCGTTGCCTATCGAGCTTATCGAGGTGTCGCAATACATGTCGCTGTGCTTGGCGTGCTCTAGATAGGTCAGCTGGTGATTTCGTCCTCCTGTATTTTCTCTCTGCCCGGCGACGAATTGCACGAAGGTATTCATATTGTGCGTCAAGTTGTGATCTTGGTAGCGACACATTCACAAGTTTCGTATGCGTTGATAAGGCTGATGCAATTAGGCTTTCTATTTCAGATATAGATTGAATGTTCCCGCACTGAGCATTTACAGAAGCTTGGAATCCTGGCCAGTCTACGCTTTTCACAGGCCGGGGAGACGAACGATGGAAACCTTTTAGCTGTATATATGTAGGGAGATGGTCACTTCCATCTGTTTCAACGTCTACAAACCAACAGGTGGTAGGCAAGAGACTTCTGCTCACAAAACATACGTCTAGACAGCTGCTGTACGATGCGCCACGGAGGTAAGTAGGTGAGCCATCGTTGCTGGACATAAGGCCTTGATTGAGCACAAAATCGGCAATGCCCCTGCCGCGGGTGTTCATTGAGGCAGAACCCCACATGGGATGATGTGCATTAAAATCCCCAACTAATACATGTGGTCCAGGGCAAGCTTGGAGAACAGACAAGAGATGGGGACAGTCCACGTGGCTTCTAGGAGGAATGTATCCACCAATAATTGATATTGAACGTCGCTTGTGCTTTATAGATAGGCAAATATAGTCGTTAGAAGCATGAGGAGCCATGGCATGTCTCACGTACGTTAAATCTTGACGTACGCATATAATTACTTTGCTCGCATTTCGATCATCACGTGACCACAAAGTGACGTATCCGGAAATACGAAACGACGACATCATATTCGGCTCACATATTACAACCAACGGAAATTTGTATTTAAACATTCGTTGTCGAAAGTCAGACAATCGGCTTCGCAAACCCCGTGCGTTCCACTGCATTATGGCAGAGGTGCGCACACGTTCATCGAAGAAATTCGCCATATTGTTTATGGAAGGGTCAGCAGTAGCGGTTCCAGCACGTTGAAGATCTGCACTGCTGTTTTCGCTCCTGGTGTGTGTAGCTCGTTGAGAATCGCACGAATAGATTTTAATAGATGCTTCAGCATAGTTTGGCTCTTCTCAGTGTCTTGCCTATCATTTTCTGCCATCTTTGTAGTTGCAACCCATGGTGTGGTCTTTTTTATTGCTCCAGTCGGTAGCGAAGGCCACTCAGTATCGGAAGCATCGGCGTGCAACGCGGGCGTTGGTCCACTTTCTGCATCCCTGGGACGTGGTGCATACAACATGGGTGTAGCAGCCTGATAATGCGTACGCGTATGTTCATCTGTTGCTGATGGTGATGCATCACTCCTATGTTCACTGTGCTTTCGCTGGTGCCTACGTTTTGGACGACGTCTGTGTCGGCGGATGGACGTGACTGCCTCTCTGTGTGTCAGTTGTCTCTGACCATCTTCCGCAGGACGCGAATTTCTTCTTTGATCTTTGGGCACTCCTTCGACGTTGCTTCATGTGCACCAGAGCAGTTTGGGCATTTCAATGGAACAGCAGTATCGCAGTTTTCCACCTTATGAGACCCGCCGCACCGCTGGCAAGTTGTCTCACTTTTGCACACTGCGCTGACGTGTCCCAACTTGCAGCACTTGTGACACTGCAAAGGCCGTGGCACGTAAGGGCGCACGGGATGTCTCACGTATCCGACCTTCACGCTAGGGGGCAGAGTCTCAGAATCAAATACTAGTTTGATGCAGCGAGACTGCCCGAAGCGGCGTATGGTCACGATTTTGACTGTCGACATCACAAGATTCTGCAGGTCAGCGTCTGTGATGTCAGCGTCGACGTCATTAGAGTACGCAGCATCAGTATGGGATCCAAGCCAAGAAAATCTAATTGCTTCACTCGAGCTTGTTCAAAATAATTCTGCTCGCTTTATCCTGTCAAACTATAACCGTACTACCAGCATATCTTCAATGAAAAGCAGCCTTTCTCTTCCCTCTTTATCATCACGCAGGAAACGTTTTCGGTTAAAAATGCTACATAAAATATATTACCATTCCTTCCTGTGCAACGAACTCTTACCCCAACCTCTACACATTTCCCATCGCATTGACCACCGTCACAAGGTTGGCATTAACTATTATCATACAAAATCTGCCACTCAGTCATTTTTGCCCCGTTCGTCCCGGGAATGGAACCACCTTCCCGCTGAAATTGCGGGTATCACCGATAACCAACTGTTCCGTGCTGCCTTAACCAATATTGTATATGCAGAAATACCTGATGTTTAATCTGTGTTTGTGTGACCACATTGTTGCGATAATACTAATTTGTTTTGTCTTTCCTTTTCCTTTTTATGTGCACAACGTTTTTTGTAACCATGCTACCTCATGTTATGCCTTTGTTCTGTACCACTCCCCTCTGTAATGCCTCTGGCTCTGAGGGTATAATAAATAAATAAATAAATAAATAAATAAATGATACCGGCACAATTATACCACATTCATATTCACACCGTGCTATATCACCTAATCATGTTGTGTTTACCTGCAAACCAATAAAATAACACTTCTCAGCACTAGGCAAAAAAAAAATCGAGTTGTTATCACATCATTGTCGGCTACAAACCGGGATTCGTTAGGGTTTTTTTGATAAGTTAAAAGAACAGACAGCTTTATGAACTAAATAGTGAGGGAATTTGACAGCTGGAGAGCGTATATCAACGTCAGTACGTGGAAGCCCCGTACAGAGACGTGACACGCTGCAAACTCGTATCCGTGCTGGCGTCGATCGAAGAATGAACTGAGGAGTACTCATTCGGGCAGTCGAAAGGCGCGCAACAGAGAAGTAGTTGCCGTAGGCGAGTCGTGATAACGTGTCGGACTCCCGACAGCCACTCGATTGCTCGGTGGTGGGGTTATGCATTCGACTGTGATACCCGGGACGCTGAGTGAAATCTTGCCTTCTACGAAGTCAGCGCACAACCAACCCGCCTCCAAGTTTTCCGTTGTATCACCACTGTTGCCTCGCATCGAGAACGATCAGTCATTTTGATAACTGCGTTATTACTACCGAATTATAAGTCCAATTATCAGTGCGGCTACTGTTAACTATCCACACTTGAAGACTTCGGCGGAAACCCTGGCAACGCCGCTTACGCTGTGCGGCATCACTACACGTTTATTTTTTTCTCGGAAGATAACTAACTGGTTTTTAAGCGTGGCCTGAGTTATACGCCCCTGCGCGAGTGCTTTGAACATGTGGGCTGCCGTTCTTAGCTAATTATTCTATGGGAGTGCTTTATCTCGACCCCTAATCAGAATACATACAACGACACAGCAACCGGTGGCTTCTCTTAAGTATATAACACAAAAACAAAACTGACACATTTTCAAAGCTCTTTTGCATAGATCCTGACAAGAGCTACAGGCAGTTCCGAAAACGTATGTATAGGCGGCATCACACCGGCAACGACAACAAGGCTTGTCGCTTTTGAAAAGCGACGTCGTTAACGGGTAAATCGACAAACTGGCAGGCGTCGCGTCCGGAGACGTTGATTTACGACGAGCACGTTAAGGTGCAAGCTATTAAAGAAACTCGTTTCACCCGTTTACAATAAAAATGGCGTCCTAAGAAGAGTTGTTCGCGGCGGGTAAAACGAAACGACACTTGGGAAAGCCGCAGTTGTCAGAATGGTAGCGGGCCTATAGTCTTAAGTTATTGAACAGAAATATACATTCCCACTTGCAGTGGCATCCACAGCTGGGTTAAGGAGCACGAACGTGACACTGACGCAAGCAGTGCAGCCCGCGACGAAGCAGGTTTTTGAGTGTTGCACTACCAGGTTTTTTGTTTTGGTTGATCTCCACTGATTTCGTTGGACCCTGGTGTTCGCATTATAAATAAGGATAACTGTCACAAGATCGCTTCTGCTGCGCACAGCAGCGAGAGTTACTGTGAGACCACGCGACACGTTTCGGATTAGGAGGTCGGTCACGCACCACATCGTATATTCCCCCTTCAACTCGGAGGCAAAGCGAACGAGTCGATACGGAGGCAGGTGTCCGTTCTGGCTCTTAGCAGGGAAATCGACAGATACTTCATTAATAAGGCTAAGAGGGCTCGTCTGAGCGCTCCATCGAGGACGAAGAGGAAGGGAAGAAAAGATGGCACTGATTTTTGATGAATTCTACTTGCACATCGCACAGTCGCAGAGTACGTACAAATGCCCATCTTTGTACCAAGTTATTAACCGAGCAGAAATACGAATGAAGAAAAGGTAGGAAGGCTAACTTGGAAGGATGATTCTCGTTTGCCATCCTACACTAAAGGCAATGGAAAAGGAAATGAAAGACATGGCAAGAACAGTCAATAAAACGCCGCTTCGGTACCAGTCTGTCAACTCAGAGCAATGCGCATAAAAGAAAAGGCAGATGCTTGTTACGCTGACTCGTGACAGTTTTGAGTACGCTGGATACTACTGGACTAGCAAATACGCTAACAAAATTTGTCAGCGCAATTGCAGATAAAGCTATGATGCTGACAGTGTTCAATTTTACCTCAACCATTAGTGTATACAAATACAAATCCCCAATACAAGAACCTCATACATTGCTGTGTTCATCGGTGGGTGCTTTCGTTTTCACATTCATGAAGGCTGCTCAATGTAAGCCTGTTTTGTGCGAAACCACGTTACGAAACTGCAGCACAGCAATTGATATACTAAGTTTTACACTGCCAAGCTTTTTACATGCAAGATCTTGATTCACGCGGGCGCAGTGTTTCGCGCGTCTCAAAGGGCCACCGCTGCTTCTAGTTGAGTGCGAAAATTTCTCTCAAAGCAAAGTTAAACTTCTATGCAAGCATACAACGAGTTTCACAGAGAGAGCTAGTGCAGGTAAGAAGGAGAGACTGACAAAGAGTGGGAAAAGGAACGACAGATAGAGAGGGAGGGTAAGAGAAGGAAGGTTTGAAAGATGACGAGCAGGCGGGAAGGTAGAATTTATGGTGTATTTCCCCTCCTTTCAATATCATGCATCTATGACTCGGTTTTGCGATAGACGACAAACAACACGCTTGTTCTCGAGCGGCAGCGGAAAGGAGGATAGGGAAGGGGGCACTAAGCAAAGCAATCTGTGCCGGCTTATCAAAGCGCGTACTTCGTTAAAGCCAGACTTGACGAAGAGATTCGTTGAGGGTAACGAAGAGAGCGGAGGAGGAGACTTGTTGGCGGTGTTATTATACACCGGCACCAGAGGACGCGATGCTGAACACTCTTACACGCGCATACGCCCAAGGGGAAAAGAGTGTTCAACTCAGTCAAAACAGGGATATATCTTCGCTTCATTCATTACCGTGCGATGGCTGGAAACAAACAGGACGGCGTTCGGTGCGAGTTTGCTTCAATAAGACGACGGCGGAGCCATTCGCAAGGGTGAAAGTGAAGTCCTCACATCGAGCCGTACGCCGGGAGTTCTGAGCGTGGGCGCGACATGTTAACGGCGATTCTCAATCACCAAAGCCAACTCGCGAAGCCCAACTGCGGTCGTTGCCGACGGCATTTTGTACACGCCCCGGAGCGTGCCTCCTCAAACCGATATCCCACCTCGTTCAACACGACATAAGAGAAAGTCTGGGGCAAAACAAAGCAGCGGAGTAGAGTACCGGGATCTATCCCGCGGTATATGAGACGATGCTAGAAAGCGCATATGGCAGGCGTATCGCCGGAGCTACTTAGGCATTCCGTAGACGGGGAGTCTAGAGCTCGCCGTCGCTCTCAGAGTACCGTCCATGCCGCCTATACAGAGGCAATAAAAAACCGACATGACGCAACGCAGTGGCGCCTCTGCCTCTTTCGGTCGTCGCCGATCGAACGAGGGTGAAATTCGCTGAATCATATAGATTATAGTCGCACGTAATCTCCCCCTGGCCCCTACACGAAACACTCCATAGTTTACGTCCCAGTCATATATCTCAAATTGGTCGATCGTCGCCAGAAGTCGCGCCGATAACGCTTGTGGACCCCCGACGATACGAATGCGAGGACTGCGACCACACGTTCAAGCGGGTCGACCAAACGTTGAGCTATTCTTGCGAAACACGCCGTATAGGACGACGAAATGCATAGGGTACGTCTACCACTTGATAAGGGGGTACACGAGATTTAATGGAGTATTAAGTGCTCTGAAATCCGGAAATGGAGATGTATAAACGCAGATGTGTCTGCGTGCTCGACGATTGTCACTTGCGTAGCTCTACTTTTGTTCTTCAGGAAAAGTCGACCCAGCTTAAAGAAGGCGTTTTTCTTGTTTCAGACTGCTGGATGGCTGTCTTTTTCTCGTATTGGTAAAATATTAAAGAAACAACAATTCCATTGGAGCAGTCCGTTCATGGTTAACAAGGGAAGCTGTAACGTGCTGCCGCAGGTGGTTGAAGACATCACAGCCGAAGCTCAATTGCCACTCTGAAAAATAGTCGAAAACGGCCATTGGCCCAGGAGAACGTATTCCCACCATTTCCCTGCTGATGCTGCTCTGCCTGCAATGCCGCTTCTTCAGCTCACCATTGTCACTTGCATTCGGCTCGGAAGGCTGCTGGATTTTGATTGCGTAGTTGCTGCATGTGCTTCGCCTACGGGGCTTGTTTTCGTGCCAGGACTGTCGCGTCGGCCTGGCGAACACAAATTCTCTCACATATGAGTTCGGCGCTGTTTTTGGAAAGTTGAGGGCTGTTCGGGCGCTCGTACGATCCGTGCCCTCCCCATGTGGAAGTTGTTATTTGAAACTGCTGCACTTGAGCTTTCTGGCGCGGCTGCGAAGGCATGGGCGATGACGAGCCAATGGCACGCGCCCTTGAGTGCGACGTAGAGAATGACATAACTGGTGCCGCAGCCAATGGAGATCATCATCGTTTCTCGCGGCGAACTGTTTTTTTTTTGTTTCAGCTAGCAACATACAGCTTTTCACGTAAAATAAAAGTGCACCTAGCGTCTCGTACTTTCAGGAAAAAAAAATGGCAGCATATCTACGGAGTGAATGATGAAGAGTGGGGCGAAGCATTCGTCCGTCCAATCGTTCTTGCTTCCGTCCGTCCATGCGTTCGTCTGTGTGACCGTCCATGCGCCTATCCGCCCGTCCGTGCGTGCGTCTGTTCGTGCGTCCGTCCATGCATCTGTCTGTGTGTCCGTTCGTCCAACTAATCAACACTCCTAGTACCACCATCTCGCATCTTTTCATCATATATTGCCCATATTGCCCATATTGCACCACCATCCAGCGGACATTCCAAGGACTAAACGAGAGGTGGCACACGCACATTTTCTTACGGCTTGCGCTTCGGGTCTACTTCCCACCTTTAACCACCTCGAGTCCATGGTATGTACAAGTTCACTGTATTCATGGCACTGTGGCCCAACGCTCGCTAAACCTTTCTAAAACCAAGGAGGTTACGCCCAGCGAGTATAACGTAGCAACCTTTTCCTGTCAGATAGTGCTCACTGTACATGCCAATGGCTGCTATTGGGAAAGGAGAAACATGAGAATTCGGCTTTTACTTTATTACGGCTTGCGCTTCGGGCCTACTTCCCACCTTTAACCACCTCAAGTTCATGGTATATACTAGATCTTTGTATTCATGGCACTTCGGCTCAACGCTCGCTAAACCTTTCTAAAACTAAGGGGGCTACACTCAGCGAGTAAAACGTAGCAACCCTTTCTTGTCAGATAGTGCTCAATGTACATGCCAATGGCTGCTAATGGGGATCGCAGGTTGCGCGTTAACTAAAAGCCGAATGCTCCTGTCTCTCATTCCCCATTAGCAGCCGTTAGCATGTACATTGAGCATTATTTTTATTGTCCAACAACGCACAGAAGAAATCTCCCAACGGCACCATCTTGGAGGTCAAACTGTTATACTTGTTACACCCTACAACAGCTACGAGGGACGAACGGGTGCCGTTATAAGGAGTTTCGCCCCTAAAACGATAAATGATCGGGCTAAAGTTTATGATAACTTGAGGTGGCGGTGAAAGATACAGCAAACAAGAAAAAGAAGGACACGGGACGATGCGCTGATCCTGTGAGCTTCTTTTTTTGTGTGTGGTGCATTTTTCGTGCCACCATAAGTTATCCTGAACCAGCACTAACTCACCCATCTTTTATTTTAGTGGAAGCTTCCTTCGCCAAGCGTCTCACTTCGCGGTGTGCCTTCGGCTCTCACTCTTCTGCCAGTTCCGCTTATGGGTCATGCGAATGGTGTAGAGTGGGGTGGAGAAAACAGGTGGTGGGGTCAGTGACTTTTCCTTACCGCTTATCTGTTCACCTTCAACGCTCTCACTATTTGCCACAATATTCGTCAGTATACTGCAAAAGCGAATGGTGCTAGGTCGGCAGCCAATCGAATAAGCAAGATTAATAAACAACACCCCATTCATAGCGGTAATATTCATATAAATATTACATAACAGAGCATAAAAATAATAAAAGAAAAGCCCGCCCATCGTAACTTCGAGTGTGGCACACTACGTTATCCCCATGCACCGAATTCGAACACAGGTAGTCTTATATCAGTGGGAGTATTAGTATGGATTGATTTATTCACACGCTGAATGTGGGCTTAGCGGATGTTACCCTTTGTGAATTATCGCGACCAAGAAATGCCTCAGAGGCTTTTCTTTTCCAAACAGTCTTACATCGAACTAAAAGGGAGTGAAACATAAAACAACGTCAACACTAGATTTACTTAAGTGCACTTTATGATAAATCACCAACAACTTCATCCCCGAGTGCGTAGCGACCAGCTATACGATTCGACAAAGGGTTTCCATTACGAATTCACACGGCCAGGATAGCAGGGACAGAAGCGCTCACACGTTAAGGCCCTGAAGACTGGCCAGAACGTACGATTAGTTCCTGGTGAAAACAAAAAAGCCGTGAAGGTATGCGGACATACTGAAGCTCCATTTTCACGATTTTAATACTAATAAAATCCTTAAGTGGCGTTCCATAGTCAGAAAAGTCAAAATGTCACGCAGCCTTCAGCCGTCAAGCGTTGACGCTGTACTGCCGAGTCGTTCAGTTTGCTCTACGTAATCCATTGCTTTTATGCACGCCATAACTAATATATTTCAATTAATTTTTTCTAACACACTATTAACCCTTTTGCCAGGCTTTTATAAAACTGAGTGTCCCCCTCTCCCCCCTCCCTCCCAAAAAAGAATATTCACCTCAGCACTGACAATAAATAAAATTTGGCCTGAGCAGCTTCGCTAAACAAATACAAGTTAAGAAGCTGGCAACATGAACGAAACGAAGTGGCATCGGATACGTTAGTCTTGTATTAAAAATGTAAAAAAAAAGAAACATGATAAAGAACATTTGTAGCTGGTGCCAATACAAATATTGGCAAGCAAGCGAATGCAAAACGTTGGTCATAATAAAAAAAATACAGCATATACGAGTACCATGTTCCCAGGCTTGTTATTAAGTGCTAGCTGTACCTTGTAGAAAAGGGATAATCTAATTTGTTGTTGTAGCACAAGTATTCTTTAAGTGTGTGATGATGTGTTGGCCTGTTAGCTACCTACGGGATGGCTTTCAGCTCTCCCATAGTATACTAAAATGGAAAATAGGAGAAAAAGAACGACAGGGAGGTTAACCAGCCTACAGGCAGCCGGTTTGCTACCCTGCGCATGGAAGGGGGATGGGGAAGATGAAAGATAGCGCAGAAAGGAAAGAGAGATAAACACAGCACATTCTGCAGCACACGCGCGCACACTCAGTCATAGTTCAGTCTTGTCTTTCGCAGTGTGTGACATTGCTGTTACAGCAGCTTGTTCAAGTCCGTGTCGCGTAGGAATTTCAACAGAGCTTTTGTCGCCTTCTGTTGCTAAGTGCTCGAAATCATTACCCACTTCTTCAAAACACGTGCGTTTGTCGTGTCCGCCTAGTTTTCTTGGTTTCCACATATCATGTTGGTCTATATTCAAACAATTATCCAATAATAAAAAATGGCAGATCCTGCGCACAGTGGTAATCGATGATATGCGAAGCACGAATGAGGAAGGTTGATATGCCACTTTCAAACCACCAGAACGTTACGAGGTGGAGGTAAATAATGCCGTACACTACTTCCGTGTTATGATTATCATGTTTGGATCTGTCGTTTACCCTCGTCATGTATTTACGTGACACGATGCCAAATTCTGTATATGTGGAGCTGGCGAAGCGGAATTGAGCACGCTATGAGCGTGGTATGTTGTAGGAAACGCTAATGCTGCATTGCTACAACAAGAGTTGCCTACAACAGTGTCCTACAACAGGGCATGAGTTGACTGTTTCGAATTCTCATCTTTTCCAGACACTGTTCAAATCTGAGGAAACTTGGATGGTTCGCTTCGCGCATTGACTCATGAAGACTTCGTTAAGAAACTACGAAACTTCATGTAGTTTTATAATCTATTTTTGGATTGTCTTAGCGGTTGCTATTTTCCTGCGTTCCTATGATCATCTCTACTCGCGCCTGATGAAAGATTTTCTGTAAGAGCTATGAAATCCTACCATTTTTTCATCTTGTTTGTATAAACATGGCGTTTCTTATATGTTGTTGTTGTTTGTACTAAAACATATACCCGCTCCTGCTATATATGTCTCAAAACAAATCATTTGTAAGTAACTAAACATAAAAAATAAAACAAAACTTGTTCGGGGACTCGTGTTGTGAAGGATATACAGCTAACTCACTGCTCCATAGACTTGAGTCATATCTTTGAAAGTCGCTGAGTGAAAGAGGTATGGACAGAACGCCACTGAAGACAGGACGGAGAAGAATCAGACACAAGGAGAAACCTTATCTTCTGCTACTCTTCCGGAAGCACAACCGCGATTTTTATGAACCGCAACACGCTATAGCGCGTGGAAAATAGCCTCGTGCCGCACATATGGCGTGCTGTAGTTGCGAAATCCAAAAATAAGAAAATAAAAGGAGAGAGCGCTGCCATTGCATCTATTTCCTGCACCGCTCGCAGCAGTTCTTGGTTAGATCGCTTCGTGTTGTTGTCACAGATGGAGCTGCAATAGCAACCATTCTTATCAAAAGCAACCATGGCTGGCTCAAATAATCCAATAAAAGGGATGCATTAATAAGAAAGCCAAAAATAATGACACATTCGCGACATGAGTGTAAGCAGTAGAAAGGATGACCCCGCTCTCTCTTTTTTTTAAGCGCCCAGCTCTTAAAGCTTTTCGTTGCGCCGGGTAATTCGAACAAGATTTATCACCATCATGCACCTCTTCAGCTTCTGTTCAGCTCCTTGAACCCCTGCGACGATTTATCCGACATAGAGTGCACAAAACCAATGATCTTAGTCTGTTAGTCTGTTACGTGAGTTGTTATCACGTAACACAGCCTAACTAGTCACGTGGCTATAAAGTCCGTAAGGTAACCTATAATTACTAGTGATGTGAAAAAAAGTAACGGTACGTATAGTCCTGTGAGTAAAATGACATAGCTTCACGTAACAACTAGTGGGCGCATTATATTTCATGTGACAACACTAACGTCAATAAAGTCATGTAACATTACGTGACTAGTCACGTGATCATATTCCATATTGTAACCACCTCAGTGGCAAAACATTACGTAACATCACGCTACACCAAGTCAAGTGACCAGTAATTGCGTAAAATTCAGTTACGGGGCTAAAATTATGCAGCATTGCGTAATGGGGGTCACGTGACACTTCTACGGCATGAACCACATAAAAGCTAGTCATAATGCTGTTCCCGCCAAAAACTAGGCGCCGTATAGTAATCTGACTAGACTCACAACATCATATAACACGTGGTCACGTGCAATGTCTAACAATGGCTAGCCAAGTCTAACCATACTTAGAACTGCTATAGAGTAAACTTAGCATCTTAAGCAAAAACTTGACATTACTAAGAAAACCTAGCCAGGTCAAACACTGGCTCTGCTGATCTGTTCTGTTCTGATATAACTGTTTTGCTGTGGAGAGGTTGAGGTGCATATTGCCTCGACTACTACATATCACTAAGTTCTGCAGCGAAAAAAAAAGAATAACAGAAAACGGTACCCAAAAATGAAGAATCCAAAAAAAAGCATAATAGCACACTGAAACCAGTTCGAATACCATGCCAATATACAGTTTGCTTACAGCTGTTTACACTGTCATAAACTGTTTACACACACACCTTTCTTTTCTACTGTTTCCAGCTTTGTGTCCCCAGGGGAAGCTGCGCACATTTTCGCAGTGGTGCCGTGCCACGTGCACGGTACGAGGCTATTTGCCACGCGCTTGCATGTTCCGTTTCATAGAAATGACGGCCTTACATGTCAGCGTTTTGGAGAAGGCCACAGGAACTGAATCCATCATGAACTTGATCTTTCATAGACAAATCTGTGCGAATAGCGATTTACACTAGTTGAACTGCGACTGTTGTCCTGAGCACCTTTACTGCATGGTATCTTTCGTTGAAAGATGCCCTCTCTTTCTTTCAGCCAACTCTCTCCTTGTGAGTTCCATAGATATTTTTCTAAGATTCAACTATCTTAGAGGGACTGCAAACCAATTTCTTGGTGCCAATTTTTCGTAGCCGAACGGAAAGCTGTCAATGAATCCAATCACAGAATGGCAATGTGGAAAACACCGCGAACACATTTGTAACCAGACATTCTATATCCACAGCGAATATGAAGTCGTATGCCCCCATGCTGCAAACGGAGAACCCGACAGTGTTTCAGGTTTTATCGCGGTGTTTTAGTGCGCATGCTTGAACTCCACAGGCATGCGCCGCGGCTCGACTTGGTCCACTGGTGGCTGCGACACTATAGCGCCGCTTCTCACCGTGGAATTCCTTTTACGTCCTAAGCAATGCAGAATTGAACAGAGCAAGATAATAATGTACGTACTATAATTTTTAGTACTGCAACACATGACAGCAACAGGCCACGCGACTACATACAGCAAAGAGATCGACTTCATATTCCATAATCCAGCTGGACTTCTTTTCATAGGCAACCCCACATGACGGCTTTTGTTACATTAAAGTACGATTTCAAAATTTCGAACCTACTCACAATGCGAAAAAAATGCGTGAATATGTAACTCTATTTCATTGTCTTTTAATTTCTACTAGGATCCAACCACATTCTCTGGACAGTTGTCGGTTCCCTTAAATGAATTCACAAAATGACATTTTAGAGTGGTAAAGCCAGTAAATGTGATCATCGCATGGTTGCATTAAAAAATGTGGACCAGTTCCTGTAAGCATCTACGTATAAACGCTTGAACATATAAACTTCATTGTGTTAGAGATGATAAATTAATAGGAATCACTCAATTATTTTCTAACTTGACCTTCATACATGCGCAAATGGTTCGGTTTCGCATACACAAGTTAAGGACAACGGCGAATTCGTAAATCTCGTTGATCAACACAATTGCAAATCGCGTAGGGCAAGCTGCCAACAAAATTAAGCAAGACTGAATTACAGCACTAGACAGTCTAGACATAATGACATACGAATTGCGCAGACTGATTTCCTTGCTGTTGTTGTTTGACAAAGGAACATAACACGTATAGAATCAATCTCATACCAACGCACGTGTGTGCAGAATTAATGTTTACGCAACTACCCTTAGCAAAACAAGCTTCGTCGTGTAATTTATTGGCCAACTTTGGCTTGGGTAAACTTCATCGTAAACGCCAGCTGACAGGCGTTGCTTCACGTTGTAACGGGTGGAATATACTTACGAGAAGATAGATGGTTAGCGTACCGCAGGAGACATGGTAGTGCTTGTTGCTGTTGCGCGCGCCCAATAATCTGGATAAAGAGCGAAAGGGATTGGGAACACTTTAGCCATGAAACATGTACATGACAAAAAGACTGCAGGTACAAAACCAAAGAATGGAATGGTCAGAGTTTCGCCACAGTGGTGAGCCAATTCATGCGATAGTAACAATTAGGAGCATTCTCATATGAAGTAAGGCTGTCACCCACTTCTTTAGCGTGCAACATCATGTAATTGAACAAAATGGTGGCCTAAAGCAGTAGTGACAAAAATTTAAACTATGTTTGGAATATTGCTCTAGATGAAAACACTGGTGTCGAGGGAAAGTATGCGGCGAAGTGAAAATGGCTAATGTTTTCTAAAATGTCCTTTTTCAACTTTTGATTATGGTAAATTACGGCCGATGTAAAGGCGCGCGTCCACTCGTACTCTAGACCGGCCGTGGGTAAATCCACGATTTATTGCGTGTCATTTCGCTGCATAAAGC
This sequence comes from Rhipicephalus microplus, assembly GCF_043290135.1. Lineage (NCBI taxonomy): Eukaryota > Metazoa > Arthropoda > Arachnida > Ixodida > Ixodidae > Rhipicephalus > Rhipicephalus microplus. Next base: position 146,686,039 of record NC_134703.1, on the reverse strand, counting down.
TTCGCTCTACGTGCTTTTTAGGGGCGAACCTTTTTATAGCAGCACCCGTTCGTCCCTCGTAGTTGTAGTGTGTAACGATTGTTACATTTTGACCTCCAAGGTGGTGCCAGTGGGAGATTTCTTCTGTGCGTTGTTAAATAATAAAAAATAATGCTCAATGTACATGCCAAAGGCTGCCAATTGGGAACGAGAGACAGGAGCGTTCGGCTTTTAGTTAACGCGCACGCTGCTATTCCCATTTGAAGCCATTGGCATGTACATTGCGCACAATCTGACAAGAAAGGGTTGCTACGTTATACTCTTTTTTTTATTGATATGATATATAAGGAGATGTTGGCGCACCATTAACGTTATACTCACTGGGTGTAACCTCCTTAGTTTTAGAAAGGTTTAGCGAGCGTTGAGCCGCAGTGCCATGAATACAATAAACTAGTATATACCATGAACTCGAGGTGGTTCAAGGTGGGAAGTAGATACGAAGTGCAAGCGGTAAGAAAGTAAAAGCCGAATTCTCCTGTCTCTTATTTCCCATTAGCAGCCATTGGCATGTACATTGAGCACTATCTGACAGGAAAAGGTTGCTACGTTATACTCGCTGGGCGTAACCTCCATGGTTTTAGAAAGGTTTAGCGAGTGTTGGGCCGCAGTGCCATGAATAAAGTGAACTAGTATATACCATGAACTCCAGGTGGTTAAAGGTGGGAAGTAGACACGAAGCGCAAGCCGTAAGAAAGTGTGCATGTGCCACCTCTCGTTTAGTCCTTGGAATGTCCGCTGGATGGCGGTGCTTCTATATGGGGAATATTTGATGAAATGATGCGAGATGGTGGTACTTGGGATGTTGAATAGATGGACGAATAGACACACAGAGAGATGCATGGATGGACGCATGAACGGACGCAGGGACGGACGCACGAACAGACGCACGCACGGACGGGCTGATGGACACATGGACGGTCACACAGATGGACGCATAGATGGACGGAAGCAAGAACGAATGGACGGACGAATGCTTCGCCCCACTCTCCATCATTCACTCCTTGGATATGCTGCCAATTTTTTTTACATAAGGTACAAGCAAAATTGGATTACCAATCCCCTACGATATAGAGTGCCACATAATTGCTATCGCAATTAAATGACGCTTTATGCTAATGTCGCAATGGAGATTTTGTAAGACGACAAAAAGGAACATATAACATATAGTACTTTACAGCTTTTAGGTCTAAAAACAATTTTCCCGACTAATAAATGAAGTTAATAAAAAGAGATGCTACAGGGGTCTCCGTGATTTATTTGTAAATCAGAAGTGCTAATAAGCAAAATGTTTAATCACATTAAGTTAGAATCCAGATTGCCAGTCGATGTTGCGAGAAAAGATTGTGAGCCAGGCAGCGCCTAGCTTCTTGAGTACTCTTATGCTTTCCAGAATTCAGACATTGCCGTACAATACGCAATATTCTACAGGCCTCATGTATGAGGAAAATAAAATGGCTATGACTGGGTTACCGTCCGAAACTCCTGAAGGACGCCATAGTTGAGGGCTTTGAAAATTTTGACTTAAGTTCGTTAACGTGCACCTATATATAGGAATATGCGCTTGAAGCATTGTCGTCTCCATTGAAAATGCGGCCGCCGTGGCAGAGATTCGATCCCAGAGCCTGCTGTTAAGCAGTCAATCACTGAAACCACTAAACCACTGTGACGGGTAGGAAGAGGAAATAAGGAAAAATTTAGGTGTTCACTAGATTGAACTTTGTCGTTTACTACCCTACTTTAAGGGAACGAAGGGGGAGAATAAAGGATAAATGAAGTGAGAAACAAAATACTATACAAGACCACTATTGAGTACACAACACGTACACGAAATGAGACGCACTGCTACGCGGGTAAGTATTTTTGTCGAAACGTTTGTCCGAAGGCAGCACTTGATTTTCTGCACTGGCAATAATTGATGCCACGAAATTTCTGACTATACCAAAAACAACTTTTGAGCCCGTATTCGCAATAAAATCTTCGCCAAGCTGTCAAAAAAAAGGGGGGGGGGGGCAACTATGCACTTTTGGTGCTGGTCGCCTTCCCCTCCTCGTATCCCTCCTACTCCTCCTGACTTCCCTTTGTCATGGCTTGCTGTAGTATGCTATACAAGACTATGCTATGCGTTTCCCTCTAACCTTCTTTCTCTTCTACTAACTTATCTTTCCCACCCAGTGCTTTACTACACTTTGACCAAGTTATCCTTCCCCCTCTACACTTCTGCTTTCCTTGCTACTCACACCTCTCTATCCCACCTCCATGCTATACTGTACTTAGTAGGTTGAGCTATGTTCTACCCTCTCCGCTTATCCGTTCCTGTGCGTCCTCGCTTCACTCCTGAGCCTCAGTTTCTTTCCCTCCATACTATACCGTACCACAGATGGCTATGGTAAGCTTTACCAAGTCGTCACCATCACATCACTCTCTCTCTCTCTCTCTCACCCCCCCCCCATTTTACGATACCAAGCTCCTGTCTTGGATTTGCGAACCTTGGCACAGCTATGGGATCCGCTCTCTTAACGTGAATCCTCCTCGCTCAACCATGTAACTTGGGGACGAGAACCAGACTTTTGCCAACCTCCACTGTTCTAGCACAATGGTGGATAGTTGCGGCTGCAGTGGCCATGGCGCTGGCGTCACTTCTGTTGAGTGGGGTCGCGTGCTTCGTAAAGACGGGTTTTGCTGCCACCTTCTGCGTAAATTAGTCGGGTGCGTCTGTTCACTAAGTTCGCCCAGACACCCGTCAGCATTAATGAAAGTCACGCTGCATAATGGAAGTATGCGTAAATTATTGAGCTGGCTCTTATTTCTCGTTACCCATGAGCAGCGATAAAATATTCTTGTCAGGTACAGCGCAAGCATTCTTTTTCAATGCTATTTCGCTTCGCACGTCGTGAGTTGTCGAAGCGATGCTGTGCCAAAGTTATCATAAGTAACGATCGATCGTAAGTGGTAGCTGATAGGAAAATTTAAGTTGCGTGAGAAGAATTCTAACATTATGCAAACACTGCTTTGGAGCAACCAGTAAAATAAACCGAAATGAGAACTGCATTAACTTAACAACTTCGTGCATGGTGCCTGACTATAGAGTCGCCCTTTACGTCTGCAGCGCTTACGTCAGCACTTCCTACGCCGAAGGCATCGCCGATTGAAACGTCTTCGTTTCTGTACTGAAACGGACAAAGGAATAGGATAACCTTAGCGTTCGCTGGCGGAAATGCGAAACCGTGGGCGCAGTGTTCACCGATAAGGCACCTGCAACCGCAAAGACGCACTGCTCCGTTTTACGCCCGGGTATTGCTGAGCCTGCATGAAATCTGTTGTGCCCACAGCTCCGTTCTTGATTGGGCAGCAGATTCTGGATCTTCAGAAGCAATACAAGCACTTTGTTGCGAACCAGCTCTGCGAGTACGTGGCATAAAGAGAGTGCAGACGTACCTGAGAGTGCATCGTAGCGATCCTCCACGCTGAGCTGACGGAATTGTCATTGCTTTTTTAAATGCGAAGCATTTCTTAGCGAACTTAGGTGACTTTGAGCGTATCTATCTATCTATCTATCTATCTATCTATCTATCTATCTATCTATCTATCTATCTATCTATCTATCTATCTATCTATCTATCTATCTATCTATCTATCTATCTATCTATCTATCTATCTATCTATCTATCTATCTATCTATCTATCTATCTATCTATCTATCTATCTATCTATCTATCTATCTATCTATCTATCTATCTAGCCACCTACGAGTTTTAGCTCTCCTGGCCGTTTAGATATTGCTGTCAAAACCAAACTTGATATGGCATAAAATGACTGTATCATAAACATAATTGACTAGTCGTAACATAAAAATTACGACATGGATGTCATGAATGTCATGATTTACATTTCATGGTCCTGTAGCTCTTGTGGTGGTTTCGTTCACATGGCATGTTGCAAAACTGGTATGGTATGGCATGAATGCATGGCGTAGACAAGCAACAGATCCTAACATAAAAATCATGTCATGCGTGTCATGTAACAACATGACTACATGCCACACTCAGGATGCACTCAGGACTGTTTCGCTAGCTTCTCACGTACTAAACTAGGTATTACGCGGCGCGAACGGACGACATACAGGCAAATGACACATCGAAACATGATAATCACGACATGCGTCTCATGTAACAACAAGACTATATGCCACACTCATGATACGCTCACGGCCGTTTCACTAGCTTTACATATGCCAAATTGAGTATTACGTGACGTCAATGGATGACGAAGGTATGTGATTGATGCAAACATGATAATCATGAGATACGTGTCATGTGAGAACATGACTACATGCCACAGCCAAGGCGCCAATACATTTCGACGTGACGGGGTGCGCGTGCTCACCGGCGTTCATTTCGTCGTGTCGTACCGGGGTTGCCACGCCAGGCGCTAGTCCTGCCATATACTCGCAGGCGCGCGCCACGCTGCATTGCAGTGACGCATGCACGTTTCAGCGCGTCCGGCGTCCCTCCGTCACAAGAAGAGGGAGACGCAGTGTTGTCTGGGTAACGCATCGGCGTAAACGCAGCATGTTGCATTTCGCGCCGGTTGCCGTCGGGCCGCGCTGACGGACGCTGGTCGTGCCGGTCGCGCTTGGCGTCATACTATGAATTTCTCGCGTTTTGCTTCTGGCGTCGCTGTGCCCAGTGTGCGCGCGCGTCAACGGTACGTCGGAGTATATTAGGCCCTTCGTGATGCACTCGCGGCCGCTTTGCTAGTTCCACATATACCATCTTTGGTTTAGGTGACGTCAATGGATGACGAAAGTATGTGACTGGTGCAAACATAATCCTGACACGTGTATGATGTAAGAATATGAAAACATACCACGCTCATAGCAAGCTTGCGGCCCTTTCGCTAGCTCCACATATACCGAATTTGGTATCACGTGACGTGAATAGATGACGAAGGTAAACGACACATCTTAACGTGATAATCCTGACATGGAAGTCAAGTACGCCATCGTTTACCTCCACCTCGTAACGTTCTGCTGACTTTAAAGTGACATATGAACCTTTCTGATTCGTGCTTCGCATATCATCGATTCCCACTGTACATAGTATCTGCCACTTTTTATTCTGGAGCCACCGCTACCGAAGTGTTACAAACTCTGTCACAGTGAACAGTGGTTGGAGAACGCACTAACTGGCAAGTGTGCTTTACAGCGACTGGAACTAAACGTATATCCGTATGATACCGTGCTAATGGCACTAACGGTGAAGTGCACATTGTGGCAGTGCACTTCAAGTGCCCCTTGTGACACGGGTATTAAAGAATAAAGGGGACACTTACGTGAAACAGTGGAATCACTAAGATTGACAAATGTTTACTCTGAAAACTGCAATGTCGTTAATTTTGTCATGATAAGTTCATATTTTTGTTATTTCAGTGAACTGAAAGCACGAGAACAGACAATAGATGAAGAAAGGCCGACACAAAACGAGTGCTTCGAGTGCGTGCCGTTCTTCCTTCGTCCCTTTTCCCAGAGCTTTCACTCCACTGAAAGAACGTGAATTACCAACTAGCCCACCTATCAACAATCCTGTAAAAAGTTTGTCAATCACTACAAATTTAAGGTTGACGTATCACTTTTAAATTTCGTACCGAAAGTTCCATGCTTGATGTCACGTATTTCACGGTTCCCTAACTTGGCGACAATTGGTTCAAAAAAACTTTGTAAAACTTCGCCTTATATCTATGGACTCTTGAGAGGCGAATGCATTTAAAAATTAGATATAGGAAAGTACATGTTGAGTATGGCAGACATCACCAAAATCTATAATACAGTGTTGTAGGAACTTCAAGTTGACGTCTCTACCAATTCGAATTGTTCTTTTTTTGCTCGGCTTCTTGAGAAGACACCACGAATTGGTGTCTTCTCATGGCAAGCGTTGAGCTGTATAAATTGCGTGAAATAGTAATATACTAATATGAGAAAATTTTATTTCTTATTCGTGTCTCCTTGACGTAGATGAATTGATACGTTCAGGGACAGAAATTCACTATGGAAGAGTTCCTGCAATAAAAAAAGTTTTCGCCTGTAGGCTTTTAGTAAAATATGTCTTTATAACAAACGAGTAATGACTTGGCAGAGCGGAACGCACACAGGGAGGTTTATTGCATACTAGTATACAGTTCCCCTGCTACGGTGGACAAGTGGCTATAAGGCTATCGGCTGCTGACGCGAAGACCGTGGGATCGAATTATGGCCGCGGTGGCCGCATCTTCGGTGGAGGCGAAAGTGCATGAGGCCCAGGAGCGCTGATTTAGGTGCACGTTAAAAAACCCCAGACAGTCGTAATTTTCGGAGTCTTCCGCTGCGGCGTCTCGCATAATCTTATCACGGGACGTTAAGCACCAATAATTATAATCAGTATCAACAGTTTAGGTGAGCACAACTGCACCGGGTAACAAAAATTGTCAGCACGTACAAACAAGAAGGCACGGATGCGATGTTACTTATGACACTCGGCGCTATCACAGATGACGGATCTCTGACAGAAAAAAATGAAACTTTGCTCAGATGCAGACACATCATATGGGGAGAAATTGACACATTTGTACTCAAACGTGTGGGGGTCACGCGTTTCACCTCCCCAGGCCGGTTCCTTTGATACTCGACTCCTTTATTTTTTTTTGTGCCAGGCGCTTTCTGAACAGCAGTGTAGGGAATTCAACGGTCCCTTTCTGTACCAAGATAAAATGTACACGTGTGCCCTTCTCTTAGGCAGGCTTTTTTGCCGTACATTTATATCTTTTCGGTAAGTTACCGAACCACGATCACTCTGGTTTTCCCAGCTGCTTCGGCTGTGTGTGGATTAATTGCGAACGCTTGACAGCACTATACACACTCTACTAGTGGACAGCCATAAGCTGTTTCGGTTAGGCACGTGAAGTCTGATATGAATATGCGTACTGCTAGACACTATAACGGTGCGCATGGCGAAGTATGAATTTCAATTTACGTCACATCGTTACCCTAGAGTGGTTCACAAGTGGATCACAGTTGATGACAGTCAATGTTTTACATTTGCACATGTTCCGCAGACTATGGTAACAGTCTATTTGCCTATTCATGACAATGGCACGCATCAAAGAAGAACTCAAGTTGCGCGTAGGCCTTGTATCAAGCTGCACTGCAGTCGGACTCTGTTATTAACAATTTGCCCAAAAGCACAAGACCACTTTTTATTAAAAACTTCTCTTCCCCAAGCAAGAAATACTCTGCTTCTAGATTATCCATTTCAAGGTCGTATATTCGCGACAGGGCTGGCCAGTGGTGTCTGCGGGTCTTGGCTTGATTCACCGCTAGCCCTTTGTTCTACCACAATGCAAAAAGTCTGCTGGTCAGAACAAAACGTGCTAACGCATCGTTTGGACATGTGCTCCTCTTAGTGAACGTCTCTATGCCTAGTCGGTGATATGCTTCGTCCACAATGGACGAGAATGTGTTTATGACAAATGTTCGATGTGTGGGGTACTTTACTATGGGAGAGTAATAAGCTGTAGTCAAAAAAGTGTTGAACAATTTCGAGTACTTCGTAGTCAAATATTAGAGAACAGTGGGCCATCCCTATACGCAAGGTGTTCACGAACGTCTCCATAACATAAAATCAGGCTGTCCCAGAGTGAATAACAGATAAAAAAATAACAGCAATGAATGAGACAACAACAATATGTCACGTCTTTCAAGGCCACCCAGTGGCTCGTGTTTTGGCATCAGGAGAAATTGGCGTGATAAAATGAAACGCCAACTACTAACCTCGATTTGGAGCCGAACGCAGTAACGTCGCACATAGAAGATCACAGCTATCTAAAAGACGCAAATCCAAACAGGTGAACAAGATTGAGGAAAGAAATACAAATCTAAAGAGCACATTCTAATCCGTTTTCCCATGTTTGCCACAAGGGTGATGCAATAAATGCGATAGCTACAAACCAGAATGCAATTCGAGGAAACACAAGCCGCTTTAGGAGAGATAAAAATTCTAGTATAGTAAACATGAGCTTGGTGAGCAAGCCGCTGTGAAGTGGCCTAATTAAACCCACCTCAAAAGATTCAACCGATGAATGGCGGTGCTGGTGTCAAGCTGATCCTGTGTGCTGGGCATTTTAGGTAGTAAAGCATCAATGTTTGCGCATAGCGTAATGAACGCAGCATCCCACCACAGTGGTGCTACAAAATGGAAGCTAATAGAACGGTGTTGCATCACATTCCATACTGCAGAACACGGTCGGCGTGTGTGCGAGAACTCAGTAGAGCCGCCACACGCTTCAATGGAACTAAGTACAGCCTATGGACAACGACAGTTTTGAGCTCAATAGAAATAAACGATAGAAAGAAATAACAGCACGGAATAATACTCTGTTGTGAATAAAAAATAACACCAAAAAATACTACATTCGCAACGACGCGTCAACGACAGAAGGGATCCTCAGCGAGGTAATCAGCGATACCGACAAGGGGCTACCGAAACAGCCGAGTTTCAGAACGATGCACGGGCTTCTGAATGACAATGAATTTACATTTCGGAAGCGAGAATGTAACTGTGCAGTGTTGTAAAGGAATGATATCATTACGTCATCGAGGGAATATCTGTGAACCATTCGATAAATTAGGAAAAGAGAAGCGGCACCTACAGTTACTGCTTTTATTTGTTGGACATTAAATGTCAACAAAATCAATGAAAGCACAAATGCTGCATGTCAAAATTCAAATTGAAAGAGTAGTAACAGTAAATAATGATGAAAATTCTCGTACCGCTAACCATATATTTTTAATTCAACCGTCCTCATACATGCTGCCGTTCATCTTGATTTGTATCTTTTATGGCTTGCTTCTGTATTTGTTGCTCTTATCTGTATTTACGTTGTTAATGTGGTTAAGCAAGTAAAAGCATAAGCACCTATCGACGTGTTCTAATGAAGCATGGATAGCATTGAATGAAAGCATTTTGTTATTTATGTGAGAAGGCACCTTCGGAGATCATTTTTCTCTATTTTTGTATTTTGCAAAAACTCACAAAAACTACAAACATCTGCTGGCGTAGTAAATTGATATTAGGCGCACATCATAAATTTCTTCAGTCTCAGCTGACCCCTGTCGTTTGAAATAGAAACCTGAAATATATTTCTCTAAATTTTGCAGAACTATATTGCCACGTTCCATTTCCCAAGTTTTTGTTATCGTTCCGAAACACCACACGATTCTCGGCGCAAACCGCGCCTGCAGGTTTCGAGAAGGTTCCGGACTGTAGTTAGATCATTTCGATAAGATCACGCCCACTGTGCGAACGGTACAGATTGTTCACCAGATGTCACGGGGTCGTGACGTGGCCATAAGACAGGAAACTTCGTGTTGGGATTTAACTGTTTATTTGGGCGAACCTGTGCCCGGTAAAGGGAAAGTCTAATTACAGCCGCAGTCTTGCACAGATAGCAGTCTCGGACTGATAGCGGCGAACGCAGCGTCGGCCTTCGATCAACAACTGACAAGCGGCGTAGCGTGTCGGCATTTATACCCTTGCCGTCGAATGTTCTAGCGTTATCGCTGGCGGTGGCGTAGGTTCCAGAACAATCTGTACCGTTCGCACAGTGGGCGTGATCTTATCGAAATGATCTACTACAGTCCGGAACCTTCTCGAAACCTGCAGGCGCGGTTTGCGCCGAGAATCGTGTGGTGTTTCAGAATGATAACAAAAACTTGGGAAATGGAACGTGGCATTGCCCCCATGTGAACATGTGAACAAAGGAACATGTGAACAAACATGTGAACAAAGGAACAACGGTCGCATACATCGAAGAAATTGTCGAAGCCACCAGTGCTTTCACCCTCGCCGATTCTGCGGAACCTGCTCAGAGGAACCAAGCCCCTCCCATAGCTTTCGACGTCAGTCCCAGACTTCCGAACGATAAGCAAGAACAGCTCAAGGCCCTGCTCCTGCAATACGAAGATTGCTTTTCGTCGTCATCAAAAATTCGGCAGACCCCAATCACGAAACATTGAATCATAACGGAAGAAAATGCCAGACCACTCCGTCAGAATCCGTACAGGGTTTCGACGCGAGAACGTGAGGCCATGAAGAGACAAGTTGATGAAATGCTGCGAGATGACATTATCCAGCCGTCCAAGAGTCCGTGGGCATCCCCCGTGGTGTTAGTGAAGAAAAAGGATGGGACCCTACGTTTCTGCGTCGATTATCGCCGCCTGAACAAAATCACAAGAAAGGACGTGTATCCTTTCCCACGAATAGACGACGCACTTGATCGGCTCCATAACGCCAAGTACTTCTCGTCAATGGACCTCAAGACTGGCTATTGGCAAATCGAAGTCGACGAAAGAGACTGAGAGAAGACGGCGTTGATAACACCAGACGGCCTCTTCGAGTTTAAGGTGATGCCCTTCGGCCTTTGCTCAGCGCCTGCAACTTTTCAACGCGTTATGGATACAGTACTGGCAGGATTGAATTGGCAGACTTGCCTTGTGTACTTGGACGACGTCGTCGTGTTTTCCTCAAGTTTCGACGAGCATCTTCGGCGCCTTGAAGCTGTACTTCAAGCCATCAAGACTTCCGGACTCACACTAAAGCCAGAAAAGCGCAGATTTGCGTATGAGGAGCTCTTGTTTCTGGGGCACGTTATCAGCAAGTCTGGAGTTCGTCCCGATCCACGGAAAACAGCCGCCATCGCCGACTTCCCGCCGCCCACTGACAAGAAAGCCGTGCGCCGATTTCTGGGCCTGTGCGCCTATTATAGGCGGTTCGTGAAAAACTTCGCCCGCATCGCCGATCCTCTCACTAACCTTACCAAGGCCGACGTGGAGTTCAAGTGGGAAACGCCACAGGAACACGCTTTCCAGGAGCTTAAACATCGCCTCCAGACGCCTCCGTTACTTGCCCATTTCGACGAATTCGCCGAGACAGAAATACATACTGACGCAAGCAGCGTAGGTCTTGGCGCCGTTCTTGTTGCAGAGGGCTGACGGACTTGAAAGGGTTATTAGTTACGCCAGCCGATCACTATCCAAAGCAGAAGCAAATTATTCCACAACAGAAAAGGAGTGCCTCGCCATCATCTGGGCTACGTCGAAATTTCGCCCTTACCTCTACGGCAGGCCCTTCAAAGTTGTGAGCGACCACCACGCCTTGTGTTGGCTAGCCACCTTGAAGGACCCTTCAGGTCGCCTCGCACGATGGAGCCTGAGACTTTAAGAATATGACATTACTGTCATTTACAAGTCCGGCAAAAAACACTCCGACGCTGACTGTCTCTCTCGTGCGCCTGTCGACCAATCGCTACCCGACGACCCGGATGACGACTACTTCTTGGGAACGATAACTACCGACGACTTCGCTGAACGACAGCGGGCCGACCCGGAACTTAAGGCCCTAATAGAATACCTCGAAGGCAGGACCGCCGAAGTCCCGAAGGTATTCAAGCGCGCACTTGCGTCGTTCTTTCTACGAAACGGTCTTCTACAAAAGAAAAACTTTTCACCGCTTCGAGCTAAGTACTTCCTTGTGGTGCCTTCAGCTCTGCCACCAGAACTCCTGCAGGCCCTACACGACGATCCGACGGCAGGACACCTCGGTGTTTCCCGCACGCTCGCGAGGATACAAGAAAGGTACTACTGGCCACGTCTTACCACCGACGTCACTCGTTATGTGAGGACATGCCGGGACTGTCAGCGACGCAAGACACCGCCGACAAGGCCAGCGGGACTTCTGCAGCCAATTGATCCACCTTGCCGACCTTTCCAGCAGATTGGTATGGACCTACTGGGGCCGTTCCCGACGTCGGCTTTCGGAAACAAGTGGATCGTGGTAGCTACCGACTACCTCACCCGATACGCCGAGACAAAAGCCCTGCCAAAAGGCAGTGCATCCGAGGTAGCTAAGTTCTTCGTCGAAAATATCGTCCTACGTCATGGTGCCCGAAGGTCCTTATCACCATCAGAGGAACGGCATTTACTGCTGACCTAACTCGAGCGATCTTGGCATACAGCCAGACAAACCACCGCCGGACGACAGCGTACCACCCACATACCAAAGGCCTCACCGAGCGGCTAAACAAGACGATCGCCGACATGCTGGCAATGTACATCGATGTCGAACACAAGACGTGGGACGTCATTCTTCCGTACGTGACCTTTGCATACAATATGGCGGTGCAGGAGATGACGCAGATATCTCCATACAAATTGGTCTATGAAAGGAGCCCGGCAACGACGCTCGATGCCATGTTACCCAACGTCACCGACGAAGAAAACCTTGATGTGAGCGAGTACCTTCAACGCGCCGAAGAAGCCCGACAACTTGCGCGTCTCCGTATCAAGAATCAACAGACGACCGACAGCCACCGTTACAACCTTCGACGACGCTTCGTGGAATACCAGCCCGGTGAACGTGTTTGGGTGTGGACGCCGATACGCCGACGTGGACTAAGTGAAAAGCTTCTGCGACGGTACTTCAGACCGTACAAGGTGGTTCGACGTCTCGGCCCACTTGATTACGAGGTTGTCCCCGACGGCATCACGAACTCTCAACGACGCCGATCGCGACCTGAAGTCGTCCATGTCACGCGCCTGAAGCCGTTTCATGCACGTTAACAAACTGAAACAGTGTTTTTTGTATTATTGTTGTATTGTAATTTATTAACTGTACTTTCTTGCATTATTATTGTACCTTCATCTTTAGTTAAAGCATCGCGACGATGCCTTTTTTTCAGAGGGGGGCAATGCCACGTTCCATTTCCCAAGTTTTTGTTATCGTTCCGAAACACCACACGATTCTCGGCGCAAACCGCGCCTGCAGGTTTCGAGAAGGTTCCGGACTGTAGTAGATCATTTCGATAAGATCACGCCCACTTTGCGAACGGTACAGATTGTTCTGGAACCTACGCCACCGCCAGCGATAACGCTAGAACATTCGACGGCAAGGGTATAAATGCCGACGCGCTTCGCCGCTTGTCAGTTGTTGATCGAAGGCCGACGCTGCGTTCGCCGCTATCAGTCCGAGACTGCTATCTGTGCAAGACTGCTGCTGTAATTAGACTTTCCCTTTACCGGGCACAGGTTCGCCCAAATAAACAGTTAAATCCCAACACGAAGTTTCCTATCTTCGGCCACGTCACGACCCCGTGACAACATACTACCCCGAAAAGTATTGCGTGAATGCTGGACACACCAGGGAGAATGTGTGGAAGGACGCCTTTTGCAAAAGGTTCACAACTGGACTTCACGTACCAACTGGCAAAGGTTGTCGGCTGATTGTCCTCCAAGCTGCAAGAAACAGCTTCGTAGATGCGGTATCTCTCGTTCTCTCGTTTTTCCAGAGAAAAAGAGTGTTACTAGTGTCTACCACAGTGAAATGAATGGCGCACGCTTTTCGAGATGGTTCAATGAACTAAAACCAAACTTTGAGTCACGGAGCGCAATTGACTTGGACAATGCTTCGTACCATAGTGTTCAGCTCGCCAAGTCCCTCGATGTCATCGCGGAATGCCCTCGTTCAGTCTTACTTGGCTCAAAGAACATACTGTGGTCTAATGACCATTTGAAGCCCAAGCTCACTCAGCTGGTTAACAAAAACACGCACAGTTTTTCTCGACACCGGATTGATGCCGGACACTGTACCATAAGGCACCCGCAGCCGTTGCCTTGGGGTAGAGTGTCCGCTACGGCTGCGGGAGGTCTTGGGTTCGGACCCACGTGCCGCCGGATTCCCACTGGCTTCACATAATGAACACAGGCGTCCACGGCTTGACATTCGGCTTCCTTCAGGGGTGAGCCGCCATGGGAAAGGAAGCTTAGGCCATTCAAATCCAGTCGAATCATGTGGACACAAAATGAACCCTAAAAATGGCAGCATATCCACAGAGTGAATGATGGAGAGTGGGGCGAAGCATTCGTCCGTCCATGCGTCCGTCTGTGTGACCGTCCATGCGTCTATTCGTGCGCCCGTCCCTGCGTTCGTTCATGCATCCGCCCCTGAGTCTGTTCATGCTTCCATCCATGCATGTCTGTGTGTCCATTCGTCCATCTATTCGACACTCCAAGTCCCACCATCTCGCATCTTTTTATCATATATTCCCCTGCTTCTATCTAAACGAGACGTGGCACACGCACACTTTCTTACGGCTTGCGCTTCGGGTCTACTTCCCGCCTTCAACCACCTTGAGTTCATGGTATATACGAGTTCACTGTATTCATGGCACTGCGGCCCAATGCTCGCTAAACCTTTCTAAAATTAAGGAGGTTACGCCCAGCGAGTATAACGTAGCAACCTTTTCCTGTCAGATAGTGCTCAATGTACATGCCAGTGACTGCTAATGTGAAATGAGAGACAGGAGGATACAGCTTTTAATTTCTTACGGCTTGCGCTTCGTATCTGCTTCCCCCTTTAACCACCTCGAATTCATTCATGGTATATACTAGTTCATTGTATTCATGGCACTGCGGCTCAACGCTCGCTAAACCTTTCTAAAGCTAAGGAGGTTACACCCAGCGAGTATAATGTAGCAACCCTTTGTTGTCCGATAGTGCTCAATGTAAATGCCAATGGCTGCTAATGGAGATCGCAGCGTGCGCCTTGACTAAAAGCCGAATGGTCCTGTCTCTCATTCCGCATTAACAGCCATTGGCATGTACATTGAGCACTATTTTTCATTGTTAAACAACGCACAGAAGAAATCTCTCACCAGCACCACCTTGGAGGTCAAATGTTAGACCTATTTCGGGTATGTGCCACTGGTGGTTACGTACTACGAGAGATGCACAAGCCACGCCACAAGGAGCTTCGCCCCTAAAAAAAAAAGAAGCTTGCTGGTCAAGACGTTGTTCAGCTTCCTCCTTACCATTCCGAATAAACCTTGTTAAAATAGTATGGAGCCAGCTCAACGGATATATCGCAGTCAACAACAGACCATTTAGCTTTGATGGAGTGGAAGAACTTCAGAAGAAAGTGATCGCACTTGTGACTCTAGAAAACTGGACGCGCGATTGCGCTCATGTGGTGCGTCTATAACAGGAGGTCTGGGAGAAGGATGGTGCAATCGAACGTACACTCGAAAGCATCATAATTAGTCTGGGATCTGGCTGCAGCAGCTGCAGCAACAGTAGTGTCAGTGAATTATTCAGTGGTGTAGAAGAACTCTGATGAAGCCCCATGAATCCGATGTGCGCTGGCTCATGTGATGCTGATTGCTTTTGAGATGCTTTATATTCCTTGTTGATACCCAGCAGCTTGGAAGTATGCTCTGTCAGTCTAAAAAAACAGGGCGTGCAGGCAAGGACACAAGAAGGAGGTCAACAAACCACAAACGCCGACTAACAAGTGAAGATGTGCACTATTAGTTTACGTGATTCTGATTGCTTGCAGCACCAGGCGATCATTTAGTATGTTTGTTGTCAGCCTGTGAATTATTCATTTGATTGTCATGAATGTCATGATTTAGATTTCAAGGTCCTGCAGCTCTTGCGGTGGTTTTGTTCAAATGGCATGTTGCAAAATTGTTATGGTATGACTTGATTGCAAGGAAAACAAAGCGACAGACCCTAACGTGAAAATCATGACATGCGTGTCATGTAACAACATGACTACATGCCACACTCATGATGCGCTCCTGACTGTTTCGATAGCGTCACATATACCAAATTTGGTATTACGGCACATGAATGGATGACGAAAGTATGCGAGTGGTGCAAACATGATTATCAAGAGATGCGTGTTATGTAACAACTTGACTATATGCCACGCTCTTGATGCGCTGGCGGCCGTTTCGCTTGCGCCACATAAACCAAATTTGGAATTACGGTACGCGAATTGATGACGAAGGTATGTGACTAGTGCCAACATGATCATCATGAGATGCGTATCATGTAACATTATGACTGCAGGCTACGCTCATACTGCACTCGTGGCCATTTCTCTAGCGTAACATGTACAAAACTTGGTGTTACGCGACACGAACGGATGACATAGGTAAATGGCACATCCAAACATGATAATGATTACATGCGTGTCATGTAACAACATAACTACATGCCACACTCATTATGCGCTTGCGGCCGTTTCGCTAGCTTCACATATGACAAATTTGGTATTACGTGACGCCAATGGATGACGAAGGTATGTGACTGGTGCAAACATGATAATCATGAGATGCGTGTCATGTGAAAACATGACTACATGCTACAGTCAAGGCGCCAATACATTTCGACGTGACGTGGTGCGTGCGCTCGCCGGCGTTCAATTCGTCGCGTCACGCCGGCGTTGCGACGCCATGCGCCGGTCCTGCCATATACTCGCAGGCATGTGCCGCGCTGCGTTGCTTTGACGCATGCGCGTTTGAGCGAATCCGGCGTCCCTCCGTCATAAAAAGAGGGAGACGTAGTGTTGTCTGGGTAACGCATCGGCGCGAAATGCAGCATGTCACATTTGGCGCCAGTTGCCGTAGGGCCGCGCCGACGGACGCTAGTCGCGCCGGTCGCGCCGGTCGCGCCTGGAGTCAGACTATAGAGTGCTCGCATTTTGCTAACGTAGCGTCGCTGTGCCCAGTGTGCGCGCGCGTCAACGCTACATTAGAGTATATTGGGTCCTTAATGATGCACTCACGGCTGTTTTGCTAGCTTCACATATACCAACTTTGGTGTTACGTAGCGTCAATGGATGACGAAAGCATATGACTGGTGCAAACATGATAATCCTGACACGCGTGTCATGTAAGAAGAAGATGACAACATACCACGGTCATAGCGTGCTCGTGGCCGTTTCGCTAGCTCCACATATACTAAATTTGGTATCACGTCACCAAAATTGATGATGAAGGTAAACGTCACATCCAAACATGATAATCATGACACAGAAGTCATGTAGGGCATCATTTACCTCCACCTCGTAACGTCATGCTGACTTTGAAGTGACATATAAACCTTTCTCATTCGTGCTTCGCATATCATCGATTCCTACTGTACGTGGGATCCGCCAATTTTTATTTACGAATCCGAAGTGGTTTGTTCACTAACTCTCAATCAAAAGATTGTTGGCCTTCAAGAATGTAATGTAGGCCTTCTAGACACAGTTTAGAATGGCCAAGAGCGTTATAACACCGTACGTAAAG